>NW_027527387.1:749678-904247 GCF_008692635.1 Crocuta crocuta
AGCTACAATGGCGGCAGGCGCGCAACCGCTCTGAAGTGTAGCCTCAAGGAACCAGCACAAAGAAGCAGTTTGTGTGCTCAGCTCCCCCCAGGACCAGTTGGCGTGAGGGGACCTGGTGTGCAGGTATTTGGCAAGTACGGTCTTTCTATGCACCGAGGGGAGGTTTTTCTCCCCCGAGCGGAGGTTTTTCTGTTTCGGACTCTCTCCTTTTCCCCTCTCACTCCCCGTAGAGGGTAGAGGGGGATCGTCTCCCACCCTGGAGTCTCTGATCCCGGCCCGATTTTATCTTCCCCGGTTCGCACTCACGTTAGAAGGCTCTCTCAGTGGATTCTGCGTCCTTTGTCTCCCAATCTCTCAGGTTTTGTAAGGTTTCCAATGGCTTCAGATCTTTTCTGTGTGATGTATGGGCGCGAGTGCAAGTACAGAGCTCCTTACTTCTCCGCCATCTTGCCCCCTCCTGAACATCTTTTCTTAATACAAGCATTTGTATTTAACTGAGCATGAATTTAACTCTAATATCTACTTTTGCTGCATCCCATATGTTTTGGAATATTGAATTTTCTTTTTCTTTTGTTTTGAGACATATTTTGATTTGCTGTTTGACTTTTTTGGTCCGTTGGTTGTATAGTAGTGTGTTGTTTAATATTTATATATTAAACATTCAATATTTACATTGTAAATTTTACAGCTTTGTTTTATTGTTGATCTTTAGTTTTGTACCATTGTGGTTGGAAAATATATTTGGTATGTTTTAAGTCTTCTTAAATTTGTACAGTTTGTAATGTCTCATTTTATGTGATTTAACCAGGGGATTCTTCTATATGTACTTGAAGAAAATGTGTATTCTCTTTTTCTTTGGATGGAATGTTTTATATGTCTCTTTTAGAAAACTGTGTATTCTGAAGTTTGCTTCAAGTAAAAAATGTTCTCATTGAAAAATAAAAGCCCGTAAAGAAGGTGACTGGCCATATCCAGTTTGACTGCACGATTTGCAGAATTGTTCAGTACTCAGGGATACACATCTCAGGAATAAATTGTAATTATTTACAGATAAAATTTAAAATTTTTTCTTTCAAAAATGTTTGCATTGCTTTTTCAAATAACAATGGTTTTAGTAGAGTATAAAATTTATTAAGTTGTACCTAACTACTTAAGAAAACGAACCATTATATTTTTTTTTATCCAATTGTTTTGTTTTGTTTCTCTGTTTTCATCTTGGTAACTTGTTTAAAAATGTTAGTGAGACTCTACGAATGCTTTGAACTAGAAGGCTTGGAAACTTCTGATTTATAGCATTTCTATTTAGAATATGCCCTGAAATGCTTATTTTAGAGTTTATATAAGCAAAGCAATTTAAATAGGTAGAATTGATTAAATATACCTTACCTCCATTCGTTGCTTTCTATTAGGGCACAATCATTCTAGTGTTGCACTGAGGGGCCACAAGTACATATTAATACAATAAGTGTGTTTTGCCTTATTAAACAATAGGAATAGAATCTGGTTCAATGAATCCATAGTCAACCTGACTGTGTGTGTATATGTGGCAGCATTGCAGATTACCTACACTTCACTCATATAAATGATCTGGATAACAAGAAAACAAAAACAAAATACATGTAGTCCATTTCAGTTTATGATTTAGTCCAAGTTAGTCATTTAAGTGATCCCTTTAGTTTTCACTTTGTTTCATTTGTCTAATTGCTCAATCTTCCACAAGCCTCTCCTTCTACTTACTGATCTGTAGGGAATGTGGTGAACTGACCATGTCCTTGCTGCAACAGGGGAAGCAGGTGATCTCCATGGAGTACCCTGGTCTTTCTGAACTATGCAGATATCTCTCATCTGCCTGTGCTCTGATCAGCCCGCCAGCACTTGGACTGAACTTGGGGATCAGTATACACATCTGGTCCAGCCTCTCTTGGCATAGTCAGAGCTTGGCACCCTTCCCTCACTTGGCTCCCACCATTGCCCTTCACCTACTGAACCTCTGCTATGTCCTACTGAACCTCTGCCATGTCCTCCATCCTGCCCATGGCCTACTAAATCCCATGGCAAGCCTGCTAGCTCACAAAGCAGTTGCTTTCAGCTGCTCCTTTTAAGATCAGTGTGCTTCTGAGTCCTGTCCTAAACACAAGCAACCCAAGAGCAGTGCAGGAAAGCTAAACCCTGTCTTTCTTCATAAGAACACATGTATATTATTTTCTCTTTTTCTTCTTTATCTGCTATTCTCTTAATACCTTTGGACCAGACAAGCAGGACCTGACTTTACCTTGTTCATGTGGCAGTGTTCTGTTATAGTCTCTGGCCTTTTGGTGAAAGTGGTTTTTTTAAATTAATAATTATTTTGAGAGAGAAAGAGAGAACATAAGTGGGGAAGGAACAGAGAGAGGGAGAGAGAGAGAATCCCAAGCAGGCTCTTCACTGTTGGCACAGAGCCTGATGAGGGGCTCGAACTCACGAACTGTGAGGTTATAACCTGAGCTGAAATGAAGAGTTAGATGCTTAACCGACTGAGCCACCCAGGCTCCCCTTAGCGAAATGCTAATTGGAAATCAGGCTGTAGGAGAGAGACATGGGCTTACAGATAAGGAATCTCAAATTGGGAGTATTTTGTTTTTTAATTTTTTTTTTAATATTTTTTTAATTTATTTCTAGGAGAGAGAGAGAGAGACAGCGTGAGCAGGGGAGGGTCAGAGAGAGAGGGAGATACAGACTCTGAAATAGGCTCCAGGCTCTGAGCTGGCAGTCAGCACAGAGCCCGACGCGGGGCTCGAACCCACGAACCGCGAGATCATGACCTAAGCGAAAGTCGGACGCTTAACCGACTAAGCCACCCAGGCGCCCCTGTTTTTTAATTTTTTAAATTAAGTTGGGAGTATTTTAAATACAGTTAACCACATACACATGTAGTAAGGGATTATAACTCTAAAGGCAAATGTTTAGATCCCGTGACTTTGTATTTAGATCTTTGCAAAATGAGCAAATTGAGGATGGTTGCATGTCAAAAAGTTCTGACTGAAAACTATCCCTTCATGTAATAGGGCACAGAAGACTGAAACAATTGGAAGAACACATGCTTTCAGGGAAAGAAGCTTAAAAATATGTACATAGCACTGACGGCTCTAGGCAAAGTAATTTGGTAGGTAGTTTTATTAAACATTTTTTAATTCGTCTTTTGTGCCAACAAGTCTTGGGTACACTCTACCTTATTTTGTTGACTGAATTACCACTTCCTTCCAGCTCCCTAAACCCTACCCCCGATTATAGCTACCAACCTGTGTTTAACCTCCATGGACACCATATTTTATAATCAGAATTTTTCTGTTACACCCTTGACTCTATGCAGTGGATCCTACGTATGCTCTGCAATGGGGGAATAAACAAATCTGCATATTAACTAGAACCTTATGCCTTAATTTTTAATAGTACTGTAATGATAGTATATTCATATAGCACAATAGACATGGAGAATAGTTTTGGGATGTGAACTCATTCAGTGGGTCTAAAAACACACCATGTAGAATACTGCTCATTCACTTAAGCTGACCCTATTTACCAGTGCATTTCTGTATGTTTTAGTTTACATGAAAATGTGACTTAAGGATAGAGGTTAGAGATCTAGGAAAGTAAATATTGCATTTTATTGTCTGCCAACTAAGTTGTATAGGAGAAGCAATGAAGTGTGATAGAAAGAACACCGGTTGCAGAATTAGATGACTTTTTATACAACTACTTGCATGCACTTGGATAAATCTATTTCTCTTTTGGAGTGGCTTTTTCCTTATTTGCATAAGACAAAGTTCAGTAGTATGGTATTCTTTAAGTAGCTTTTATTCTAATGATGCATATTTTTACCATATTTTAACATTTTTTCAAGAATATTATCTGTGGGAAATCATTTCAAGAACCCCATTATTATTGAATAGTGTATTTAAATTATATGTCATATATTGAATACTTCTATTAAACAGACAAAGAGAAGACATGACCTGAATTCTGTCCTTCATGGTCACTAAATGATAAAAACCATTGAGCAATATAGTTCTTAGCATTTGATCAAACAAATTAAACATTTGAAACTGAGAGGTTTTGTCTTTATTGTTTTAAAGGCAGGCTATAAAATAAATCTATCCTTTATGTATCTTGCTCTGGTTACATTGTGGTTCCCTACAAATGGGGCATTGGTGCATGTAAACAAAATAGTTCCATTTACAGCACATAGCTCAGAGACTTCTGCCCTGTTTTCAGTGACCCAGAAAGTACAAAGAGAGCTGGGTCACAAAAGTGGCTTTACTAGTATGTTTGTAGACAGGTAGAAACTTCACTACACTATCACCATAAATGTAAGATCCACTTACTCCAACAAAACTGTTATAGTAGAAATAGAAATATTGAGTTCTGTTTCATAACCATTTCATTTGGGAGATTATAAAAAAGAAGGAGGGGAAAAGGATTGGGAAAATCTTTACCCCCTGACATGAAATAATAATAAGTGAAGAACTTAAAAGGGTAAGAAAATTCAACCAGTTTCTTATTGAAAAGAATTTTATTCACAGTCATACTCCTTTCCAAATAATGTTTTACCTATTTGATATACCTATGAATTACTCTTCTGCACAAAGCTCATTTAATCACTAGTATCGGTGTCTTTAGTATTCCTAAATAGGAAAATAAATATATAAACTCAAATGCATTAGACAGTTTTATTGCTTACTAAGTAGATAATAGAGAAAGAGTTTGTTGCACTATGTTTGTATTATATAAATTGAGTTATGGTTATCACTTCAGTGAAGTAACTTCTTTTATTTTATGTAACATTAAAGATATAATCTAATTCTATAAATAGCCACTTATTGAGGAATTCATGAAGGATATTTAATATTTCTTAATAGAAGAAAGTTAAACTGATTTTGAAATGTGTTCTTATAAAATCACATTTCAGTATTGTTTTGTTTTTGCTTTGTTTAATTTTTAAAGACCTATTATATTTCCTCCTGCTATGTCAGACATGTTGAGGTGTACTATTAAATAAAATGTCTATTCTAGATTCAGATAATAAATAACATTTAATTGTAAATGACAGTTTTAAAAAATCTAGTGTTGATGAATTAAAGACCCAGGTGTATCTGTCTGACTTAGCAAAGTAAGAGAAGAAATCTCCACGCTCAGTGTGGAGTCTGATGTGGGGCTTGATCCTACGACCCTGGAACCATGACCTGAGCCAAAATCAAGAGTTGGATGCTCAACTGAGTCATCCAGGTATCCCATGATGTTTTTAAAGCTTAATAATTTACACTTAATGCTGTAGTTTGTACATTTGAAGAGATTAGGTAAACACCCAAGACATTCATCTTTAATGTTCCCATTTATGTGAAAGAAGGCTTTACATATTTCGAATTTCTGACATTTGAAATGGAGTTTAATTTTTATATTCCCCCTTCAAGATGTTACTTTAAGAAGCTAGAATTCATCTCTCCCTAATAACTGTTCATTTATTAAAATTTTGTTTTAGTTTTTTATTAATAAGGCTTTGTTCTTATTATCTTGATCAGCAAACTTTATTTTCTATGTTAAAGTTAGACATATTTTTAAAATGCTATTTATTTCATTTACTACTGAGTGATTTAATTCTTTCATGTTGTTAGGGCTCTCTGTTATGTATTTCTGTTTTAGTAAATGTTAGTGTTTGCTGTTTATTTAATTAAGCTATAGCTGTGTTTTTAAATGAATATCTCACTGGTATTTAGAAACTTAGTGAGGATCTTTTCCCTTCCCACTTTCATCAACCCAGCTGCTTTTTCCCTTTAATATTGAACCTCTATAAATATTTATCTGTATTTTAAATATACTTGTGGTTATCCTCAAGGCTAGTCTATTTAGCAAGTCAGTCAATGTAAGCACATCGCTCATTTTAATTGTATTAATTCACCTCCTCAGAGAAAGAAGGCGAGCTTCCATCTGTCTCTGTCAATTTTGTTTCTTTCCAAGGAGATGACAAAGACATTTTTACCATATAGGTGTGAAATGCACAAGTATGGTAACCCAAGTTCACTCCCACGCCTATTCATTCCCCCATAAATCATCCTACCAGCAAGTGGAAAGCTTAAGTATGAGTGACATTAGTGGGCTCAGAATCCTTACTCTCTGTCTTTATTTAAAAAGCAAAAATCCCAAGCCAGAAAGCTTCAGTGAGTCCCGTAAGCTTTTCCACTGCTATAGGACTTGTAGCTGCACTATTAGTGATGACCTGCCCCGCTGGGATATTGCATAGTCCCTTCATGCATAAAATTAATTCCTCAGTAAAGGCAAAATCAAGTCTCATGAACCCCCCCCCCACTGTAATTTTGAAAAATCCAAGAAAGTAACTGTTTGAGGAAGAAAGTGTTTTATGTAAGATATAAAACATAGGTTTATAGATTTGACTAGCCATGGAAAAAATAAAGATTAAAAAAATGTCTCATATAGGCTTTGCTATAACATGTTAAATGTGTAAAATTGTCCAAGTAGAAAAACATACTTTTCTACTTAACAGGTAATAGGATCTTTTGGTTGCACAGACTTTCTGCCTGGGGCAGCAGGACGTAATGACATTGCCTTGCTTTGTAGAAGGGGAAAATCTCTTCTCCTGACTCTTTTTCCATACTTATTCCTAACTTTTTTTCATACCTGACCTTCAGATTTCCGTTTCAAGTGATTCCCTTTATTACCACAGCTATACTTGACAACCTTAAATATGCTTTCCTTACCACCTATGTCTGCACAGTCTTGTAGTCAGAGAATTCAGAGTAGGGATGCATGGAGAAAATTCACTCTACCTAACATGCCCTAGCCACAACTTTTATTAGCTTTAAAGTATTTGGAACAAGGAAGCAGGGACATCCTCATTCAAGTAAATGGGATGTCAGTTTGTTTGTAAAACATTGGCTGATGGTGGGCTCTCACAGGCAATTTTTTTTTCATTCAGTGAAGGAATTTCATATAGAGGAAATGTAAAAATTATAGAAGACAATTAATTTTAGGTTAGAAATCACCTTACAAATAAAATATCCATGTCCATCCCTATGATTCTGTTTAAGAAAGAAATTGAGACCCAATGTTTATGTAGCTGAGGTCTCACTAATAATGGCAAAAGCCAAATCCCATTTCCTGTTATTCTAATTGCTGAGAAACACACCATTTGCACATATACTTACCTATTTGTACTTTTACCGTAACTAATACTTACAGTGTTGAGCTATGTAGAATGGTAAATAATAAATTTTCAATAAGGAAAATGAGTGAATGAGTATTAAGAATGCTTTCTATAGACCAGCTAGTGGCAATTACATTGGCCAAACATTTAGCGAAAGGGTTGAGGTGTTAAGTGGTGTTAAGGGGAAAAATGCAACTTTCCCCTTAATTGTATCTTAAAATGTTAATAGTCACTTATCACAGATTACTCTTTTATTTTTTTAATTTATTTTAAGAGATTTTGATGTTATTTTTGAGAGGGAGAGAGAGACAGAGCACAAGTGGCGAAGGGGCAGAGAGAGAGGGAGACATGGAATCCAAGGAAGGCTCCAGGCTCTGAGCTGTCAGCACAGAGCCCGATGTGGGACTCAAACCCACACAGTGCAAGATCATGACCTGAGCTGAAGTCAGATGCTTACCCAGCCGAGCCACTCAGGCACCCCTATTTTTATTTCTTGTTAAAAGTTTATTTCTTCTTGAGAGAGTGAGAGCAAGCAGGGGAGGAACAGAGAGGGGGAAATAGAGAATCCAAACTGGGCTCCACGCCAACAGCAGTTAGCCCAATGCAACTCACAAAATGAGAGATCATGACCTGAGCCAAAGTCGGACACTCAATCAACTGAGCCGCCCAGGCTCCCCTCTTTTATTTTTGGATTAATAAAGTTTATTCTTTATAGTAGCTTTAGGTTCACACCAAAACTGAGCAGAAAATATGGAGAGTTTCCATATAGTTCCTGTTCTTGCCCATGCACAACTTCCTCCACTATTGACATCCTATGAACCTGCATTGACACAGAATTATCACCTAATATGAGGATTCACTCCTGGCATTATATAATCTATAACTCTAAGGACATGTATCTATTATTGTAGTACCATGTATACATATATAGTTATACTGCCCTAAAAATCTTCTGTGTTCTTCCTATTCATCCCTCACTTCCTCCCAACCTTTGGCAACCACTGGTCATTTTATTGTTACCATAGTTTTGCCTTTTCCACAATGTCATATAGTTACTCATGCAGTATGTACCCTTTTCAGATTGGCTTTTTTCACTTAGTAATATAAATTTCAGTTTCTTCCAGGTTTCCTTCTCTCTCCACCCCCAAGTTTTGGTAATATGACTTTCCTATAGTCTCTTTTTTTTCCTACTGCCATTAAAGTATAAAATAAAGTATAAAATTCAGAGATGGGAGAGTGAGGTTAGTAGGGTACAATTAAACATGTGACTGATTCACCTTTTCCTGGGGTTCTAAGTTACTTTCAGATTTTAAGAGAATTTATGTTTTTAACTTTTATGCCAGTTATTACCAAGCAACTAAATCATAGACATCATTTTATTTTTCCCAATTTAAAATTCTATTTATTGATTCAGCATTATGAAAATTGAAGATTTATTTCAATGAAATCGTCTCTATTTTAATAAGTATTAGTTTTTCATTTTTCTATTGGCTACTTTTGTAATGTTAAAACTATGTTTCTTTGCTTCCAGTTTCTGGTTCAAACATGTAAGGATCCTGGAAGTTACTTTGTCCTTAAGACAAGTAAAAAGCTGAATATTCTGAAAAATCAAGTACTCTTCTTGGATCCATAAGAGAGGGAAGGACACAGGACAAAACACTGTCCCCAAGATTGGAGAGATGGGCTGATACAAGGAGTCATGGTTTCCCAGAGCAAAGACTCACAAGTGGAAACTGCCAGGGAACCAGTGTCAAGGTAGGAAAATCTGAACTGTAATTGATGAGTTGCTTGGGGCTTAATGTGGACAACAACTTTGAAATTTAAAAACCCCAAGGGGACCCAGTAAAATGGGAGAGATGTCCCCTATACTTTTGTGAGTTTACCTCCTAGAACTCAACCGGATTGTTAGAGAAATTATTAGAGAAAAATCCTCTATATTTCCAACAGGGAGGGGGGGAAATGAATCTTTTGAAATATGCCAGAGCATTCTGTTCTTAAGAAGGCCTGCCCTCAGGAGAAACTAGTAAACCAGAGCCTAACATGCTGGAATATTATCAGAGCCTAACTTAGCTGGCTGGCGGGAAATACCCAACCCCAGCCCAACCTCCTCAGGAAAAAAGCCCTGAGTAACACTTTTGAAGTCCACAGTCCAGAGTCATAGCTACACTAAAGGCTGAGATTTAATCATAAGAACTATAGAATATTTTGCCTCCCCTCACACCTTACCACCACATTACTAAGGCCTACTTACAGTAATTCCCTTTACATGGTACATCATGTCTAAATACCAAAAAAGAATTACAGTGCAGCTTAAAAGGCAAACAAATATAGTTTGAAGAGAGAAATCAAGATAAGAATCAGACATAGCAGAGATGTTAGAATTATCAGACTGGAAATTTAAAACAATCAGGAATACTATGCTAAGAGTTCTAATGGATAAAGTAGCATGAAAGAAAAGATGGACCATGTAAGAAGAAAGATGGAAATCCTAAGAAAGAATCAGAAAGAAATGCTAGAGATTAAAAAAAAAAAAAACACTGTAACAGAAAGGAATGTTTTTGATAAACTTATTAGTAGACTGAGAGAAGAATATCTGACCTAAAGGACGTATGAATAGAAACTTTGAAAACTGAAAAGCAAAGAGAACAAAAACTAGAAAAAAACAACAACAGAATATCCAAGGATCATGAGGTAACTACAAAAGTATAATATACATATAATGAGACTACCAGAAGGAGAAGAGAGAAAGGAATATGAAACAATAATGACTGAGAATTTTTTCAAATTAATGTCAGACACCAAACCACAGATCCAGAAGACACTAGCAGAATAAAATAAAAAAAAATTTTTACCTCCATTTATCATTTTCAAACAACAAAAAATCAGAGGTAAAGAAAATAATCCTGAAAGAAGCCGGGGGGTGGGGGGGTGGAGGGGTATACTTTACCTGTAGAGGAACAAAGATGATAATGACATCTGTTCCCTCAGAAATGCATGCCAAAGAGAGTGAAGTAAAATATTTAAAGTGTTGAAAGAAAAAAAAAAAACCCAACAACCTAGAAATCTGTGCTAAGTAATATTTTTCTTCAAATGTGAAGGAGAAATAAAGACTTTCTCAGACAAACAAAAATTGAGAAGAATCTGTTGCCAGTAGACCTGCTTTCCAAGATATCTTAAAAGAAGTTCTGTAGAGAGAAAGAAAATAATATAGGTCAGAAACTTGGATCTACATAAAGTAAGGAAGAACATCAAAGAAGGAATAAGTGAAAATAAAATAAAACTTTTATTTATTTTTTTATACTGATCTGTTTTAACTGATCTGGCAGTCTACTCAAAATAATGATACCAACATTGTATTTAATAACGTATGCTTATGTACATATCATTTGTATATATAAACATACTTATGCATGCTTGGTGAGTGACAATGATAGAAGGATAGAAGGGAAGAATTAGAAATTTTTGTTATAATAAGGTACTGAAACACTTGTGAAGCAATATACTGTTATTTGGAAGTGGCCTTGGATTAGTTGTAAATTGCCAACTCTAGAGCAACCACCAAAAATAGCTTTTTAAAAAAGAAGTATAGCACCCTTTGATAGCTCAGCTGGTATAACAGAGGACTGTAGAGGAAGTAAAAAACAGAAGTGTAACTGATATGCTAAGACAGAAAATGGAGTCATTTAAAATGTTGACTTAAAACCACAAAAGGCAGAAAAACAGTGGAAGACAAAATTAGGAGTAAAGAAAGTGGCAACAAATAGAAAATAGTAAAAATATGGTAGATATTAATCCGATTATATCAGTAATCACTTTGAATACCAGTGGACTAACTGTACCAATTTAAAGACAGGGATTGTTAAAGTGGATCCAAAAACAAGACCCAATTATATGTTGCCTACAATAAACCCACTTTAAATATAAAGACACATATACATTGGGGCTCCTGGGTGCCTCAGTCGGTTAAGTGTCCAACTTTGGCTCAGGTCATGATCTCTCAATCTGTGAGTTCGATCCCTGCATTGGGCTCTGTGATGACAGCTGAGTCTTGTGCCTGCTTCTGATTCTGTCTCCCTCTCTCTCTGCCCCTCCCCTGCTCATGCTCTCTCTCTCTGAAAAGTAAATAAACATTTAAAAAATTAAAAAAAAGACACATATAGATTAAAAATAAATGAATGGAGAAATGTATACTATACTAACATTAATCAAAAGAAAGCAGGAGTAGGTATATTAATTTTGAACAGCAAATTTCAAACCAAGGAAAGTTTAAGGAATAAAGAATGGCATTGCATCATAATGAAAGTTGGTCACTTATCCAAGAAAACAGAGCAATCTCGGACACCTAACAATAGACTGTCAGGCTTTGTAGGGCAGAAACTGATAGAACAGCAAGAGAAACAGATGCCTTCACTATCATACTTGGAAACCACAATATCATAATGGACAGATGTAGCAGGCTGAATATTAAGGACACGGTTAAACTCAGTGTCATCATTTGACTATATTACAAAAATATATTTCTGGGTTCTTTTTCCTGCTCTATTGATCCATTTGCTTTTTTTTTTTTGTAATACCACATTGTCTTGATTACTTAGCTTTATAATAAGTCTTGAAATTGGGTAATAAATTTGAAGTTGAGGAATGACAGTCCTCCATCTTTGTTCTCCTTTAATATTGGGTTGGCTATTCGGGGTCTTTTGCCTCCCTATAGATACTTCAGAATTAGCTTGAAAAAGAAGCAAGGGCAATACTATGGGGGAAAGATAGTCTTTTCAATAAATGGTACTGGAACAACTAACATGTATAGGCAAAAAAGTGGATCTAGGCATAGATCTTAACAACTCTTCACAACAGTTAACTCAGAATGGGTCACAGACTTAAATGTAAAATCCAAAACTATAAAACTTCTACAAATCTCCTGAAATAAAAGTTCAAACAATGAGATAACACTACACACCTAATAGAATGACTAAATCTGAATCCCTGTCAACAATAAATGCAGGTGAGAATATGGAGTACCAGGAGCTCTTATTTATTGTTGGTGGGAATGTAAAATGGTTCAGGCCCTTTGAAAGAGTGGCAGTTTCTTACAATACTAAATATACCCTGACCATATTACCAGTAATCACATACCTTGGTATTTACCCAAAGGAGTTGAAAACTTATGTTCACTAAAAAACCCTGCAAACAAAAGATTATGGCAGCTTTTTTCAAATTGCCGAAAGCTGGAAGCAACCAAGATGTTCTTCATTAGGTGAATGGATAAATAAACTGTAGTACCGCCAGACAATGGAATATTATTCAGTGCTAAAAAGAAATGAGCTTTCAAGCCATGAAACAACATGAGGGGATTTTAAATGCATATTGCTAAGTGAAACAAGCCATCTGCCAAGGGTACATTTGTGTGATCCCAACATTATGGGAAAGGCAAAACTATGGAGCCAATGAAAAGATCGATGATGGGGCGCCTGGGTGGCTTAGTCGGTTAGGCGTCCGACTTTCGCTTAGGTCATGATCTCCTGGTTTGTGGGTTCGAGCCCCGCGTCGGGCTCTGTGCTGACTGCCAGCTCAGAGCCTGGAGCCAATTTCAGAGTTTGTATCTCCCTCTCTCTCTGACCCTCCCCTGCTCATGCTGTCTCTCTCTCTCTCTCTCCTAGAAATAAATAAAATATATATATATATAAAAAAGAAAAGATCAGTGATTGTCAGGGTTGGGGGAGATAAAGCAGAGGGATGATACACAGAGGGCAGAAGAATTTCAGGACAGTGAGAATACTTTGTATGAAACTATAATGATGGATATATGTCATTATATGTACATTTATCCAAACGAATAGAATGTACAATACCAAGAGTGAACCTTAATGCAACCTATGGACTTGGAGTGATTATGATGTGTCAATGAAGGTTCATCAATTATAATAAATGTGCTGCTCTGGTAGGGGATGCTGATAATGGAGGAGGCCATGTTTGTGTAGGGGTAAAGGGTATATGGAATATCTCTATACCTTCCCATTTACTTTAAACCTGAAACTGCTTTAAAAAATAGTCTTGAATAAAAAACTGTTTCTTGTTCCATCAAGTTTTAGATAGCATCTGTTGATCACTCATGCCCTATTTGATTAGATTATTCATGTCCCTTTGTTCTCTCCACTTCACCTTCCATCATGCCTCCTAAGTTCCTCTCAGCTGTACCTTTGCTTCCAAAGGTTTATGACTGAAAACAATATTATGTTTTATATTTACATCCTATGTCGTTTTATTAACCACTGTGGGCTCTGTTACTGTCTTTCTTTTAATATAGAGAGTGTCATTATAATAAAACAAACAAAAACAGTGGGCAGCTTTTATTGTCTGCAAATTTCAGGTTTTTAGGCTTACAATTAAGCTGAAGGTATTGAGAACAGTGTTTTATGAAAGGGGAAGATGATGCTTTAGATTCTCTTATTTTTATCATCTCTGGAACAAATTTGTCAGTAACAACATAGGACTACATGTAGCTTTTATGGATCCTTTCATGACCTTTGACTCCAAATCCATGAATCAGTTATATATCAATAAAATGAATACATTATAGGCCAGCAGCTTTGATATAACCTTCACTCAAAAATAATCTCATGATGAGTTAGATAATAATTTCCTGAATATAAAACAGAGATGTGTACTGGCATCCCTCCTCTTCAACTAGTTATTTAATAACTTGATAAGCTTTTTAAGTAGTTTGGAATAGATACCCACTGTCTCTCCAGCTAGAAAGAATATAAAAACAATCTTTTTTGTGTATTTTGGGAGCATTGTTTTACTGTCACAAATTAGGAATGGTTTTTTCAGCACTATCTAATTAATGTCAGATAGAATGGCTAATCATCAACCATTGCAAGAGAGTAATCTTTTTTAGTAACGAGCATCTAGTCTT
Source organism: Crocuta crocuta (assembly GCF_008692635.1). Classification (NCBI taxonomy): domain Eukaryota; kingdom Metazoa; phylum Chordata; class Mammalia; order Carnivora; family Hyaenidae; genus Crocuta; species Crocuta crocuta. The sequence goes on from NW_027527387.1 coordinate 763,790, forward strand.
CATCTAGTTTGCAGTGAACAGGCTTGTAGTCTTCCCTAAATTTTGATGCATCAGAATTGCTTAGGAAGCATTTTAGGCATATAGTCTCCTTGAACCTGTCTACAGAGATTCTCAGTTAGTGGATGTTTTGGAGTAGGACCTGAGATTTTGTGATTTAGAAAATCTCTCAAGTGATGCCAAGCAAAGTCAGGTTTTGTAACTCTTGTATTCATCATGCCAGCTTGCTCATTATTTACAAATACCTTGTGCAATCAGTTTACATTAGAGGGTCATAAAGGAAGTCACTCGATCCAAATATAAATAATCATTAGAAAGACTTTGGTAATTTTTTTCATATCTATAACAGGTATTTAGTAGCACTTGTTTAAATTATTTTTCCATTTTAGAATTATCATAGCCATGCTTTTGATATATATCCTTTGGAAACTTGATTATCCATTTATTTATAAATTGGAATGGTTACAAACTTGTTTTCCAGGGAGAGCTCATCTCTGTTCATAGTTACCTTCTGAATCATTTACGCTAAACTGAGCTTTCTGTTATGCCTCAACTCATCTCCTTGAAAGGCTAATATGTCCTTCTTTTCAGTCATGGTTTCTTTATTTGTTAGATTCTGTTAACCCAAATTTCTACCTAAAATTTTGATCATTAGTGCATATAAATCAAGTATTAACTAGCAATATAAGATAATTACACTCCAGATACCTAGCAAATAATACTTGACTTCTCTGCAATTTAATATTTATAAAAACTCTGTTAAAATAAATAATTATCTTGAAGAACAATATAAAATTTATGCATTCCAAATCTTAATAAAATTCATTCTTGGATCAGGTCAGACCAAAAGAGAGCTGAGTAGCATTCTGCATTGTTTTGGCCCCTAGTGCATTACTTTGATTAACGTTAAACCACCAGTCTCCCATTGAGAGAACAAAATCTATATAAAAGTCATTATTAGAGTTGCTATTATAATCTTACCTATTCAGTCTTCAAATTAATGAAAAAATTCAAGAAGCACTGAGTATCTATAACCTTCAAAAGGCACAGAAGAATATACTAGTGTCTCTTAGTTTATAGAATATAACTGTTAAGTGTAGAAATTCATTGTAGACTCCTTATTTTATCTTAAAAGCTCACTGAGTTTTATTCTGCCATTATATACACATTAGTGTGGATTTTACAAATAATGATTCTTATTCTCATTTAAATTTTCAAATAAAGTTAAAATTCCACAGAGACAAACTGTGTTTATCCTAGGATTAAAGTAGCACCAAGCCCTTAGCATAACTCTCAGAGGTAAGCACAATCCAAAGCCAAAGGCATTTTCTTCTTTTGTGAACTCATGGGAGAAAATTTTTTCATGTCCTATAATGATGGAAAGCTGGGCTTCTGATGAACACCTTTTTGGTTCATATGTTAGAGACAGTATGAACATTGTAACTGATTCAGTCTCTCTCCTCTGGAAAACTTCAAGTCAGATTGTCGACTATCTTGAACATATGTTCAGGGCCATTTGATATCTAATAATTCTCTTGTTCTAATCTTTTATTTGGCTGGATTTAATTTTTCTGCCTTTTTATTCTTCTGTCATATATCTTGACCCATTTTATTCCTTATTGAAACTCCTACCTTAAAACTCCAAATTCCAGTATCCTACTTTCAGATACAAGCATTTATACGTCCATCACTTAATCTCTTATTACATCTGCTCTTTGACCTCATGGAATGCTTTATTTTATTATTTGCTATTTTACAGATTCATTTCCTATTTTGGTAAAATGACATCAAGATCTATCTTATCACCCAAGCCTGAGACCTGGAAAAAATCTTAAGTGTTTCTCGCCAAAGTCCTTTAGCTCCAAATATCATTAAATTCTTTCATTTCCACCTCTTTAAATCTTCAGAATTTGTCTTTTCTCTCTTCTTTATTTTTACAGCCATCACCTTAGTTCAGATACACAATATTTCCTGCCTATCCTATTACAACAGTCTCCTAATTGGGCCCATTACTTTAAGTCTTATCTTCACCAATTCTTTCCCATACTGTTGTCAAAGTTACTTTTTCAGAACATGAATCATCATAAATCATATTCATTGACTTAGAATTCCTCAGTGTCTTCCCATTGTCTACATGATAAACCTCAAATTTCATCATGCCATACATACTCACTCATGACTGATCCCTAACTATCCCCTCCCTACATTCTGTGACACCTTCTACTTCAGCCTGGCTAAGTATTTCATTGTTCCAAGGGTAGCATACTACTCCCTAGCTTTGGTCTTTTCTATATGCATAACTTTTCTCTAGAATATCCTACCTGATTCCTCTACCATCCCAATTCTATGTGGTGAATTTTTAATTCTCTGTTAATGCCATTATTACTAGCAAAGCCTGTACTCTCCTGAAATTTATATCCTCAGTAGCTAATAAAATTTCTTTCTTTCTCTGTAGCCTGTCTTGCTCTCTTTTGTGTCCTTGTTTCAACCATATAGGATTTCTGGTGCCTTGTCCTTTTCTTTTCCCATGTAACACCTTCGTATATGATATTTCTCTTGATTACAATGTTTTCTTGCTCTTATTTTCACCTCTACTATTCATACTTATTTTTCAGATATGTACCTCTGTCATGATAAGTAAAGACCTCCATGTGACCAAATCAAATGGTCGTCTTTTCTGCTCTCATCATGATATCCTAGCAATATTTAACAAAATATATAATTTTATTAAACATTTTTATCTTTCTTTTCTTGAAGATATATATATATATGAGTTTGTATATATAAATATATATAAAAGATATGTATATATATATAAAAGAGTATATATACATATATATATATGTATGTATATATACATACTCTTTTTTTCCTCCTACCTCATGGGCCATTCCTCTTGACTTCTTTTTGTGGTTCTCTCTTTACTACCCAAAATCTACTTGCTGGATTTTCCCAGGACTGAGTCCTTGGTCCCATTTTCTTCTCTTATTATGCTCTCTCTCTAGGTGATTTCAGCAGTTTTCATGACTTAGCTTACCAGATGAGGATTTTCATCCGTAAGTATCTATTCTAAGATCCAAAGTTAAAAGTACAGTATCTTACAAGTCATCTCTGAATTTGGATGTTTTAGAGATACTCAAAACAATTATTTTAGTCCTCTCTTTCAGAAAACCTGATATCTCTGACTCTTCACTCAACAGATCACCATCATCCATCCAATTACTAAACCAGAACCCTAGAAATTTCATTGTTCTAATGCCAAACATATTTCAAATTAATCTAATTCTCCCTATCTTATTTTCTATGGTCTTTCCCCCTTATTTCTTTAACATCCTCTATATTGGCCTTCTTGTTCCGCTCTTGGCTCCCTCCTATCCATTCTCCATGCAGAAACTGAAGTTACCTTATTAAAGCCCAAGTCATTTTATGTCACTCCTTTTAAGGCTATCAGTAGTTTTCCAGCTAGAGTAAAATATGCATTTTTCCCCATGATCTTTTTGAGATATAACCACTCCAGCTTTGTCTAATTCCACTCTTCCCTTCACTTGATCACTAGACTAATAATGCTCATGTTTTCTCAGTTCCTGGAGCAGACCCATGTATTCTCTGCCTCAGAGCCTTTGCCTTTGCTACTCCTATGCCAGGAACTCCCCTTCTCCACACCTAAAAATGTTTAAATATTTATTCCTCAGTTCAGAGCTTGGATTTTGCTCTTTTGAGAATACTCTTCTGAACCTCCCTTAGCAGATCTAGATTTCCTTGTAATTTGTTTATTCACTACCTATCACTTCTTATAGTTGCTAACTTGTAATTTATTTGTTTACATGTTATGTATTTCTCACAAAATTTTAAGCTCCACGAAGACAGTGGTTGTTTCAATATTGCATCTCTAATTCCAGTATGGTACCAGAGTAGGTATTTAATAAATATTTGTTAAATGAGTGACTCTCTCAACTTAAACATTTCTTCCACCATAGGAAGCCTATGATTCTTGCAACCAGAGTAGATCTACATATAAAATGGCCCTGTAGCCCTCTATACTTCCTCATAATAGTTTACTTTTTTATAATTACTATTTGTCTTCCTTGTTAAATGGTAGTGATATGGGCCTTATATGTTTGTTTTACTGTGGGATCCCCAACATATTTGCAGTATGGCAAATATTTCTTATAAATGTTTAAGTAGTAAAGGAATATCTGGTACATCTTAAAAGCTTATTATTTTTTGTTGTCTGAATGAATTGATTGAATAAAAATTGGTAATGGTGACTGAGACTTTTTTTTTTAAGTTTATTTATTTTGAGAGAGAGCGCACACAAGTGGGGGAGGAACAGAGAGACTGGGAGAGAGAGAATCCCAAGCAGGCTCTGCATTGTCAGTGCAGAGCTCAATATCAGCGTCGAACTCACAAACTATGAGATCATGACATGAGCCAAAATCAAGAGTCAGTGGCTTAACTGACTGAGCCACCCAGGCACCCTGAGACTGTTTTTTAAATGGTAGAAATGTTAAGTATTAACAAGATCTCATATTGAATTGAGCTTAGAGAATATTGTGATTTGATCCTTACAATACAGATGTTTTCTCTGTCTCTAAAAATAGACACAACCATGTAAATCTAAAAGAGTTGTTTGGTAATTTGCACACAAGAAGAGCATTGCCTCAGTTAGAGTAAGAATGAAGACTATGCCTGATTAAGCAAAAACTCTTTGTTAGTACCAAGTCAAAGAGCAGATAAAGTTCAGCAATGTAGACGATTGATTCTCCTTGAAAGCCAGAATATTAGATCTAAACCATTCACCATGAACAGAAAATACAAACTGGTAAATAAAAATTATTACAACAAAAAATGACAACATGGAAAAATAAAGTCATAGAGCAAGAAACTTCAAAATATGTTCTGCTGCTAAAATGGTGTGTGAAGTGAGAGCAGGGAAATAGTTCCCCAGTGAAACAAGTGTGAGAAATACTGACTCAAACAAAATCATAACTATGTCTTTCCTGAGAACACTATAGTGCCTTAGGGCCTATCAATGGAAGTATATGGAATGACTTTTTTTCCCCTAGATGTATTTGGCAGTCAAATCATTTTTGCACAGAATATCTAGTGGAATTGATCTGGGAAGAATTAGTCTTGGTACTGAAAGCATCCTTCCATTAGCAGAGATTTAGTTCAGTTTTATTAGATGACAACTGTAAAATAGTCACCCTTAGATTATTAAAAGGGGATTTTCTCAACTAGGCAATTATTTGAATGTATTGTCTGTGACTATTCAGGGATAGATACTGATGTTTCTGTATGAAGAGAATGCAAGTCATCCTATTAGGAAGTGTCAAGGGAAAATAGATTGTTGGGAAAAAGGGAGGAAATGAGAATGGTGAAGATTAAGGTATACCTTAAATGTTTAATAAAAGAGTGAGGCGATCAAAACTATAATAATCTTCATCCAATCCTTGACAGAGACTAATTCAAACATTTCAAAGTCATTAAAGAGTTCAATATAAGGTAAGTTAATGGAGACTTATGATCTGTTGACCGTATTACATCTTTAAAAGATCAAATTTTGGCCTGAAGATAGCAGATTCCTTCTTAATGATTCACATTACCCAGAAGTCTGGGATTTACTGGAATTCTTAATAAAAATTACAAATCTCCCTGCAATAAATTTCAGGTGCTGGTTCTTGATAAAGTACGGTTTGCCATTAAATTTGCCCATTATCAATTATTGCTTACCTTTTATTTTGTTTTGATTTTAATATTTTTCCTTAATCTTTCTAAGTAGTATAAAATTGCCACTCTCAGTTCATTCATGGTCACCCAGGAAGTTTATTTTCGTTTTTGGCATAAAAAAACCCATGTGGTGTCCTTAGTGTTGCTTATTTATGGTGAGAGTGCTTTATTGTGTGGCTTTCTCAGACAGAACTCAGGGCTCATCAATTAACAAATCCTTCCTCTGCCAGAAACTGGCTTTCTAATCTCAAACCAGATTAAAAACCCCCTTTCCTTTTGCTCATTTCACTGCTTTTTCCCCCTTTGAAAACCATGATAAAAGTAGAAAAAAGAATAATTCTATTTCTTTCTTCCTTGTAACTGTATTTTTTAAAGGTAACAGCCTTTTTTCATACATAAAGTGATACATGCTCATCTTAAACAGATTCAACAATATGGATAAGGACAAAGAGGCAATTCATCCAGAATTTTATCACCTTGAAATGACCAGTGTTACATCTAGGAAGCATTTCCCCAGATATATCTCTATATATATACACAGAAGGAAAAAGGAAGGGAGCCAAATATAATTTTATAATAATTGAATTCTAGCCTACATGCTTTTTTAAAAACAAAAAGTATTATGGTTAATTCTATTTGAATGTAACAGAACAAGAAACAAGTGGAACTGAGAGAATTATTAAACTTGAGACAAATGCTTCTTCTCATTAAAGGATTATCAATTATTTAAAAAAGAAGAAAATAATAAGGGAAAATATGATAAGTATGAAGGCTTTTAAATTCCATATCTATACTTGGTATGGATAGCTCTCCATGAGAGATGGAGAGGTGAATTCTTTTATACTTGCTTCCCCTCCTATTCCTTTCTCCTGAGTGTTGTCCATCTTACTACATCAGTGTCCATACTTGACACCTGGATTGAGTATAAATAATACCATACAATACTGTGTCTTTTTTCAGATCATATAGACTTGTTCCATTGCGTTCTGGAATTGAATGTTTAGGAAATACTCTTAGGCCAGCCTCCTTCTCCCTTCTTCTGTTTTATTTATTTTATTCTTTTGGGATACCTTGGAGAATTTTTTTTTTTTTGTCTTAAAAGTTCAGTTATTTAGCTAGCTTGTTTTGCTATTGATTGTTCTTTGTCAGCTCTTCCTAAATCTGAAGATTTAGTTGATGGAAATATTCTGTATCATATCTAAGTACTTTTTATGCTCAGTTTGTTGAATTTTCTACTTGAAATGACAGTTACCTTTGTTATGTTGTTTTTGTCCTTCAAATATTGCTTATTTGATTAGTTTTCTTTTTTTTTCTCTTCCACATACTATGGTAATCTCAAGTCATTAATTCAAATGCTATATAAGTCTCTTTTGCCCCTTAAGTGTTCTAACTGATTTATTGGCTCTGTCATTGTATTTTTTTTTATTGTTCATTTGCAGGCATTATTAATTTACTTCCTTTGGTCGGCAGCTTCCTTGTCAGTCCTTTCTATGGCTTCATCTTCTTGCCTTTGTGCTATAAAATCCTATCTAAGACTTTCTATGACATAAGACATTCATGGGGAATGTGCTTCACTTTCTAGGGTTATGTTTTCATCCTGACTGGTCTTGGTGTATCACATTCATAATGTGTTGCTTTCTTTCTTCTACTTGTTTTTCTCCGTATTTCCTTATGCCTTAATAAATTACTGCTATTACAGTCTAATTCCTTATATATGGGTGGGCTATAATCTTGTATGACTGGTGTCCTTAGAAGAAGAGATCAGGACACAGACAACACAGATTGAGGACATAGAAGTCAGCCCTCTGCAAACCAAGGGAAAGAAGCTTCAGAAGAAACCAAACCTGATGACACTTTGATCTTAGACTTCTAGGCTTCAGAACTGTGAGAAAATGCATTTCTATTGTTTAAGCCACTCTGTCTGTGGTATTTTCTCATGGCAGCCTGAGCAATACAGGTAATACACTATCAGCCTGATTTACCACTGATGATGTGAACCATGATGTTCTACCCGAGGTAGTTTTTTTTTTTTTTTCCTAGTTTCTCTGTAGTAAATTACTTTACCTTCTCTGCTCTTTTGAAGGAAGTTACTAAGTTACTAAGTGTAGCCCGTGGGAGGGGTCAGGAGTGGACTGAGGGAGATTTTGGCTCCACCTTCTGGGTAGAAAGTATCATTTGGAATTCTCTAAGAGAGATTTGTCTCTTCTCCTCATTTATTTATTTATTTGTTTATTTATATCAATATTAACTCATGTCTTTTTATTTTATACTTTGGGTTATAATCCAGTACTAATTTATTCTTTGTTTGTTTGTTTCTTTTGGTTTTTTTTTTGGTCAAATTGTTCTGGGTTTGGCCAAGAGCTTTGGAGCTCTTTCAGCTGGGCTTTATCCTTTTGACATGCATCTATAGTTGTGTTTTATATTTTTTAGCACTTTTTCATTTTCTGTCATTACATGATGATCCAGGGTCAACTTGTACTTTTCTTGCCCTTGCTCTAGAATTAGTCAGTTTTTCAAGGAGCCCTGTATCATTTTATAGGTGAAACCAAGATTGGGTGCTATATGGAACAAATTATTTTAAATACAGTCTTATAGAACTTTTCTAAAGGTGTTCTCCATGCATCAATTACCATTTCTTTGTTGAATTTGTTCTCAATCATTCAGGGAAGACCTGCTTTTCTCTCCTTGATGTAAAGGGCAAACTTCCTTGGTATTTTCTGTTTCTTTCTTATTTACTGGAACACAAGATCTGTAAAAAGCTCTGCAAGAAAGAAGGGTAACTTCATGATCAAATAATTTTGAAAGCATAGGGTATCACACAGCTTCTGGAAATTTGCATTTTATACTAACATAATAAAGAGCTTTCTTAAAATGTTTGTGCAGTAAAAGAATTTAGTTAACCTAGTGTAACCCAAAATTTTCCAAATTTATTTGGCCATAGATACCACCTTTCTTGGAATGTGTATTGGCATCTTAATAGAATTTGTGTTCCTTGGAATACACTTGGGACAAGCCAAACATAAAACCATGACTTGGAAGCTCCCTGCAGCTCTACTGTACAGTACTTGAGAGAAGTATTTTCTTTTAAATGCACCAAGGCTAGAATGAAAATAATCTTTCCAAAGTGCTATGATTGAACAACCTTTTCATGAGAGTGCTACATCTGCTTCTTTCATTTCCTTGAGAACCAATCCCTCCTGCTCTGCTGAGTTCAGGCTAAATGTAGGTACTCTATCAAGTATTGGTGCATGTGGGGTTGAGAATGATTTTCTCATCTGTCTCACCCAGACCATTTCTCCATAGCTCTGACAACATGGTTTCCAGGGGCTATTTTCCTTATACACTTCAAAGAGATCTGTTTTGAGAGAGGGTATACCCTAACTATAAGTTAAAAAAAAAATGATGGATAATTTTTATAAATTCACTGAAATTAGAACAATAAATTCAATAAAATCTTGATCGATAAGATGCAACTGATCAGAAAAATCAATTACCCAGAATTCGTTCCCTGCAATATTTAGAGAATTTAGAGAGAGAAGACAACAAAATAAATTGATCTTAGAAATATTGGCTTCAGTTTTTAGTTCAGTTACATACTAATTAAAGAGTTTTTCCCATAGAACAGTGATATAAAATTATAGTACAACCATTTTTATTAATGATAACATAATGAACATTTTAAGTTACTGTTTTTCAGTTTTTAATTAATAAATATAATATGAGATACTTTGAGGCTATGTAAATATCCTGTTCTTCATTAAATTTTCACCCCCTAGTTTTAGCATCCATTGATGGTTGCCAAATGATGATTTTCTATCATTCTTTCTATATTTTAATGGCTGGCATTCCATGATAAGAAAGAGCCTTTCTTTTGTATTGTTTAACTGATTGGTTAATATCAGCATGGATTCTTATTTAATGAGTTTTAATTTGTGATTAAATATAATTTGTGATCAAAATAATGTGATTATTTTGATGCTTAAATTATCCCAGATTTAATTACTGGAACACTTTTGAGTTGTCTCTTGTGATCTTTTGACATGTTTCCATTTTTATTTAAGTATTTTCTTACTGTGCTGCACTGTAAGATGTTTCACTCGTTGGCTTCATAGTTTGTAGCATGGAACTCCTTAGCTTTTGATGTCCCTTTATGATACCCTTTGTCTCTACATGGACATCACAATAGTCAGTTAAATTTATTTTCACCAGCTTCTAGATTCTCCTCTGTGCTTCCAGTATCTCTGCTTGGATGTATCTTGTACTATCTATTTTGAAGCCTATCAGTTATTATCTTTGCTTTCTTGAATCTACCATGGCATGGGATTCTGTATGATGCTGCACCCTGTGGGCCTTTAATAAGTAGTGGTTGATTGATGGTCATATACAGAAAAGCTTGCTGCATTGTAAACCTCAGGAAGACTAGCAAGCTAAAAAATGACTTAACCTTTCCAACTGTTAACACCGCAAGGACCTGCAGGGCACATGATTTTGGATGAGGATCCTAGGATCATTAATTGTCAGAGTGGGACACCTGTAGTTAGGGAAAATGTGTTTGTATTTGCCAAACACAAGATTAATGTAGCAAAAAAGTATTTACTATTGAAATATAGTTTAATCCAGTATTTTATATTTTTATATTTTATATTCTATTTATATTTGATATCACTGCTATTCCTCCCACCTGCCATTCCCACTTGGATAGCCTCCCTTCTTATTATCCCCATTTTGTTTGTCATCTTTGGCTCAAAGTTGGCCAGAATTCAGTGGGTAGTGGTTTCTATCTTCAGACAAGAAAATTAAGAGAAAAGAGATGAGGAAGAAAAAACAAAAATAATAGAGAAAATGTTTAAAGGTTGTGAAGCTAAGCACCTAAGCACCTACAGTTGCTGCTTAGCAAGCAATATTGATGCAAGGAAGGAAGGATATGTTTGGGAATGGCAACACTAAAGTTGGTATGGTGCTAGACTTGTAAAGATAATTTTGTTGGCACTTTCTTAATATTCTCTCTAATAGGTTCTTTACTAAAAGAAAATACCTTTCATGTAATTCTGGGTAGTCTTCAAAACAAAGCAGAACAAGATGTATTTTAATGTAAAAAGTGCAGATACAGGAATTTGTAGAAGTTGCTATTTCCACTCATTGGTTTTGAGACTCTGAACGAAACCATGAACACCAGTTTCCTCATGTTAAAATGGTGATAATAAGATATATTATTGTAAATCATAGAGACTATATATGCACAAAGCTTAGAGTAGAATGCTAACACATAGTAGGCACTTAACAAAGGTTGCTACTAGATTAGCAGATCCTAGAATTCCATATGGTAAGAATTCTCTATGGGTATTATTTTTAAAACAAAATGAGACAAACAGGTCTCCAAGGTTTTCCTTGTAGATTCTAATTAAGTCAGTCTGGGAAGAGAGCTGGAAATGCCTCTTTTGTTTTAAAATTTCTTTTAATAAATAGTTGAGGCTATTATCAATGAAGGTGAGCAAACCTATAACAGAATATCCAGTGCAGCATGGGCCTATCAAAGAGGAGGTTTCCAGGACTTATGAAACCAATACCCATATGATTATACTGCCCATGATCTACTTCTAACCCATAGTTTTTCTAAGCTCCTGTCCTCTTTCTGTTTCACTGCCTACTTTATATTTTGTACATGCCTTTGAAACTGGAATATCCAAATTGAATTTTACCTTTCCTTTACCATTTACCTTTCCAAGAAGGAAACTCCTCATTGTTTCCATTTTCAGGAAGAAGCACAGCCATCTTTCTAGTTTTCTAACTGAGACGAGAGGGGCATCTTCCATTCCTGCTGTATTTCTTCCCAAATGGTCTCCTGCCTTCAGTCTTATTCATCTCAACTTAATAGCAGAGTGATCTTTCATATGAGCAGTGCCTGAGTGGCTTAGCCAGTTGAGAGTCCAGTTCTTGATTTCATCCCTGTGGGATTGGGATTGACCCCCATGTGAGGCTCTGCCCTGAGTGTGGAGCCTGCTTGGTATTCTCTCTCCCTTTGCCCTTCTCTCCACTTTGTGCACGTGCTCTCACTGTCTCTAAAGTAAATTTTTAATGAAATTAAAATAAAGTAAAGTAAAATAAAATAAAGTAAAATACAGTACAAAACTAGCCATGTTTGGAAATTTTTTATTGTCCCTTTACAAACTTGAGAATCCAATTTAAATTTAAATTTCTCATGGAAGCATTTGAGGCTTCCTAAGCTGACCTTAGCCTTTCTCTTTTAGGCTCACCTTCTACAATATTCTTTCCTTTCCCTTCTCCAGATAAACCATACTACTCGCTTCTTCACACCAGTGTTAAGGCCTCACAACTACTTGACTTTGCTATTGGTGGCCTTCTTCAGGAATTATATATCAGCTGCCACATTTTACCTAACTCCGGTAAACTCTACTCTTAATTTTTTTTTATATCTACCAAGTATCCTAGAAGGCTCAGATCAAGCATTATATGTTCCTGAAGCATTTTTGAGGCCCCTTTCCTCATACCTGCTAATCCTTCTCCTGTGACCTTGTTTCTATCGCCTTGTTTCTATAGACCTTGTTTCTACCAGCCTGATACTGGTATATTTTAAGCATTAATTTTCTAATTTCCTTTAGACTGGTATTGCTCTAAGGAGAATAATTATATTTTAATCATCTCTCTTTTCTCAGTTATTTGAAAAGTTGTGATATATGGAAGGTACCCACTAAATATTTGTTGAATGAATGACTTAGGAACCAAATAATTATTTCTTTTTCTTTTATTCACTAACAATTCACACTTAACAGTCTAGCATAGTAACATTTACCAATTATTAACATCTTACCCTAATTACAATTACATAGATTTATCCTTATCTCAGATACATTCTAAGAGTAGAGTAGGATATTTCCCCTTACAGATCCTATAAAATATAGATTCTTATCATTTTTATTCTCATAAATTTTGGAAATGAGAAGTGGGAATGTTTCAGAGATTATTTCTTAATTCTGTTTCAGTGGATGTGGGTAAGGATAGCCTGGATTTCATCTGCCCCACTTAGTGTGCCTTACTTCATAGATCATCCAATCACTAGTGACAACTTACAGTTAATATTTTTTCCTGTCACTAAAGAGACTGGACATACTGTGTCAGTAGAAACAGCTCAGGGGAAATGATTCTGAAAGAAAAAATCACAAATTTTTACATAAATTTCTAGGCAGTGACTGTGCCTTTATTGATTTTTACTGATGATCAAAATGGCTAATTTACATTGTTGCTGTCCTTTGCATAAATGGGAAAGATTTGTAGACATTAATGATTTGTATGTGAACTTCTGAGGAAAATACCTCAGAATGTAGAAGTGGTGGTGAGTTTTAATGTTTTGTTTGGTCATTTCCAGTAAAGCCTTTCTCCAATTTGAATGTTATTCATCTTCTGGAAGCAAACAGAAGTTTTATTATAACAATATTCATTATAGTATGGACTTCAGCATAGCAAGGATATTCTTTTGATCTATTCAAGGAGGCTTAGAATACAGAGCATATCAAAGTAACACAAAATATTACTTATTGCATGAATCTATTCTATTGAAAAGTATTTTACAAGAAGGCTTTCCATAAAGGCTTTCCTATATAGGGTAGAGGTAGAGACAATATCTGTCTTGTTTACTAATATTCTCATGTACTAATAGCATTAAAGTCCTCATGTAACATGCATGTGTGTATGAATACACACATTACTTGAAGAATGAATGAATTCATGTTGTGATGGCTGATGTCAAGGAAAGAAGAATTAGGAAACTTATTAGGCATCCTCTATAATTTTCCAACTAAAAGTAATAGTTTAAGTATTAATGAAACATGTTGTGAATTAATAAAGGAATATCAATGCATATCAATAACTAATCTATGATTATATTGCACAAAAATGTGTACATTTTACTTTTACATCAGATTGCTAAGATCAGATAACACTTCATCCAGAAACCACTTATTAAAACAAAAACCTTGGTTTAGACACACTCAGTTTTGCTTTCTGATGAAAAGAAGGATTAATTATTTGTTCTCCCTGCTGCAGTTAGTCAACACAGTTTGCAGCTTAAAAAATGAAAGGTACACTTACATAATAGAGTTTTAAATGATAAGAACATTTCTTTACTAATTCAAAAGGACACTGTTAATGAATAGAATGAATATCTTAACAGTTTTTCTCCCACCACACAAGTAGATCATCTTTAACATTCTACAGGAGACTCAGATTTCTAATTTTTCCAAGCTCATTAGACTTTAATGGTCCCTTATCACTGTTGGCATTGTCAGGGATTGGACAAAAGTCCAGCCAAGCTGCACATTAATTAGGCAAAGACATGAATGTCCTCCTCACAGCTTCTGCAATATACAGCTATGTGCCAGCTCCTACCAGAAAGCAGAACAGCAAGAGTTAGACATTTTATAAGCTTTACATTTTAAATAAGGACATGGGAAATGTTAACACTTTCAGCAAATTTTAAGCTTGTGGAAGGAAGGTAGTCATTCATTTCCCCCCAATTTTACTTACTCCATAGTCATTCTCAGAGCAATCGGCAGAGAAGTGGCTGACCTGTTTTGAATTCATAAAACCAAGGGCATTCTTCATTCATTTCTGAATTAATTCTCTTGCATCCATAAATCTTGAGAGAAAAACCAAAATTTGGAATTTTATTATCATGTTCAAAGACTGATTAGTACTTATTAGTACTCTCTCAACTCTCTTAAGCAAGGAATAGAAACTAAACTCAGAGTAGATTCGATGAAACAGGGAAATAAGTGGTTCACATGATAAAATTCTAAAAAGGGCAAGGGTGAAGTAGCTGTAGGGAATGATGAGAACAAGGAATTTGTATATTTCAGGATTTGTGCTCTCATTCTCTTTCTTCTTCCAATTCTCTCACCTCCCACTCCTAGCTCTTTCCCTCTTTTGTTTTCAGTTTTAAGTCAGTTTTTGCTACAAAGTAAAGATTTTGCCCTTCCAGAGTTCTAGAGTTACCTTACATTGCTTTGTATCTAGAGGGGAAAGATGCGTTTCTCTGAACGTCAGTTGAGAAATAGTCAAAGTAAAAAGCAAAAAAAAAAAAAACAAGAGAAAAAGAATGGTCTTTGAGGAGTCACTTAAAAATGCCTTGGGCCAGAGCAGATATTGACAAACACAAAAGTAAATGTTCAGATTATGCTTCTATTTTGAGGGATAATCTTTTGTTAGTTTATAATCCTATGTGATGCTTACAAATCACTGTAAAGAACACCGTAATTCCAAAAAACAGAAAGATACACTTTTAATTTAAAGAAAGTTAATGACTTTATGGAGAAACAATGTATTACTTTTTTAAAAAGGGAACAGATGAATAATGAGATAATAAATCGTAATAGAATTCCTCTAATTGAATTTGCTTGGAGTTGGAAAAACTGGTAAAGATCTTAGTCATTTGTTCCTGACATGCCCCCCTTCTTATCTTCTACCCTGCCATACAAATTTGTGAATCATTCTTTAGTCTATTGAGAAGCATTAACAAGTAATGGTATTCTGGAGGCCTAACAGTATAGAGACTTATATTAGTCATGTGGTAGCTGAATATACAAATAAAATCAGAAAGAACTCAAGAGTGGCAGAAAAATTCCCAGGGTTTCTGAATCTTCCTTATCCCAGATTTAATACTAAGTATATGACATTACATCCTTGGGAAAGGAGTTATGACTGGTCAACTAATTGATTGATGGCTCTCCTGGTTTTAATTTCATTGCCATTAAAAAATATCTCCTTAGGGGCACCTGGGTGGTTCAGTCAGTTTAGTGTCCAACTTTGGCTCAGGCCCTGATCTCCTTAATGAGCTTGTACTGACAACTCAGATTCTGGAGACTACCTTGAATTCTGTGTCTCCCTCTCTCTTTACCCCTCCCCTGCTCATGCACTCACTTTTCCCTACCTCCCTCTCCCTTCCTGCCCCCCTCTCTCTCAAAAATAAACATTAAAAACAAAATTTTAAAAAAACCAACCTCCTCAGCTTTGGGAATATTATTACTTAGTCAATTTTAACTTTCCCATGTTCTCTCCCCCAAAGAGACTATAGATTAAGAAAGGCAACACATGGAAAATTAATGTAGGTTCTCTCTGTAATTGACAAATAGCCTAGATCATGGAGGAGACTATCCATGGTCTATTTTGAATATCGGAGGTGGAGACAAGATCCTGGGAATATAAACAACTGGAACTTCTCTTAATTCCTCTTTTCAGTGTGCTCCCATAGAATAGAGAGGGGTTGAAATTTGAAAACAGGCTGAAAGATATTATAATGGAGACCTCTTAAAATTTAAAGAAAGAAAAGTGTTGCTTTTTTGGTTTTGCTTTGTTCTATGAAAGGTTAGGCCAGGACAGTGTTCAAGTGTCAAGGTATGGAGACATCTTTGTCAAATAAAATTTCCTGTCAGCCTTCAGGTAAGATTTGTCGTTTATACTCAAGTCAAAGATTTGCGAAACATTATTAGAAAGATAGGTGCTGGTACCTTTGCCAAAAACATTTAGTGAAGATTTATTATGTGACAGGCACTAAGGTATTTAAAGGAGATCAAAGAAAGAGATGATGCAATCCTTTATTTAAAAAGCTTAATTTCTAAATGAGGGAAATAGACACATTTCATGATAAAGTAGTACAAATATATTCAGGATGCAGTCAGAGCACAGCTAAGGAAATCAATTCTATATGTGGTAAGAAGAGATTAGAATTTACAGAAGTTACATTTGAGCTGAGTCCAAAGATGAGTAGGCATTTGCCAGGGAGGCCAGGGGAAAGCATTCCAGACTGAGCAAGCAGAATCAGCAAAAGTGTGAACTATTAAGGTCCATTAGGGGAACTGTCAGCATTTCCTAACCACTGGCATATAGAGTAAAGGTGAAAATCTGCAAGGTCTAATATCATGTCAGAATACTGGATTTTTTTTTTCCTATGGAAAAAGTAAGCTGATCAAGATTTGAGCTTTCTTAAAGATCACTTAAGAGCAGTTTGGATGATAGATTGAGAATGACAAAATTTGAAGCAAGGAGATAAGATAGGAGTCAGCTGTACTAGTCTAGGTGTGACGGTGAAGTGGTCTGGACTGGGTTGAGGCAGGGATGGATGGTTAGGGTTGTTTACCTCTAAATATTATGTTACCTTTTTTTTTTTTTGGTAATTGTTAATGCCATAGAATTGTCTGGTGTCTTGTTACATTTTTTAATTTCTTTGATTATCATTAATGCCTATTTATATTCTTTGTGTTTTTTTTTTTTCTCATCTTCTGTGTTCTTTTTTTCCCCCATTTGAGGCAGTGTTTTATAGAAACTGCCAGCTATTACTAGTATCTTTTCTCTTTCTTTAGTTGGGAATAAGCCCACACATTTTATCTGGACACATAGTTATTGAGATGAAAACAAGTTCTAGGTTTCTTGCTGGCTGGAGTAGACCTGTGACTGCTTTCTGGCTAATGGGATATGAACAGTACTGATGTGTGTGATGTCTGGGTCCATAAAAAGAGAGAGTGAGGTGCTGTCTTCTCTCTTTTCCCCTTCCTTTTCAGCTGGAATAAGGGCATGATGGCAGAAACTGGAGCAGCCATTGTAGCCTATAAACTAGAAGATGTATGTTAAGAATAATAGAACCACAAGTTAGAAGGAGCCTGGTGCTTACCACCATCCCATTGAGCTGCTATGTCAGCTTTGATATGGTCATGGTCAGACTGCAACATGAGGAAGAAGTTAATTTATGTAGTTTTTAAGTCACTGTCATTTGATCAGCTAGCAGAGCCATTATGCCTTTATCCTTACATATATCCTTACATATAAGGTATTTGAACTATGGTTTTTAATTTATAAGAATTCTGTATGTGTGTATGTATATAATTTTATTTATACATCTACTTGAAGTATATGAATCATTTTTGTTATAAATGTGCGAAATGTTTTTCTATTTTGTGCTTTTCTTTTTATGTTTTAACTTTTTTTAGCAGTTAAGACTCAACTATTTCTTCTGGAAATGATTGTAATTTTCCCTCTTAGATATTATTTTTTTCTCCTTTGTTTCTTCTTTCACCTTTAAGTATATGCATTTCTTAAAGTTACGTCCTTCAGTATCTCCTTGCTTAAAAATATTCTTTCTCTGAGGGGCATCTGGATGGCTCAGTTGGTTAAGTATCAGACTTCAGCTTAGGTCATGGTCTCGTGGTTTGTGAGTTAGAACCTCGTGTCAGGCTCTGTGCTCACAGTTCAGAGCCTGGAACCTGCTTTGGATTCTGTGTCTCCCTCTCTCTCTGCGTCTCCTCTGCGTGTTCTCTCTCTCTCTCAAAAATAAATAAACATTAAAAAATTTTAAAAAAGATTCTCTCTCTGAATCTTTATCTACATGATTTATTTCAAACATTGTTATTGCTCAGGTATATATGAGTCTGAAATGCAGTTCTCTCATCTCAGTTACTCTTCTGAGCTTTAGACCACCAACTGTCCGCTCACTATCTCTCTTACAGGGTGCTGCTAGTACTGTGTGTTTAACATGTCCAGTATCATATTTTTGTCCTCACTCCAGATCACATCCTTTACCTTATATCCCAGTTTTCATTAGTGGTACCAACATTCTCTAAGGTACCCAGACTTAAAACCCTAAAGTCATGTCATTCTCTTCCTTCATTCCTTATACTCATGCAGGTGTCATAATCTATATATGCTCTTTCTGAATGTTTTCTTTACTTCTTTCATGGTTACAAATACCTTAATTCAAGCTCCAAAGTTTGTTATGTTCTTGGAAAAATAACTGGTAAGGTTTTTTTCTTATAATGGATCCAACCACCTTGGCTTTCCATAATTGAAGTACAATCATTGGCAAACATTATCTGTAAATGGCTACATAGTAAATATTTTTGTTTGGGGGTCATACAATCTCTGTTGCAACTACTTGATTCTACCCTTATAGTATGAAAGCAGCCATAGACAATTCTTAAATCAATGGGTTTTACTTTTTTCTAAGAAAACTATGTTTATGGAAGTAGCAGTGGCTGGATAGGCTCAGAAGTAAGAGTTTGCCAACTTGTGTTCTAGATCTGTACACGAGAAGACAGTTCCTGGTCCCCAGATAACTTATAATTTGGAAAATTTATGTTGGGGCAAGGCTTGAGTGGTAAAAGGCTGAGAAGAAACCTGCGAAGAAGAACACTTCTGAAATGTAGCACAGCACTTGTGTGCATGTTTGGCGGTCATAGCAGTGGTAAAAATTAAGCCATGAATGAAAGTTCGACTAAGCCATGCAAAACATAAAGGAGCATATCACCAAATGACCAGAATTATGACCCATTTCATTGCTGTAGTAAATGTTATGAAGCCAATGAAATGGATAATATAACAACAAAGGACACAGAATTCTCTTTAATATAGGATGGTCAGAGAAAGATTCTCTGGGGAGGAAGAAACAAGTCAAAGGCCCTGTACTGTGAAGATTGGTTTATTTAAGAAACTTATTAGTAGAAGAAGAGGTAAGAGAGATTTCTAATGTTGGCAGGACCTGGTGGAGGCTTTCTACAAAGAGCATGGTAAGGATTTGGGGTGCTGTTCTATATCCAGTAGAAAATTTCTAGATTTTAAGGAGGGAAGTGAGAAGTTTTTATTACTTTTAGAATGGATTATAAGAGGGTTGAGACATGGTGGCAGTAGATCAATTAGAAGGATATTGCCATGGCAGTAGTTCAGTAACAGATGGAGTATACTTTAGTGAATCTGTCATTAATTTGGTTGCATTGGAGATGAGGGGAAATAAACTCAGAATATATTCTGTAGGAAGACTAATACAACTTGGTTCTATTAGTTTGAATGCAGCAAGAGAAAGAAGAAAAAAAAAAAAGAATGATTCGTAATTTTTTTGGCTTGAATAATTGGGCAGTAATTTTTACTGAGCCAAAGAAGAATTAGGGAAATGTTTGGAGAAAGGTGGGCACAGGGAAGATCAAGAGACTCTTGACTATGTTGTGGCAAATGCTGCCGAGATGAGAGGAGGGATACAAGTTAGATTTTGTGAGAGAGAAGTGATTGAGTTTGACAACAGTGATTTTAGCAGAGTGCTTAAGATCAAGGCCCATTTATGGTGAGTGAAGAAGAGAATGGTCATAAGGGAGTATAGTGATCAAGCATAGATACATTTCTTGAGAATTATTGTTTTAACTATTTGTTATAGTACCTAACAAGGTGCTCTATGTATATGAGATTCTAAGTAATATTTGTTAGTTGTGACTTACAATATGAGTGCTTGAGCAACAGAAAGAAAATCATAGCTCTCAGTATTTTAAAGAAAAAAGAGAACAATTATAGACATTCCATTCCTGGTAAGAAACTATAACAAGTCTATGAAAAATTAATGTGTAATCATATGAAAAATCACAGTGTACTGGCTGGAAAACATTATAGTCTTTAGGACAATATTTATATTGGCTATGTTCTTTCTTTGCAATAGTGGCATACTATTGACTAGTGAGAAAAAGTAGATAGCCTGTATCCTTCATTTAATTGAGAACTTCAGCTCATTTCTTTATTCCAAAAATAGCATATAGGAATGTCTTTGATAGTCATATCTTCAGATGGGGAAGGCATGGGTTAGGTCCCAAATGAAGAAGGCATCAACATTACACTGGAAGTGATATCATAATATTTCCCAGAAAGGTTTGTCTTATTTTTATAATTAACCATTTGATGATGCAGTTGAAATGGTATGCACTAGAGTTCTGTGGGAATCACTAACATTTCAAGAGACCAAAACGCCATTCAAAATGATGACAAATCACAATGTAAATTTTGGAGGAGGGAAGAATAACATTCAGCAAACCTGGAAACTGCCATATTGGTATTGACTGGGAAGGGCATGTACACATTGCAGTATAGTAGATGTTAGGGTTGAAAAGATGAGTAAATGAAGATCTCTGAATTTGAAGAATTAAGCATAAGAGATACAAAGGAAAAGAGTAAAGGATAATATCTGAAGGATAGATTACAATTACATTTGTAGAGGGTACTACAAAAGTTTGAACTTTATTTAGCGGTCAATGGAGAATCTGTGAAGATTTTTGAACAGGAAGGTGACAAGACGATAGTTATTCTTTAGGAAGATTAATCCAGCAGAACTCTTGATCAGAGAGAGAATGATGACATAGAAGTTGGGAAATAAATTAGGAGGTTAATTTCATTTAATATCCCTATATGTCCGAATAAATATCTGGTTACACTATTACTATCTCCTCTTATAAAAATGAAAATATTTTTAAATATCTTGTAGCCAGCTGTAAAGTATGTGTTAAAATGAAAATAAAAATATTATTGTACTGTCCCACTTTTATTTTGAGTTTACATAATGATTAGTACTGACTAGCCAGTCATTGATTAGTAATCTAATAGATAACTGCTATCCTATGTGCTTGACAGCTTATCATTGATACTTACAATGACCCTATGGGGAAGGAATTTTCAATCTTTTTCCACTCAGATAGAAATTTAAGTCTATAAAAATCTGAGTTCACCTAGCTAAGAAATCAGTACTATTTCACTCCAGAGCTGGTGCCTTTCTTTTAAACACTTCATCAGTAGATTTCACTTAAATAGTAGTTTGGTCCCCAATAATTCATATTAAAAATAATGTTTTTTTAGTAGTTTGTTACTAAAACCTCTGGGAATACCAAATCAAACATTTTTGTTATTGTTACTAAACTTGTTTTCTTCTTAGTTTAATTTTGAAACTAAAATTGATTTTCTTTCTCCTCATGAGATTGTGAATTTATAACACACAAGTATGGGATGATGTGGGGTTTTAGAAATATATTTGAAACCATTTCAGTGTCTGCCAATTTATATAAATAGGTCCTGCAAGTCTCTGTGACATTAAATAATGGTCAGGTTACACGGCTGGGTTTTTGAGATTATGGCTGCCTTTTTCTGAAGAGCATAAAGGTTATATTTAGAACTAGTGTTTATTTCACTGTTAGGAGTCTTTTTTTAACCAAATTTTCCACTCTGAAAACCTTTTCTAGGTGGAATTGAAGGGAAAAAATGGATAGTGAAAAACCAAAATATTTAGTGAAAATCTGTAAATACGAATGGACTGACTATCCTCTTTTTATAACTCTTTATGTTACATTATGAAACCATTCCTGGAATTGTTCTGAAGGAAGGGGCATAACACTAAGGATTGTAGATAACTTAAAGCTTTTGTTCGCTTTTTTTGTCTTCATGGGTATCCTTTGAAGTTACACCACACACAAGAAACAATAGCCAAATACATTTCTTAATTCATAGATAAGCTAGAACTTTCTGAAAGCAGTTTCCCTTATAATCTAGACCCAGAAGCTTCGTACTCACTACTCCCTGGATTTAGAACACCTGGGTCTTTCAGACAGACTCTAAATTTCCTTGCTCAGTCAGTCTCATGGAGTTGGGGGTACACACCCATCCACAAGGCGAGACGCTAGAATAGAGAGGGTGTATATCGGCATCTTTGCCTTGGTGAGAAACACTTTCACATCTGCTCTCTACAAGGGGAATAAAAAAGAAGATAAATGTTGTAACAAAAAGAAATCCTCTTGGCAGACAATGAAATGAAAGGGAAGAGAGGCTCCTACTTGGTTGCTTTTCAAGGCACAATAACACTATCATTTGGAAAGCACAAAAACTGTCTCAGGTTCTAACCAGTTATGTCACCAGCCCTCCTTTGGTGAGGAGTTAGTAAGGGATTACATATAGGGTTGAAAGAAACCTCTGTAATACTCCTTTAAGTGGGAAAAGAGTATAGGCGGAGGTACTTTATAAAGCCAAAACATGAGCTTAAGGGAAGAGTGGTCCCTGTTACACACCCATACTCAATGCAGTGATACTGAGCTGTCTTAAAAATTTGGCCAGGCATAATAAAGACATTCAAAATATATAATCCCCATATACAATAAAACTTTGGTTTGTGAGCATAATTTGTTCCAGAAACATGCTTGCAATCCACAGCACTTGTATATCGAAGCAAATTCCAAGAACCACTGGTTCAGTTCTGATCATGTGACATTTGGCGTCACGTACTCCCCATATTCCAAGACATCACTCGTTTATCAAGTTAAAATTTATTAGAAATGTTTACTCATCTTGCAGAACACTTGCAGAACAAGTTACTTACAATCCAAGGTTTTACTGTAATTATATTTTACCTATTTAAGAGGTAAACTGCAAAGTAATTAAGAAAAATAGGGGAAAGATGAGTAAAATGGATAGTTATGGCACTTAAGCATTGAAAAGACAACAAGCTGTCCACAGAAGTAAGTAATTAATTTACAGCCAAACAAATGTGTGAGACACAAACAATTAACTAGATAGAAGAAATAGCCATTAATGTTGCTATTAGTAGTAATTACCATATATTAACAACAGCGCCAAGCCCCCAGTTATGGCCTTTTGCTGCGTTATCTCATTTAACCCTGGAAAATCATATACCATAGAAATTATTAGTATTATTATTTTACAGTGTAAAATTAGAGCCTTAACAAGGTTAAAGACAAAAACAAAACAAAACAACAACAACAACAAAAACGTGGCTAGAGTCACACAGCACACAGAAAAAGCAGGCACTAGAGCTGATGAATATCAGTTTCAACACTAGTATCAGCTAGTTTGAGTATTTTAACATATTTATCAGACTTGAACAAAGTTTCAGCTAAAGGTGTAAAGGTGAAAAATGTCTGTGAAATTAATTCTGAGAACTTTTAATAAGAGAGAAGACAAATATTCTATTGGCTAACTTAAAATGATTTTCTAAGAAAGCTTCCTGGGAGAAAGACTCTCATGAATTTTCTTTCTGTGCATAAATTTAAGGAAAGTTCACATGTTTGAAAAGTCTCATGTACAGTTTCAGCCACCATGGGTACAATTTTGAGTAATTTCTGCAGATATTCACAATATTCACAATGAGAAAAAACACGAGGAAAAAGTTAATGTCAAAGCAGCAATTTCTATGTTTTCAGAGATAAGCTTCCAGATGAATGCAATATGCTTGAGCCAATAATGCTCCCAGCAAAACAAATTAAATTTCATTAGGTCTTTTCAGGCCTCAGGACAAGTGATAATTCTGGGTGATACTGGTCTCATGCAATATCATGCTTCATGGCTCAGGACCATAGAAATGCAAAGGATATCTGGACTATCTTTTTTATCAGAGCCTTGGGCATAAAATTTAGATCTGCATGGTTACAGAAAAGGGCACACTCCATAGAAGTTACCAATTTATGTATAGGAGCTATACATTTCTTCTAAGTGAATGTAGGTATCTCAACTTTCCGAATGACTGAATCTTCAAGGCAGTCATCACTGCTAGCTTCTAAAATGCTCTTGGCAGAGTTCTAAAGTGACAGTAGCAGATATGGCCAACACTCCAGTAATTATTACCAGGTTTTCCCAGTTGAAGTACTAGGCTCTTGTTTCTAAATATGTTAGGAGAGATCAGTAATTTCATTATGGAATGATTAAAAGTCAACAGTAGTGGTAGTGATAACAATAATAGAGTTCTAGTAATAATAATAGTAGTTTAAAATGACTGAAGCCATAATATGCCAACTATGAAAGAAATTGTATCATTTGACAAATAATTTTAAGCATAAATAAATGTAGACCAAACTGCTGCATACAGTGATTACATTCATCTGTTCTGCTCAGTAAATTAAATGACAGAGATATTAATACATTCATCTATTCTGCTCAGTAAACTAAATGCCAGCACAGATCCAGTCCTATAGGGAGCTTACAACAAAGGAAAAGAGACCATAAACTAGTAAAATAAACACATTAATTAATTAATGATATAATTACCATTGTGAAAAATAGTGCAATCCAAAGAAGGTGGTATGATACAAAGCAGAGAATTCAATTCTTGCTACTCTTGACAATGTGGTCAGAAATGTCTCTGGTGAAGTAATATTTTTGCTTGTGAGAAACACAGAACAGTGAATTACAAAGGCTCTAGGGCACAGAGAAGGTTGTCTTTCTCAGGGAACAGAAGAAAGACCATTTCTTCTGGTTGGGAATGAGAATAATATTGGAGAAGTAGCCAGAGTTGAATGGTACATGGCCTGTAGCACAAGGCAACTTCAGTGTTGATATTATTAGACAAGATTTCATTCTACATGCAATGAGAACACTCAGTGGTTTTGAAGCAGGTTGAAGGTCTGAGTAACATTTTCAAGATCAGTCTGGCTGCCAAGAGAAGAACAAAGTAGAAATGATACAAAAAGTTACTTCAGAAATCTCATCAAAAGATGATGAGACTAGGACCAGAATAATAGCAAGAATGATAAAAAGGAAAGGATAAATCCATGTATATTTTTAGTAGAGCTGATAAGCTCTTCTGATGTTAGGATGTGGGAGGGAAAGGGAATGACTCTTGGAATTTAGGCTTGAGAAAATGGGTATTGATGGGATCAATTATATGAATGAGGAGGATTCAGAGAGAAATAAAACTTGTGTTCTGTTTTGAAAATTTTAGTTGTGACACTTATTAGATAGTCATATAAAATGCCAACTAAGCACCTATATATACAAATCTTGAGCTCAGAGGTCATATTTGGGCATCACATAAAAGGCTAGAGTATACCATACAAAAAGACCCCAAATAATTAAATTTTTAGTGGCCTCATGAATCATGCATTCCTCTATTCATGCTCTGAGATGCCATCTTCGGAGAAGCAAGGGAGAAGACCACCTGAGGAACTGAATTAATCCTAAGAAATGTATCATTCCCTTAGTTATTATGTAAATATAATAAATGTTAATTATATTATGCATTCAGTGAATTTTTCCCTGCTAAAGGGTGGGTTGACTTGTATGGAAGTACAGATAGTCTATTAAAAAGTAAAGGAATTTGCTTTTTCTCTAAATACACAGATTGTAGTGTGAATTAAATTTGCAACCTCACTCTACATTGTAGAACAATTACTCTAGTTGCAAAAACTTCTTTTCTTTCATAGATCACATTTCTTGGTAAAATACAGGTACTAGATAGGCACTCATGCCACAGGAGAAGACATTGGTCAGAGTAGAAAGATGAACTTTGATATGGGTACATTTGATTATGGTTATTACCTTGATTTTGGCGCTTATTTCATGCAGGTTAAAAACGCATGATAAATTCTTACAGGCTGCACTACTGATCTTCAGCACAGGCAGAGGATTGAGTTAATGAAGTTTTTCTAGGTTGGCACAAATGTGGTGGAGCTTCAAACGTTTCAGGTGAAAGTCCAAATGTCCCTGTGAAACAGCAAATTCCTTAGGCTGAAACTTCCACCTCAGGGAAAAGATTCTAAAGGCTATTTCTTTTTTATCCAGATTTTAAAATACTATGTGAAAGCACATGCTTCTGGGCTGGGGATATGCAACTGTACATTTTGTAGAGTATGCATTCCTACTGCTGTTCACTGAGTTCTTACTAAGTAACCGTTAGTGTGTATTTCACAAACTCACCTCATTTGGTTCTTACAACAGATACATGAAGAGGATACTACTAAACTCATGTTGCAGGGCCAATGAGAATACTGAGACTGATCAAAATTAACCCAAATCAAGTTAGTTATGGGGACAAACCCAAGTCTTTCTGACTCCAAAGCCCAAGTTCAAGACATGCTTCACTGAAGGAAATATTAAGAGATCAAATTGAGAATTTATTGAAGTGAATATGAGATAAAGACGTTTCAGAATGTCCTCTGCACTAAGTTTTAAATTCATACCTATTTAATCAGTCAGATGCATCATATCTTATATTGCTTTGTCAATGATATTTTGACCAACCGCTTTTAAGTTTAGCTCAACTTACTTGCTGGCTTATCTGTAAGCAATATAGAAAAGCTGGTATAGAAGCAGTCAAATTTCACTGCAAAAGAAAGAGAAAATGCTCACTCAATTCCTGGCTTTGCATGTTCTGTATCTCCTACCACACTTTCCTTGCCTCATTAATTCCAACATGACTTCTTTGCAAAACTTTGCTGAGTTCACCCCAGTCCACGGATAGGTGCACCTGGCTGTGTTTACCCAATGCTCTGTGGAGGAATTCTGTCATAGTGCTTATCATATAGTATTTTCTATTTAGTTTCTAAATTCATAATAGATAGCAGATTTCTTTGCCACAGGAACTTTCTGGGTCTTATTTGTCTTTAAATCCTCACTCTATGTTCTAGTGTTTGATATATATTGGATATTCAACAGTATTGTAGGAATATGTGAGTGAAAAAATGAATCAGTGAGCTTCAGTGTAATTGTCTCAGATGTCATTTTAAACAAAGTCAGGCAATTTAATTACTCAGTGAGTCATTGCTCAATTTGCAAGTGATATAGATCTAGCTTCTTAAAAAAATCTTTCGTGCTCCTGATTAAGTGATAAACCAAGAAAAAGAAAATTTCCACATCAAGAAATACTCTTCATGATGAAAGACACCAAATCTACAAAGACACTTTTTTTCCTGAAGAATCAGAAAACTGATGGAAGCTTATCTTGTAGAAATTCACATTAAAGTAGATAAAGTGACTTTATCAGTGAAAAATAACCTATTTTAAAACATGTGCATTGGATCAGAGTGCTTACATATTAGGCTCTGTTTAAATTTTTTCTAGGTATATATCTACATTTTAAGATGTTCTGCTTGCTACTGTGATTTCCAAATTGTCTGCCATCTGTTGCTATTGCATTTTACCTACAGGGAATTTTGGAAGCTTGCAGACTAATTAAAACTCCATAATTGTCATCTGAAATGTTGTCTGTGATATTATCTTTAAAGACACATTTTTCTGAAGTAACTTTGTGAACCACATTTCCATTTTTTTTGCATAACTTTCTGAAGATTGTTTAATGAAAGGTTATTTTCCTGCAACTCTGTGACTTTTCAAGCTATCAGCCAACATGAGAGCTCTCACTACAAAAGGCATAGATTTTTATCCCATTAGAATTATGGCTTTTTAAAAAAAGTATTGGCTTGTTTTGCGGAGGAGACGGGGAATTTATGCCAAATGTTTCACAAGGAGGTCTCTGATAGAAGAAGATACAAATATATTGATTATAAAAGTCTAATTGAGATAGAATTACAAACAATAAATTGAATATACTTAAAGTGTACAATCTGGTAAAATTTGAGATTATCACCACAGTCAAGATATTAAACATATCCATCCCTGCAAGTTTCTTGATGTCTTTTTTACTCTTTGATTTTAAACACTGCTAATTTTACTTATTTTATTTGGTGTCTTTCTTTCTCCTCCGGCTCCTTCCTTGAGCTGTTTTTAGGGAATTTGTTCATGATATTTTTCTGTACTGACATTCTCTGTATGTGAGCTTTGATCAAATTTACCTGTAATTCTCACCTGAGAGTTTGTAAATTGTCTCAGCACACCATTTAGCTAAGGATGCTAGCTCATTGTTGTATTCCAATTGGGGTATGATTGTTTTCTGATTTTAGACTTTCTATTTTATTTCTAGTCTTTTGTCCTTTTTAGCTCATGTCCATGAGTACAGAAACATACTACCATTTTGGTCAGAAATTTAGTAAAATTAATCAAATTAATCAAAACTTTAATCAGACCTCTGTGATTATAGATAACATGTTTTTCTTAAATGACAGAGTAGACCAGATGATTTGACATCTGAAGCCTTGACAAATCTATGATGATCATGACTCTATTCTTTTCAGGGCACCTTCTATTGTTCTTGCTGTTTATAGTATATATTAAATTTTATTTTCTCTCTTGACTACTCATTCTTTTGCTTACTGTCTCTGTCATATACATGTACTTCCTGGTGCCGTCTGGACCCCCTTCCCTAATGACAATCATTTGAGAACTACCATGGACAACCTAAGAGCAGAATCTCAAATATATGACATGTTATACTTTATTGTGGTACTCAGGTCTGGGAACATTATTCTAAAGGATCATTACATAACATATAGGTCACCAATGTTAATTTGGGTTGCAAATGTAAAAGAAAGTTTGGCAAATCATTACGCTTCGAATTGAAATGGTACCCGAGGAAAATTGACACAGATTGAGGAGAGTTGACTAACAAGTAGTTCTGTTGCCTGTAGGAGGCAACAAGCCTGAAAAAAAACTTCCCAAAATCAAATTCCAGGAACTGTGGCACCTGATAACCCCATTCTTGTGGTCATTATTTTAAATATTTTATCTAAGAAGACTAGTCATTCAAGTTCAGCTTCTTATATAACTGTGTTATGCATAATAGTTTGTTCTAAATTTCCTTTATACTAATAGACCAGTCATTTGGGAAACAACTAAGTGTACCGGCCTGAGGTTTTTTCAATAATTATCATTGGTAACTGTATATTTCCATTTCTTTTTTAATATAAATCATTCAACAAACAGTTACCGAGTGTTTACCATGTGCCAGACATTCTTACCGAATACCCAGAATCATTCTTCAGTAAGGTAAACATAGACCCTTCTCTGGTGAAGGTTATAGTCACATATATAAACAAATATTATCATGAAAAAATATTGACAAAACTCGATGGTAGGTTCAGGCACATAAAAATCTGGATATGAATATAGAATACTGTAATTCTCTCAATTACAGTATGTGTTGTTTTCCACAAGTAGTTCTCTGGCACACAATTCAAGTCAGTTATGATACTATCTGGAGATAGTATCAGATCCCACAGGTGAAGAGCACAGTCCTATAAGACTGCCTTACTCACCCAGCCAACTTCAGGTGGCAATTGCAAGTCTAGGTTATGATTCCTGCTTCTAATTGAATGGCTATGGATTGGAGATTCCAGTGACCCCTCCTTGGCAGTGACTCACAGAACTCAGGGAAATATTTTACTTACTATATTACCAGTTTATTATAATATATATAACTCAGGAACAACCAGATGGAAGAGATACATAGGGCAAGGTATGAGGGAGGGGGTATGGATCTCTCATGCTCTCTTCAGGTATGCCAGTCTCCTAGTACCCCCATATGTTCATCAACCTGTAAGCTCTCTGAGTCTGGCACTTTTGGGTTTTTTGGAGGCTTCATTATGTAGGCAGGATTGGTTGAATCAGTGGTCATTGTCGATGGATGCAGTCTTCAACCCCTCTCCCCTCTCTGGAGGTCAGTGAGGTATAACTGAAAGTTCCAACCCTCCAGTCACATGGTTGAATCCCCTGGCAACTAACCTCCATTCTTATGTGCTTTCCTAGCCTTAAAAGCTACCTCATTAACATTAACTCAAGTGTAGTTGACAGGGCTTTATTATGAGTATCAAGACACCTTTATCACTTTCCTCATTTAGGAAATTCCAAGGGCTTTCAGATATCTGTGCAGAAGCAGGGGACAAAACTGAAATATGTGTCTTTTATTATACATCATGATATCACAAATGACAAATGGTTGAAGTCAATATTAAAACTAGTATTTGACAGTTTGTAAAAAGAACTACTTAACTGCAACCAAAACTGGTCAATGATTGCATGAGAATAATTCATCCTGCTCTGCCCATTAGTGTTTCTGTTTGATCTCAAAGTATGGTATGGTTGTGCCCATAGCATCTTAGTTATTTGTGTACTTTTGATGTGATTAGTAGAATCTTTAGTATTTAGTTAAACTCTTGTGAGGGTGAGGAGAAAACAGTGAGAGGACTTTTCTCTTTAAAAAAATTACTTGAAAATTAAAAGCAATCACTGAATCAGACCATACTTTAGAATATTTTTGTTTAATGATAGAAAGGATAGAAAGTTAACTTTTAAAATAGAAGATACACAGGAAAGCTTCATTTTAACTTCATGAGAAATATATTTACAGTCAAATTCAGTAAATTGGATGCTCGTATGCCCTGGTCATTAATGCATTAACAAGAAAGAATCATAAATCCAGGACATTTTAGCTATGTATTAAAGATTAAGTGTTTTTTAATTAGTTTAATATGTAGGATTTTTGTAGCTAAAACTTTTTTAGTGGTACACAAAGTCCTGGACTGTGAAAATGTAGAACTAGCCTCACTACCACTATTTTTCAGACTTGGTGTATTTTGGGGGGTGGGACTGAGGAAACTGATTTTACATTCTGACTTATATGTTAGCCATTTATATGGACTTAGCTAAGCAGTCTATTTCTCCAATGAGAAAAATGACTCATAAAAGACTAGGTTAGATGGACTCCTACATTCTCTTATAATATCTACAATTTACTCTTACTATAGGATTTACCAGTATGTGTATTTATTGCCTTTTTGTTTGCATCACAAGCTCCTTATTACCCATAAAAGGTAACATTAGCTTGATCTTTGTGAGTTATCTTACTGTATCCCTAAAGAAGCATTCCTTTATTCCTCCATTAAATTAGATTTCCCTACCTGCACTAAAATTTCTAATCACTTAATCCTTTCATTTCAAGCAGGGCTTTTTTTTTTTTTCTTCCCCTGCATGGATTATCTGTGCTGCTACCACATTCAGCAACTAATAGCCATCTATTTCAATATTTCTGTGCCCAGAACCCTAAACCTCCATACTTTGTGCCAAAGCTAGTGCCGGGTTCAATCCTGGGTTACATTATTTACTTTCTCCTTTTATTAAAGATTAGCATAGGAAAAATTATGCAAATGAATCTATAGCTCAACTCTGCTTAATATCTAAAAAGGGGCCATTTTAATTGCCCATCAAATAACTCCACTTAGAACTCCTTTATAGGCCTCTTGAAATGATCACATCTAATACTGAACTAATTTCCATCCCTGGAAATCTACCCCCTTTTCCACCTACATCTGGTTAATGTAAAATCTGGTTACTCAACTCACGTTCATTGAAATTGTTTGACTCTTCATCCTCAAATCATGATAGTTTTGTATCTGGACATTTCTGATATCTGTCATTCTTTTATAATCATTGATGCAATCCAGATTATTATTAACTCTTGGTGAATTATTATATTCATTTCCTAATTGGTCTCATGGCTTCTTCTCCATATCAAATAACCCAACTATACTGGATACTGACAGACTTACCTTTCTAAAATAACAAATTAATTTTCTTCAATATTTTGCTTTGCTTGAAAGCCATTGCTAATAATTTATTCACAATAGAATAAAATTAAAATTTATTAGCAAAATGTAAACTTCCCTTTATAACCTGCTTCTGCCTAACTTTCTACCTATACTTTCTCCAGTCTGATACCTCCCCTGATACCTCCTGAGAGCTTGCACTCTCCTGTGTACTTGCATAGCATTCAGCCCTTCACAAGCTAATCCATTTCATTTCCTTGTCAACTTTGCTTGCCAGGGCATTGTCTATTTATTCTTAAAGCAGAAGCACAAATGCCCCTCTTCCTATTAACTTTTCCCTAATATCATCAAGCAGAATTAATGTTTTTTGATCATATTTTCTTAGCACTTTTAAATATATAATATTCTATCACTTTCATTAATACATTTTTATTGAGATAAAATTCACATTCAGTAAAATGGACAGACCAATGTATATTCACTGAGTTTTGACAAATGTAACTTTGTGTGTAACTGACCCTACAACGAAGATGTAAAACATTTTCATAACCCAGAAAGTTCCCTTGTGCTCACTTCCATTGAGCACTGGGGATGGGGATATTTTGATTTCTGTTGAGATAAGTTAGTTTTGGCCTGTATTTGGATTTTATATAAATGGAATCATAGAGTATGTGGTCTTTCTTCTGGCTTCTTCCATTCAACATAATGTTTTTGAAACCCATCCATGTTGTTGCATGTCTAAGTACTTTATTTGCTTATTTTCATGTTGATAAACATTTAGTTTATGACTTTTGGATCTTATACATGAAGATGTTGGAACATTTTGTACAAGGCGAGGTGATTGTATTGGTCAGGATTCAGTCAGAGAAATAAAACCATAAGACTGGTATATAATGAGTGATTTCCTATGGTAATTTGACCCTACAGAACTTTGGAAGCTGACTAACCAGTTTCTATGATGCTATTGTGGATGTTTCTGGTTCTAGGGCCTGAAACAGGGAAGGAAGTTGAGATGGAAATATGAATGAGAAATGAGTGGGTGGAATGATTAAGAATAAACAGAAATCTGTGAGTATAAGCAGAAACCCATGAGGATGGACTGAAATCCAAGCTTTCAATTACAGTGCTGAGAGTGACCTACCAGAGAACCTGGTACCTTTTATCAAAAAGCTAAACACACACCTGGCTCAAGAGTCAGATAAGGATGAGATTTGACAAAATCAGTTGGAAGAGTTGCTGACTTGGTAGCTGCACTAACCCACCAAATTGAGCCAGTGGATGTGTGAACTGCCATAACTCCTGGTACTTAACATCAACCCCTGATTGTAAAAACAATAAGGCTGCTGCTTCATTTCCACTTTCCAATTCTTTTTTTTTTTTTTAATTTTAAAAAATTTATTTCTATGAGAGAGAGAGAGACAGCATGAGCAGGGAAGGGTCAGAGAGAGAGGGAGTCACAGACTCTGAAACAGGCTCCAGGCTCTGAGCTGGCAGTCAGCACAGAGCCCGACCGGGGCTTGAACCCACGAACCGCGAGATGATGACCTAAGCGAAAGTCGGACGCTTAACCGACTAAGCCACCCAGTCGCCCCTCCACTTTCCAATTCTTACATAAAATGTTTCTTGTTTTTCGGGGTGCCTGGGTGGCTTAGTCGATTAAGCGTCCAACTTTGGCTCAGGTCATGATCTCGTGGTTCATGAGTTCAAGCCCCACGTCGAGTTCTGTGCTGACGGATCAGAGCCTGCTTCAGATTCTATGTCTCCCCTTCTCTCCACCCCTCCCCTGCTCACACTGTTTTCTGTGTCTCAAAACTAAATGTTAAAAAAATTTTAAAACATGTTTCTTGTTTTTTGTTTTTGTTTTTGCTTTCTACACTAACCTGTACAGAAAGAACTGTGGAGAAAGTGATCAATATTCTTTTGGGATCAAACCTAAAGGATTCCATCGGTGCATGTTTTTGTATATACCTCATTTTATATAAGAGCTAGCCTTTTAAACCATTTTTAATAAGAAAACATACTTGAGTATTTAAAATTAACATACTATTTAAAAAAATTCTATAGTGAATATTTAGTATTCTTCATGTTATTGTTCTAGAAACTTGCCAACTTTTATTGTTATCAGTCTCTATCATTTTAACCATCTAGTTGGTGTCATTGCATTTTCTTGATGACTAATGATGTTGAATACCTTTTCAAAAGCTTTATTGGCTATTCAAATACCTTTTCTGGGGATGTGTATGTCAATTTGTCCAATTTATAAATCAGGTAGTTTGTTTAATTATTTATTTATTTTTTGTCTTTTCATTATTCTATTAATATTTATTTTATTTCGATTACTTATATATTGGTTAGATATATTGGTTGGATGTATTTTCTTAGTACACAATTTGCCTTTTAGTCCTCTTAATGGAGTCTTTTAATAAGCATATTTTATTTGATAAAGCCTAATTTATTAATTTTTTTTATGTTCAGTGCATTTTACATCCTATCTAAGGAACCTTTACCTTGTGGTTGGCAGGGGAAATGGTGGAATAGGAGGACCCTGAGCTTACCTTGTCCCGCAGATACAACTAGCTAACACACCAGTATAAATAACTCAGAAAATGACCTGAAATCTGACAGAACAAACTCCATGACTAAAGGCAGAGAAGAGGCTACACTGAAGAAGATAGGAAGGATGAAGATGTAGTTTGGGAATGAAACAGTGGCCATCCATGTGGGGAAGGGAGCTGAAGGTGGGAAGAAGGGCAAAAAAAGTATTATACTATTACACTGGAGAGGCTTCATGGGGAAGACAAAAACCCTAACATTTGGCTTTGAAAGTGAGGGGAAGAATTTCCCGAGTTCTTACAACCTGTAGAACTTAAAGACTGGAATTTCAAAAAATCAGCAGGTTTGGCTCTGGGAGAGCCCTAAGGCTGTTAGAAAGTCGTGTCTCCACCCTTAAAGAGACAGCATAACAAATAACCCCACTTGACGTGAACTTGAGCCCTGCTTTGGGATTCTCTCTCTCCCTCCCTCTCTCCCTCTCTCTCTGCCCCTTGCTCACTCGGTCTCTCTCTCCCTCAAAAAGTTAAAAAAAAGAAAAAAAAGGAGACACAGCTGACTTTTTTAACACACAGAAACAGACACAGAGTTAGACAAAATTAGGAGACAGAGGTATTTGTCTCAATGAAAGAACAGGACAAAACCACAGCAAGGGGTCTTAGTGAAACAGATAAATAAAATATTCCGTAAAGAGAATTTAAAGTAATCATCATAAAGATAGTCACTGGACTTCAGAAATGAATGGAAGACATCAGTGAGACCCTTAATAAAGAGATAAAAAAGAACCAATCAGAGATGAAGAACACAATAAATGAAATTAAAAATAGACTTGATGGAATAAATAGCAGGCTAAAGAAAGCAGAGGAATGAATTAATGGCTTGAAAGACAGAGTAATGGTAAGTAATTAAGGTGAGCAAGTGATAGAAAAAAAGAATTATGCAAAATAAGAATAGATGTAGAGAACTCAGTGATTCTATCAAGTGTAATAGCATTTGTATTAATACAGATCCCAGAAGAAGAAGAGAGAAAGGGGGAAAAAATTTATTTCAAGAATTAATAGCTGAAATTTTTCCTAATTTGGGGAAGGAAACAAATATCCAGATCCAGGAGGCACAGAGAACCTCCAGCAAAATCAACCCTAGGAGATCCACACCGAAACAAATAGTAATTAAAATGGCAAAAAGTAGTGATATATAAAGAATTTAAAATTCGGAAAAGAAAAAGATGATTACGTATAAGGGAAATCCTGTAGGATATCAGTGGATTTTTTAGCAGAAAATTTGCAGGCCAGAATGTAGTGGCATGATATATTCAAAGTGCTGAATGGGAAAAATTTGCAGCCAAGAATACTCTATCCAGTAAGGCTATCATTCAGAATAGAAGGAGAGATAAAGTTTGTCAGGCAAGCAAAAACTAAAGGAGTTCATGACAACGACAACTAAACCAGCCCTACAAAAATTAATAAAGGGAACTCTTTCTGTGGAGAGGAAAGACATATGTGAGTGTGAAAAGTAGAAAGCACAAAAGCAGTAAAAATAAGTATATCTGTAAAAACCAGTCAAGGGATTCACAAAATTAAAAAATGTAAAATATGACACCATATACCTAAATCATAAGAGGGAGAGGAGTAAAAGATAGTTTCAAACTTAAGTGAACATCAACTTAATATACACCATTACATGCAGAAGATATTATTTACAAACCTAATGGTAACCACAAATCAAAATTCAGTAATGAATATGTAAAGAATAAAGAGCAAGGAATCCAAGCATACCACTAAAGAAAGCCAACAAACTATGAAAGAGAGCAAAAGAAGAAAGGATCTTAGAAAAACTACAAACACAACCACAAAACAAATTACACAATGGCAATAAATATATATCAATCAATACATGCTGTTTCTCTCTCTCTCAGAAATAAAGAAAACATAAAATTTTTAAAAAACTTAAAAAAAGGGAGAGAGAGATAGAGACAAGCCAAGAAATATAGTCTTACCTATAGAGAACAAACTGATGGTTACCAGAGGGGAGGTCGGTGGGGAGATGGTGAAATAGATGAAGGAGACTAAGAGCACACTTATCATGATGAGCACTGAGTAATGTATAGAATTATTAAATCACTATATTGTACACCTGAAACTTAAATAACACTGTATTATATTAAAATTTAAAAACTTAATAAAGGTAATTTTTTTCCTGTCTTAAGATCATGAAGATTCTCCTTTATGTTTTCTTCTAGAGGCATTATAGATTTAGCTTTAAAATTAGAACTATCATCCATCTTGAATTAATTTTTGTGTGTGCTATGAAATAAAGTTTGAGGCTGGTTTTTTCCATTAATTTATTCAATGTTTTTAGTATTATCTCTTGAAAATACTGGTTTTCCTCCTACTGAATTGCCTAAGTGACTGTCAAAAATCAGTTGTATATTTTTGTAATTATTTCTAGATTCTCTATTTTTGCTTCACTGATCTGTTTATCTCTATTTGCACCAAAATCACACTGTCTCGATTAATGAAGCTTTATAGTAAGTCTTGAAATCAGGTAGTGTCTTCCAGCTTTTCTCAGATTGTGTTAAGTCATTTGCATAGTGTACAGTTCATCCTTAAACACCACAGGGGTTGAGGGTTGAAAAATCACTGTGTAACTTTTGACTCTCCAAAACTTAACTACTAATAGCCTACTGTTGACTGGAAAACTTACCGATAACATCAACAGTCAATTAACATATATCTTATATGTTATGTGTATTATATACTTTATCTTATAATAATAAATTTTCCTAGAGAAAAGAAATGTTATTAATTATAAAGAAGAGAAAGTACATTTACAGTACCATTACTGTATTGAAAAAATATCTGTGTAAAAGTAGATCCATGATTTTCAAACCTGTGTTAAGGGTCAACTGTATTAGTTTCTATGCTGTGTGACAAATTACCACACACTTAGAAACTTAAAAATAATGACATTTATTATCTCATAGTTTCTGCAAGTCAAGAGTCCAGGGTACTGTCCTCAGGGTCTCAAAAGGCTGCAATCAAGGTGTTAGCTTGGGATCAATTTAGTCCTAGAGTCAGGATCCTCTTCCAATCTCACATGCTAATTTTCAGAATGCATTCCCTTGTAGCTGTACAATTTGTGGTGGATTGTTTCTTCAGTATCAGTAGAGGAATCTCTCTGAACTTAGGGAAGACTTAAACCCTCCTTAGTTCAACTAGACTGCATGGCATTTTCTTTTCTTTTTCCTGCCTCAGAACTTTGAACTCGGANCATATGATATATCTTAATGGAAGTTAATATGCCGTCCAAATTGCATACTTCAGGATTGTAGCTTGTTGATGGCACAATTTGATTCAAGGATAAAAGTTAAAATGCCTAGAACAAATGGACTGCTTTTCCTTTAGGCAATTTTCCATTAAACTTAATTGCAGATAATCTAAGCTGACAATTCAGGTCACATGCATTTGCTATGGTAAACAGTCTATTTATTGAAGTTTGGATTGAAGTCTTATGAAAATAGGATGCCCTAGTCAGGATACATGTCTGAGTATAGGGCCATCTCACATATGGTACAAGATAAGACAAGGCTGTGTTTATGAGCAGGGCCAGTATTTACTCAATGTAACACTAAAGCTGCTCAGATACTAGATTAACTATATAGCAATCAAAACATCAAAGTTTAGGGCTCTGAAGTATTACATGAACATTGTAGCCTTGAAATGTCAAAAACATTTCAAATACCCAATACAGTCATTAATATGGTTAATATAGTACTCATGGGTGACCAAATTTCAAGTAATGATAAGTCCAAGAAAAACAGGTTTCAAAATATATCTCCAAGTATTTCAATGATTTTACATACTCTAGGATTCATAAATAAATAACAATTAAATGTTAGAACAATTAAATGTTAAATGCCAAATTTACTAAGTACTTCATAGCAAATGGCTTCTCAGTAAGAAGTTCATAATATTACCCATGTATTTCTGGTAAATTAAAAGCTGACTTAGAAAAAAGTGCATTCACGAACTAGTTCATGTAGTATATAAAAGCAAAGATGTTGATTGCAGTAAAAAAAAAAAAGATAGTTGCAAAAATGGTCTTTGAGTTTAAAAATTTTCTGACAATAGGGGCGCCTGGATGGCTTAGTTGGTTAGGCGTCCGACTTTCGCTTGGGGCATGATCTCGCGGTTCGTGGGTTCGAGTCCCGCGTCGGGCTCTGTGCTGACTGCCAGGTCAGATCCTGGAGCCAATTTCGGAGTCTGTGTCTCCCTCTCTCTCTGACCCTCCCCTGCTCACGCTGTCTCTCTCTCTGTCTCATAGAAATAAATAAAAAATATTAAAAAAAATTATTCTGACAATAATTAGCTAGAACAGTTTTTACTGAATCCCCTTCTACATCCGACAATAAAACAATGTCATCAGTATGCTTTTTTTTCCCTCCAGCTTTGTAGGAAGACATGACATAAAATGACAATTTTTCACCCTGTCACAAATATCCAATGCAAGCATGATAGG
Source organism: Crocuta crocuta (assembly GCF_008692635.1). Lineage (NCBI taxonomy): Eukaryota > Metazoa > Chordata > Mammalia > Carnivora > Hyaenidae > Crocuta > Crocuta crocuta. The sequence continues at coordinate 802,606 of NW_027527387.1, forward strand.
GCTAAGCATGTGTGATCTAAAAATAAAATCCTATTTCAGGATTCCCCTGAACTTCCACTGAAATAAATTTAATCAAATGTTTCCAATAAAATTGATCTGTTGAGTGATAATTCAGTGGTTTCTCAGCCACTTTCAATAGGACTTTATCCAACTCACCAAAGTGTTCTGCTATGCATGATCAAGAAATATAGAAAAAGTGCAGACTTAAAAATCAAGACATGTAAATACATATAAACACAGATCTCAAACACTTCTGGAATAGTGATCCAAACTTAGAGGCAGATTTTATACAGTTTATCAGGGACACAAATAAGATTTGGAGGGACATGTTACTTTCATAGTTGATAAGTGGCCTTTTCGGTGAGCTATTTGGGCGAGACATCAATGTCGCCATTCTTTTACATCAAGACTTATTCATTAATTTTTAGATGGAAAAATATTTAGAACTCAAATATGATTTAAAAATAAAGAATAAGTTGTTACTATTAAAACTTATTAGAAGAGCTAATTTCTCTTTTGGACACTATCCAGACATGTTCCAGATGAGGAATCTTAGTAATTGGAGGAACAATCTGGTGAATTTACTAGATCTAAAAGAATCCAAACACTGGCATTTTCATGTGGCTTGGCATCAGCTAAATGGAGCAGCTGTTGGAGAAGTCTGAACTGAAACTAGGAAGCTGGCATCATCTCAACTATGCAGTGACATGTTCAAGCCAGTTCTTGAAACTCAGTAGACTGAACAATTTCTACACCATGTCATTTCATTTGTACTAGGAGTAGTGACTGCCCCACTTTTCCTATTATTTAAAAGTGTATTAGGAGACTTAATAATACCCCTTTGTTTCTTAGAAAAGTCATATAAGGATGCTGGGTGGAGGGTCTCTGATAAGGCAGACATTTCTGTTCATATTCATTTCTTGAGTTATAGTATAATATATGGTTGATTCAATATCCTACTACTATATATGTTATGATTTACAGGCTTTAGAACATATTAAGCTATTTATATGAGCATTAAATATTGAGAAATAATATGACTTAATATAATTTCAAGAAAGTAAGCATGCCACCTGCCAGGAGAAAAAAAAAATTGCTCTGGTAAAGATTAACTACTAAGTTTCCTGACTGGTATGCTATTAAAAAATAAAAGTAAGTAACCTTGAGAACTAAATAAATGAAATTGAAGTTTTTATAATTCAACATAGCAAAATATTGAATATATTTTTATAATGAAAATATTGTATATATTTTTCTTAGTTGGAGAAATTAAACATTTTCAAGAAGGTATTCTCAAATTAATCCAAACTTTAATGTTTTTTTGATTTTTTTATGTTTTTTATTTATTTTTGAGAGTCAGAGAAAGACAGCACAAGCAGGGGAGGGTCAGAGAGAGAGAGATACAGAATCCAAAGACAGGTTCCAGGCTCTGAGCCAATTGTCAGCACAGAGCCCAATGCAGGGCTCGAACCCAGGAACTGTGAGACCATGACCCGAGCCAAAATCAGACGCCTAACTGACTGAGCTACCGGGGCGCCCCCAAACTTTAATGTTTTTTGACTAGTATGATAGTGAATCCCTTGGTTTTCCTTTTTTTTTCTTTTTTAGTTTTTGTTTAAATCTCAGTTAGTTAACATACCACATAATATTAGTTTCAGGTGTACAATATAGTCACTCAATACTTCTATACTTTTTCTCATATATTCCATGATTAGAGCTCAGGAAATGAGCAACTTAGGAATTCCAATGGACACAGACAAAAAACTAAACAAAACAAACAACAACAAAACCTGCAATCTCTAATCAAAGCAACAGGAAAGAGAGAAACTAGCAAGACCAAAAATTTGTATATAATAACCGTTTTACTCAGGCAAAATACCACAGAAAAATACCATTGGCTTGACCCCCATCCTTTCTAGCCAGGACAAGTGGGGACCCAACCTTTCTGCAGAGTGGATGTCAAAGACACAAAAGTACAGGAGTGGGACTTCAACCTCGCAATGTATTCTAAAACCCTACCCCCAGGGTCAGTGGAGACCATGTAAGGAGTCTGGACTTCCACCTCCATCCAGCACTCTTGCTCCGCCCTATCTACTACTTATTGGCGTTGTGTTTGAAGAAGACTGGTGGGGAGTCAGGACTTTCACTACCATTAGCACTAATGAGGATTCTCTTCACCCTGTGGTTTCAGTAGAGGCCATGTGTTGTATATATCACTAAGTAATTACAAATTCAGAATGGCTAAAAGATTAGACTGTTGTCTTTATTGACCAGATATATTCACATTATGACGAGTCTATGTTATTTTTTTAAAAATACTAAAACTTAATTTTTAGGAATGAAAGAGAGGTCTGAAAGATAAATCAGAATTAAGACAATTTGTTTTTTTACCAAAAGAAGAAGGAAAAGTAGAGTCACAGAATTTTCATTGGCTATCTAATGCAATTTATTTTAGTCCATCAAAAATATGTGACTGTATTTTAACTTCCCTTTAGTGAATATAATAATCTCAGCATTGCCATAAAATATGTCATTACATCTTACAAAACATTGAAACTTATAATTTTCCCTTATGTCATACTCATTTTTCTTAATGTGCTGTGAAGTTCAGGAAAGGTTTCCAAAGTTAAAAAGCACTATAAGATATCATATGGATATAAGTACTTCTGATACTGCTAGTTTGCTGCATGGAGGATCTCTTTTCAAAAATTAAATATTCCCTTAGCAGCTTCAATTGAATCATTGACTGAGTTAGCCACTATGATCAGTGAAATATATTGCTTCTATGAGTAATGTTGAGATCGAAAAGAATTAATTAGTTGGATGGCTGTGGATAGGGATAGTACAAGTTTTACAAAGCTTGAGTACATGTTACAGTCCATGCAGTGATGATGAAAATAATGAGCAGCACGGGGGAAAAAGAGCTGTTACAAATAGTGCCATTGGTTATCAGCTATTTAGGAAAATAATTTAATAATTGGATATGATGATTATAAACCATGGAGGCCATTTCCATTAAGTCTGTCAAGTTATCAATTTTTTCTATGCACAGGGGAGTAAAATTGTTAACATATACAAGTATGTTTGTGCTTTTTGCTATTCTAAAGATGAGAAATTATACAACATAATTCAATAATGAATAATTTCAGTTTGCATGTTCTTTGTGAAATTTCCTATTTACATGTTATGGGAAAATTATATTTTATGGCACCAAATAATAACCCTGTATATAGTAAGGACAAATAAAATAAATAATAAGAAACCTAATTCTCCCTATTGAAAATAAGGGAAGAAACTCCTTCTCATCCTTTTTCTTAGAGTATTTACTTTAGAAAACTGATAATTTCATCCTTTGATAGTGCAAATGTTGGGGTCCAGACAGCTGCCACATCAAGGGGTATGGTGGCCGAAGGAAATCAACTATCCATCACTCCCCATCTCCCAAAATATGGACGAGCTAAGAGCAATAGAGATCCATTGAGAGGGTTTGCTAACAGCCATTTACTTGATATGTTTCTGGTAAAGATGAGTTGGGAGAAGTTCTAGCAGTATACTGAGAAGATGGGTAAGGTTCCACTGATATCTTTCATTGGTTTGTTGGAATTTTCTCAAAATCAATCCTCATAGATCCAAGGGAGAGAAAACTTACCTCCCAGCCTAACTACCTTTGTCTTGGCTCTCATGCCAGAAAAGGTGGTTAGATGGAAAGGGCAGACTATTACCCATATATTAGCAGTAGCTACTGTTTGAGAATAATCAAATACAACATTATAGACAGTTTACAACATTATAGCTGTGTTGGCTGCTCAGTTGGAACTCTACTAAAGGGAATAATCCCTACCCTGGCCAACCTATGAAGGGAAGAAAGCCAGAAAAGAGACAGTAAATCTATGTCCTTATTGCAAAAAGCTAGGATATTAGAAGGGGGGATTGCAGAAAGAGACTGAAGAATGTAAGAATTATAAGGATTAGTGAATCAAAAGAGTCTAAGGGACAACCCTCAGCTAGGAAATACTTGGCAAATGGCTTAAAGTAGAAACATTGAGGGAATCTTGACAGTCGAAAGTAGTGAACCATATGTATCAATAACTTTTTCTCAGGCTAATCATTCCTTGCATTTTTCAATAGCTACTGGTTTTACTTATTCTGCAATTTCCTTGGAAATTTCTGTGTCCATTTGGCAACAGAGCAGGCTGCAGCATTTTTTGGATCATCCTTTACTTGTTTCTTGCCCTCCACAATTCCCTTATAGATAGTTGCTCTGATTGAGGAACAGGCATTCTTTCTGTTGAGTCTTCTATAAACCTACTGGGGGAAAGCTTTGTGCAAACTAAAGGCTCATATTCTGTATTCCATTTGAAGTGTTTGTGAAGCTACGTTAGGAAAAAAAAGGCACTTGGATTGGTTATTCTCTGACCTCTGGAATAAAAGGGATATGCCAGAAAGTGTTAGTCTTATACTGTTCTAAAAAAGCACCACGAGCTGAGACATTATGTGCATAGCTTTGGGTCCTAGGGAACTATGATTCTGGTTTACTTAAAAACACAAAACTAATACAAATAACTTTCCAAAAAGATAAGGTATGGCCATGAGGTAAATAAAAATTCATTGTCAGATGTTCAATTAGAAAGAATAAAATCAGGTAAAGAAGAACAGATAATTTAAAAAGGGAGTTTTCATTCTGTAATATTCCCATGTTTCCATTAAAAAAAATCTAATATGGCCAACAGACTCATGAAATGATGCTCAGCATCCCTCCTCATCAGGGAAATACAAATCAAAACCACACTGAGATACCACCTCACGCCAGTCAGAGTGGCTAAAATGAGCAAATCAGAGAACTCTAGATGCTGGCGAGGATGTGGAGAAACGGGCACCCTCCTACACTGTTGATGGGAATGTAAACTGGTACAGCCCCTCTGGAAAACAGTGTGGAGGTTCCTCAAAAAATTAACAATAGAACTCCCCTATGACCCAGCAATAGCACTGCTAGGAATTTACCCAAGGGATACAGAAATGCTGATGCATAGGAGCACATGTACCCCAATGTTCATAGCAGCACTCTCCACAATAGCTAAAACATGGAAAGAGCCTAAGTGTCCATCAACAGATGAATGGATCAAGAAGATGTGGTTTAGCTATACCATGGAATACTACATGGCAATGAGAAAGAATGAAATCTGGCCATGTGTAGAAACATGGATGGACCTTGAGGGTGTTATGCTGAGCGAAATAAGTCAGGCAGAGAAGGACAAGTATCATATGTTTGCACATATATGGGGATTAGGAGGAATTTAGCAGAGGACCATGGGTGAGAAGAAGGGGGGAAATAGTGGGGGAGAGGAAGGGAGGCAAACCATGAGAGACTCTTGAATGCTGAGAACAAACTGAGGACTGATGGGTGTGGGGAGGAGCAGGGAGATGGGTATGGAGGAGGACACTTGTGGGGATGAGCACTGAGTGTTACATGGAAACCAACTTGACAAACTATTTGTAAAAAAATAAAATAAAATAAAATTTAAAAAAAACAAAAAAATAATCTAACAGATTGGTTAGCTACTATGGAGATTTGTACAAGATCTTAGAAAACTCATTCACCCCATAGTTCCTAACCCTTCAACTATTCTGATTTTAGTACTGTTCTCTGTAAAGTCTTTCCCTATGATTGATCTCTATTCTACTTTTTCTGTCCCTCTAGTGGACCAGTCGACACTTTTGTTTGATTCTACTTAAAAGTACCTCAATATTTATGATAAAGAATTACTTTAAAAAAAGAATTACTTTAGGGTTTCAACTCCCTTACTATTTTCTCTAGTCATTTATAGGAAAACTTAGAGAACTTTGTTCTACTAGAGCCATTTATAATTTTCCAAAATGTAGTTGCTTTCTAGTAGCCTCCAAAACAAAGAAAAAATGCAAAACTAAAAAAAAAAAAATACTTTGGCTTTGTTAAACGTATTTGATTCACAAATGCATAAGGCCTCAATAGGCAAATTACAATATTACTTGTCTGAGATAAATATGTAGGGCACTTGTCAGTTATAAACCACAGAGTGTTACAATATGAGAATAATCCTATTTTGCAGATAAAATGGCCTACTGCCATTACACACACACATAAAACTTGGACAATTTTTGGGACTAGTACAACATTATAGACAAAACTAGAGCTTTTGCAGAATGGACCAAATCTGTGATGAAACAAATTCATGTCAGTTCTTCCTAGGTTCTGTTTCTGTCCCTAGGATCTAAGGAGGCTTTGAACAAGTGAAATTGCTATAGTTTCCCTTCCAGCTCTTAGAATTTAAAAATTACTTAAATTACTTGATATTCCTTTTCATATTGCATATTTGATAGTGTTTACTGATGTGTCATGTACTTGGGAAAAAATCGCCAACTTAAACCCTTCTATGCTGTAGTGATTTATTATAAGACACTGAAAATTTTATGTTTTGCCTAGAATTAAGTCTGCACAGGCAAATGAATTAATTGCAATTACTGCCATTAGATGACTGCTGTTTGGTTAGCTTTAAATACATAATATACATTTACTATAAATAAATATATGTTTGGTCTCTTTCATGCAAAAATTTGAAAGAGTTTTAATTTCAATAAGAACTAAAAATAACTAATTAAAAATTGATAGCTGACTTGTTAGAAACTTTACAACTGCCTGCTTAGATTAGTAGTTCATTTTGCTGACAGCTACAAAAGCTGTGGTTAAAACATGTCAGACTCTGAACTTCAAAATTCTACTCTTTAACACAGTAAGAAACACTTGTTTGTTTTCAAAAACACACTTCACAAAATGAAGTGGCCAAATTGATTATAAAAGGGACTAGCAGAAATTTGGACCATGGGAATTACCTAATGAGGTAATTCCCTGTGCACAGTACTCATTTGCTTGGTTAATGTTATGATACCAACAAAATCATAAGAGTAAAAGAGGGATATTAAAGACATTAGACTCTTACTATGCCTACCAAAAAGATGAAATGATTCAAAATGTATTTTGAAAGATGTGCTATTTCTCAGAAGAATTTTTTTACAGGGCACTCCCAAGGTAAATGCAGGAATCCCCAGCCAACTCTCCCAGGAACCTGGTGGTGGTAGCTTTTACAGAATTCATGCTTGTGGAAAGTAAGAGATTTTGTCTGCTGGTGTGTGTGGTGTCTGGATGGCCTGAAGTCTTTCTTTAAAAGTTGATTTTCAGGCAATTCTTTCAATATGTGAAATTCCCACTTTTGGGATATAAGAGCACATTGGTTAGGAAAAAAGGTGTTTTTATTTCTACTGTTGTCCAGAAATTATATACATATTTGTAGATTCTTATGATCTTAAGTCCTCTGAAAAAGTAGCTTGAATGAATCAAATTGGAAAAACTCCTTGGCTAAGATTTAGCAATCTACTGGGTTAACTTGGAATTATACCACTAACCTTATAAAAGTTAAAATGATGTCTACAAATAAAAATAGTATCTCTTCCGTTAAATTTGTTTGGCAGGCCTATGAATTTGGGTCTGAGACCATGTCTTGTTCCCAATTTAATGGACTTTCCTATAATCATGTTCAATACATAGATGGCTTTTTCTATTTCCTAGAAACCCTGAGACTTACAGTCAAAAGGAACTAGAAGTACTTGCTGGAGGAAGTCAGCTACTCTGATCTACTTAGAGATAAAGGTGTTCCTATATGAACAAGTTCCAGAGGAAAGGGCTGTCACCACATTGAAAAGGACCCTTCCAAAAGCATACCTCACATTATGACTTTTATCAAATATTATAGTACATTTATAGTTTCTTCATATTTAGATGTAATTTAACAAGCACATGTCTTTTCTATCATAACCAATCCCAGAAGCATGGTTGACAAAGATACTCATTTTGTTTTTGGTAACTGTAGGAAACTAAGCTAGAGTTAACCAAACGTCAATTTTTCACATAGCAGACAAAGGTCTTAGTCCTTTTCCATTCTAACTATGGCAACTTAGATTTGAAATTATCTTATTTGTATTCATTTCCTCAAACTGAAGATTTGAGGTAAAAGAGGACAGTTATTTAATACCATCACAATCTAAACTACTTAAAATAGAATTTGTTTTTTTAAATTGTTGGGCCATGATGGCTGTCATATAATTTTCAGTGGATGCCTATATCCCATCATGTTGCTCACTTTCTCACTTCTTCATACCCCTACACCTGTTCTATTTCTTGTGTTATTCCCCATCTTCTCTTCTCCCAAGTTTTCTTTCTTTTCTTAAGCAGAAATATATAGTCTCCTCATTATTTTGATATTCCTTTCCAAACTGAACCATGCTGTGAGTGGAGAGTGGGAAATCATCTTTCAAAATTTCAAAATACTTTAATAATAAAAGAATTTTCTACCAAGAAGAATGTTGTTACTTAGGAGGGAAAAGGAAGTTTAATTTCTAAACCTGTCCTTCCTCCTTCTCTCTCCCTTCTTCATTGCAAATTTTTTGGCCTTAATCACTACCCAGGTTCCAACTTTCTAGTTTCTCCTTCTAGTTTTAAAATCACTTTTTCTTAGAACATTGACCGTGGGCTGAGTCATTTATTAGAGTGATTGGAGTTGACTTCTTACTATCCTATTTTGCTAAGGCTTTTATGTATCTGGTTAATTTCTTTAAAAACTGAATTACCTGCTTCAGTAGTATTTGTAGTTTATGACACACCCATAGTGTGTCTTACCTAAAGACTACCTGGCTCATGAAACACATGATTGATTAGATGGACTCTGGGCAACCAAGTAAATTCTGGTAGAATTATCCCAACATTTATATAAGCTTACTTCATAGTATAAGAATATCTAATATAAATCCTAAAATTTTAAGATTATAATCTACTTAATATAATCATGATTGTCATGGGTATGATAAGGGACATTCCAGCATTCATTGAAGAAAGGGAAAGATTGTGTTAAAATCACAAATTCTAGACCTTACTTCTCCTGAATTTAGTGACCTACAACCAATTTTTCATTTTACTAAATAAGTGTGTGTGTGAATTTTCATTATGATTTCATAAAGTAGATGTTTTAATATAAAAGCAAGAAGGGCATGGAATAAAAAGATGAATAAATTTAATCTTATGAAACATTTTCCACCTTGTTCTAATTTTTCTCATTTTCACTATGGCGCCAACAAAGTTTATCATGGTGAAGTCATTGAAGACAGGATTTTGAATTACAAACTGTATGAGTTTTAAATCCTCATTGCCCCATTTCTTTGATGTCATGATGCTGAACTATCAGTACAGTAACAAGATAGAGGAAAAGGCAAGATCTAGTTGGGATGATTAGTACTTAAGTTGCCATGTTATAGTTATGCTGATAGCATCCCTGTGTCTTTGAAGTATTGATCTCAGTTTTCAGGCCCTCACTTAAAAGTCACATTTTTCTAAGCAGTATTGGGAACAGTGAGGGTTTTGGCAAAAGATCACATCAAGTGAAACACATCAGAGGTAGTTTTTTTTTAAATAAATTTTTGGAAATTACCAATAAGAAACTGGTGTTAATTTTTGTTTGTTTGTTTTGTTTCATATGGTTGGAGACTTAGATATTAGCCAATAGGGAAATACTGAGATTCCAAGGTTATTTATATTAGAAAGCTATTCTTCTTAGCTACTTTTCTGTTTTATCTATTGGATTAGCTTCTTTAAAAATTCCAAAGGATGAATTATTTATATGCCAGCTCAATATTAATTTTATTGAAAAACTGTTTTACAGAAACCATTTTGTAAAGACTTTTCAGCTTTTCTCTAAATCTGCAGTATAATTTTATTTTTTTTTACAAATAGTTTATTGTCAAATTAGTTTCCACATAACACCCGGTGCTCATCCCCACAAGTGCCCTCCTCCGTGCCCATCCCCCCCTCCCCCCCACATCCATCAGTCCTCAGTTTTTGTCAGCATTCAAGAGTCTCTCATGGTTTGCCTCTCTCCCTTTNAGTATAATTTTGAAGTAATCATGGCAGAATGTATTGTACCTTTAAAAAATTATACTGAGGATCTTTAAGTTACAGATGGCTGTTAAATAGAAATTCTATGTTCTCATCAAATTTTCCAATGAATACATATCTCTATCAGTACATAAATTTGAAAAGCTTAAAGAAGCTTCATTGAAAAGTCTCAGGACTCATTGAAAATTTTTTTTCTAAACTTAGTACCAAGTATAATTTGTCTTTATTTTACTTTCTGTTGTTGCTCTTCTTAGAAAATGAAATACACTAGGTAATCTAGCAAAATCACTTTTTAAAATAGATACTAGCAAGATGATTCTAAAATTTCTATAGAAGTGTTATAGACATGGAAGGCTAAATAATTTTGAAAAAGAAATACAAAATTGAAGGAATTAACTAACCTGATTTAAATAATAAAAATAAAATAGTCAAGACAGTGTAGTGTTCACCAAGGATAGAGTTCGGAAATGCACTCATACATGGTCAATTGATTTTAGACAAAGATCCATAACAATTCAATGGAGAAAAAGAAAATATTTTCATCAAATGGTGCTGGAACAACTGGACATCCATATGGAGAAAAAGAAACTGACTCTTATCTTATATTTTATTCACATAAACAATTTGATGTAGGATCATAAATCTAAACATAAAAACCCAAATAAAAAAGAAAATATATGTTTAACTAAGTTGGGGGCAGATGGAGGCAAAAATTTCTTGAAGAGAACACAAATAAAAATAATCTTCAAGGTTAATACAATAGAAGATAAATTAGACTTTATCAAAATTTTAAAAAAATGCTTCATTCATCAAAAGTACTAAGAAAATGCAGGGGACAACTAACAGCTGTAAGAAAATATTCACGACACATTTGACAAAGAACATTATACAGAATATGGAATGTATAATGGATTTGTACAGCACAATCATAAAAAAGGAAATAACTGAATCAAAATGGAAGAAAACATGAATAGGCATTTTATAAAGGAAGATATGTAAACAACTAATAAGGATATCAGTGTTATTAGCTATTGGTAAATGCCAAATAAGCCCAATAAAATACCACTATTTAACCACTGGAATGGATAAAATAAAAAAAGAATGACAGCATCAAATATTGGCAAGGATGTAGAGCAGTTGGAACTCTGAAATATTCAAGTTGGAGTATATGTGGTAAAAGAAAAGAAAAAGAAAAAGAAAATGTGGAGGAATAGATTATAGCTATGGTGTTGGATTGGCAAGGGAGGTATCAGTTGCAACACAACTGATGTCTAGAGAGAGAAAGATAAATAATAAATAGATGATAGATATTATATATGTGTGAATTTATGTTTCTGTATGTATGTTTCTGTGTGTATTTCCTGACTAAGAGGATCTTGAAGCATTAGTTATGAGCGCTTAAAGAACAAATCAAAAGGACCTAAATTGTTAAAGACCTTGATTCCTAAGTGTTATTCTTCAGTAACAAGAATCAGGACCCCTGAGAGAAAGGACTGATTCCAGAGTTAGGGCAAGAAAATTTCAGAATGAACCTTGAAAGTCTTATTGTGCTAGAAAATAGGAAATAAGTCAAACAATGATGGGAATATGTCAAAAGAAAGCAGGACACAAATTGAAGGGACTTTGGCTTCCCAAATCTGGAACATTTATACATTAAAAAAAAATAATGAGACTAATTGATTATAATTTAGTGAATGAAGTAGAAATCTATAAAGATACACAGATTGAAATAAACAAGAAGTAAAAGCTCCTATGTATATTAGAAAGCATAGCACTGAATGAGAAAGGTATGATGGAGCTAGAAAATCACTAGATATTATCATTGACATTAATGACATTATATCATGTCAAAATATCTTTCATATAAATGATTACGGAAAAGTACTAACTTTACAGTATGTACACCTAGTAGACACTACCTGATCAAGGTTAAAATCAACAGTATTGTGACAAATCAAAATTATGTATGTCCTGATAAATTGTACTGGAAAAAACATAAAACCACTTATGTGATACTCCTGCCAATAATTTACAATCTACATCTAATAATGAGGAAATTCTCTTGATTTTGTTGTAAAACTAAAGCTTCTGTAAAAAATAAAAGTCTTTAATAGAGTGTTTTAAAAGTTAAAAATATGTAAAGCAATGATGAATATTCATCAGTGTCAAGGAAAGTTATAGTTGCTTTCCAGCTTTCCAGTGCTGTTGGTGGTAGAAAAACTACTAATTTCCTCCTAAATCGTATCAGCAGCCACACCACTGCATTGTGTATGCATCAGGCTACATACTTCTGAAAAGCCCTTTCTGAGATATTTTCAGCAGTTGCCTGGGAGCCCATTATGCTGCTTCAGATCGGAAGTGACAGCTGATGGGTAGATGATTTCTATTCCTCTAATGTGTGAGGAAGTGTATTTCCTACAGTAAAAAGAAAAACAACATGTTATTTTCAGGTATAAAATATCTTTCTTTCAAAAATAACAGAACAGTATCTCTACTAGTAGTTGGTTGGCAATTTGTAAGATTTCACTAAAGATACTTCTTTCTGTATTTTTACTTCTAGATTTTTATGAAATACATTTTAATACTGGCATTTAATATCCTTGACCACAGCTCAAAGAGCCTAGACAATGCATGTTCACATATTAATTTAATTTTTACATTTGGGAAAAATGAATAGTCTTCAGTTAATTAAAACATATTTATGACTAGTTCTGTTTCTAATAACTAGTTCCACTGGAAAATATAATACTTTACATAGAGTTAATCAAATATAATCATCATCCATTAGCATGTTATTGAGTATTTTAAATTTTATATTTAAATTTCAGTTAATTTTAGATTTTTAAGTAATATCATAGCAGCAATAAAAAGAATTTCTTTAATAAAGTTTGGATTAAGACAAAAAATGTTTTACACTAATAATATCCCTATCATTTAGCAGCATCTTTTTGGTTGAATTCAAAATCAATGTATGTGTGTTTTGTGTACACACACCTATACATACATACACAAAAACATATATATTTATCCTATATATAATTCTGGGAAGCCAGTTACATTATTTGTTTTTCTGCTCTTAAAAGCAAGCTACTTATTGAGAACGAAGTGCTGAAGACAATTGTAAAAAAGACTCAACTCTGCCATTCAAATGGATTACAATTTAATAAGAGGAGACCGCCGGTGGCAAAATAGTGTAATATTTGCCACAGTTAGAGTTAATAATGTGAGAATTTATGTAAGAAGCCTTTAATACAGACTTGAGGATGTAGGTGGAGTGTCAGAGAAATCTGCAGAAGGAATGTCTAATCTTACCAGTTAGCCTTGGTGGATGGATATATCAAATAACGTCTTTCTCTATTCACAAACTGTTTCAGAGTTGCTTGTATATTTTTAATTCCTACTTTTGATATTACCTACATCTGGCTCCAGCATCCATCGCTGCATTTAATAGATGTCCCTTAGGCCACCAATGATTTCTATTGTCATACATCCAAGGCACTGTTTGGTCAGTTCTCATCTACTTGCCCTTCTTAAAACTTTCTTCTCTCTAGACTTCTCTGAAAATAACTGTTTTCTTTCTATCTTTGAAACATCTTACCTTCTAATTTCCCTTTGCAGGGCATGTTACTCCACCTAGTTTTGAAACACTGGAGCTCCTCAAGGCTTATACTACATTTCTCTATGTAGGTAATGATATCTTTCTAGGCAATCTCATCTACACCCATGGATCCTAATCACACATGATCACAAATTTCTATTCCTACCTCAGATTTCTTATCTGAGCTCCAAACACAACTGAGAACATTCCATCTTTTCTTGGTTGTTTCAAAGATAGCTCAAACCTAACATGTCCAGAGTTAAACTTATAATGTTCCTCATAAATCTGGTACACTTCCAGTAAATGACACTACCATTTATCTAGCAGTACAAGACATAAACATAAAATTTATCCTTAAACTTTTCTCTGCTTCATGCACCATATGCAATAAATCATTAATTTCTGCCCAATTTATTTCTTAAATCTTTCTGAAATCCATCAATATTTCTGTATGTCTAACATCAGTACTACTTAATTCATGCCACCATTTCTGGACAGTACCACTAAAGCCAAAATTCTTTAAATTGACCATCTATATCCACTCTTGCCTCCTCAAGTTTATTCTCTACACAGAAGCCATAGTAATATTTTAGAGCAAAGGTTAGCAAAATTTTTCAGTAAAGGGGCAGGTGGTAAGTATTTTTAGCTTTGCCTGACATGGATTCTCTGTTACAACTAGTTAACTCTTGTAGCTCAAACACATCCTTTGAGAATGTATTTAAAATATGGATATGGCTGTGCCCAATAAAACTTTGTTTACAGAAAAGACAGTAGGTCAGACTGGAACAGAGGAACATATTTGCCAACTCTTGTTTTAAGATATCAAATTGATAAAAGAATCTTGATTAAAACAGATTAATGATTTCCTAATACTCAGGGTAAATACAAAAACATTACTCAGAGGTTTCTCTAGATCTAGCTCCTATCCACTTATCCATCTTCTGCCACTGTCTGTTCTATAGCTTCCTCCTCTCTTTATTCCAGTATCTATTTTGCAATTTTTCAAATGTATCATGTTCCTTCCTGCTATAGGGCTTTTGTCTTTGATTTTTTCTTCTGCCTGGAAACTCTAGACTGTGTTGAATGTCCCACATTAAATGCACAACGTATCTCTCAAAGAACTGACTACTATACACTTTCACATTTTTGGGTCATTATTTGATTAATGTCTATTATTCCCAGTAGATTAAAATCTAAGGAAACAGATTGTGTATCTGTTCATTATTTCAGTCCTAGTTCTTAGCACATGACCTAGTACATTATAAGTGCCCCATACAGTTACAAGCATACAAGATGGGAAATCATGGCTTATTGTAGGAACTAAACATTCTGATGGTGCTGGAGAGCCACTGAAGAGTTTTAAGCAGAGAAATGTCAAGATGAGACTAGCTTGAGAGTATAAATGCAGATTTCAAAATGCTATTTATTTATGTATTGCTTCTTCTCTTATGTTGAAAGCCTATGTGCAAGCTCTCCTTGTCTACATCTCTGTCAATTATTTTATACATTTAAGTTTGCTCATGTTCTCTCAGCAAAATCATGTCGTTCTGTTATTCTTTTTTTAAGTGTGTGTGTGTGTGTGTGTGTGCGCGCGCGCACGCGTGCGCTTGTGCTTGGGGAAGAAGTCTGCTGAGACTTTAGTATTCAGGTTTTGGTGCCCAATGCCTTTCCTCTTTCACAGGCACATAGGAGCCAAGTGTGCTGGAAGAATCCAATATAAAATTTTATTTGATACATTACACATTATAGATTGGGCCACTCATTACTACTCTATCAAGGTTTCCAGCACAGCCATAATTATTCAGCATGGGAGTTAGGTATTAAATTTAAACTTGGCAATTTATTTCACCTTTTATTCTGCTGGAGAGGTTTGGGAATCTGACATTCAGACAGTGAAAGAAGGATTGATGAGTACCCTGTGTATGGTCCATGGCTTGTTAGAATCTCACCTGGCTGAATGCCATAAAAACACTTTTAGGTCATAAAACTAAACAGGAAAATATATGCTGGTCATTTTAAAGAGAGATAACACTACTGACTCACTATTGACTTTTTTTTTTTTTTTTTTTCATCTAAAGCAGAGGGATCAGTCCCCTTTCTGGTTATGCTAACATTAACTAACTGAGTTGTTTATCACAGTCTAGGAACTAGAGGAGTTTGACCTAGCAATTAGTAACCTCTGTTTGACAGCTCCTGTACCCAAGGTTTCAAGGTTTCAATTAAAAAAAAAGAACTAGTAACTTTTATATACTTGTATACATAAACATGTAGCCACTTAGGATGGGCAAGGAGGAGGGAAGATTGCCAATACAAGATTGATATTTTGAAATTAGGAAAATGATACAAATGACCCACCTATAAAAAATTTGGTAATCATGGGATTCAAAGCACAAAACATAACACTAGTGAGGAAAAAGGAAATCTCAGGGCACTGAGATCTGAGAGTTCTTAGTCTTGCAAGCTCAATCCATGTTGGACTTCAATTTTAGTATATTCTCATTTATTAAATATTTTTAAACCATAAGTACTCTAAAATATTGTAGCAATTGTGTCTCAGAAGTTACAGATAGATAGATCATCTAGACAAAGACTCATTTTACATTTAGAAAATGAGAAATATTAAGTAAATTGCCCAAGGTCATCCAGCAAATACTTAAAACTTTTTTGATTGTTAACATATGCAAGCACACATTTAAAGTTAACAGACCCTATGAATTAGATCTATTATCTACATTTTTAAACAGGGTTATTTAGAACAAAATGATTCAGTAAATTTCCTCAAACCGTATTACTGGTAAGTTATGGATCTGGAGTTAAAATTCTAGTTACCCTAATTTCAGAGCCTAAACTATAACCTAACCAAGTATTCTTTCCATAATAGCGTTTATACTTTATTGTTTTTATTTTGTTGATTACTTCCCTTTCAAGGGTGTATCATTCTTTACCCTGAAATCATCTGAGTTTCAATTACAATATGAACATGTCCACCAGAACTTAACTAATATTTTGTTTTTATTCCAAGCTAAAATTTTGTGCTTTTCTTTTCCACATCCATTTTCTTGAGTATCATTCCTCATGGTATCTCTTCTATACCAGTGGCTAAATGCATTCTCATTTTTGCTGCAAGAGGCCCAAGAGAATGTCTAAACCAGGTTTTCACAGAGGAACATATTTAAAGGCTGAACTAAAACCTGAATATTTGTTTTAAAAATCTTCCTAAATTAGTAACTCCTAATCATTTCCTTTCATTATCAATAACTTTCCCTACTGTGTCAACATTGAATTTATGGTACTTGATTTTTGTCTACCTCAAACTAATTAAACAATTCTTATAAAATATTTTATTACTTATATAAAAATGCCAATAAGAAATTCTAAACAACATGAGTTAAATAGCATCAGCAAAGCCAAAAAATTATTCTTTACTTAGCTCATATTGCTTTTATGTAGGCATGTGTATATTCTGCTTAAGTTTTTGGAAATACAAAAAATATTTTCCAACAGTCCCACTGTTATGTTCTTATAACACTTGGAGAGACTTGGGGAGACATTGGAAATTTCTGGTTTAAAGACTTGATTAGTGCACCTCATGATCTCACTCTCACCCCCCAACCTGCCTTCTCACCTTCTGCAAACCTGAACAATATTATAGCTATCCCTGGATGAGAAACCTCTTTTTTTTTCCTGGAAAAAAAAAGTCTAATTATTTATGATTATTTTCTAGTTTGAGAGATGTACATTAATAATTATTACACTCCAAACCTAGAGATTTTTTTTTAATATTAAAGCAATAAGATTTTCAGGCATTATGATCTAAGTTATAATACATGACTACAATGGAAAACCTGATGGCCATTAAAAATCATTTTAAAAATTGCAGGATGTAAAAGATTGTGCATAGTATTTTTTAAATCCATAAACATGTTACTTTTACTCTAAGATTGGGGAGAAAATAAAAACACCATTAATATTGGTGGAGAATAGAATGATTGCTGAACTTGCTGACCTCTATATTAATTCAAATTCAGTGTTCTCAAAGTGGAGATGGTCAAATACACAGAGTGATGCAAAAGAAATGAAAAGGCCTTTCCAGATTAAAAGAAAGTAAATAGAAAGTGTGAGGAAGGATGAATAGGAGGAGAAGGGGATCCCAGATGGGGGATGAAAGTATGCCAGGTCTCCAGTAGTTCTCAGATGAGACAAATGCAGGGAAATAACTCTTAAAGGTAACATTCATGGATTTTTTGTTTCACTCCATCAAAGCTGTTTCTGCACCCTACCAAATTTCATATCTAGTTCAATTTGTAAAATACTTTTCAAAACTCACCTCCCCGCTGCCCCCCCATACCCACTCTGAATGAACCAGTCTACCTGGTCTTCATTTTAGTGTTATACCACCCCACATTTGTTTTCTTGCCTTCTCCGTTTTGGAATCCTTGTGTAAATGGTAAAATATATTGTATGTGGGGATGAGAGGGGATATGTTTAATAAAGATGGCATATGTTCATGTGTGTGTGTGTGTGTGTGTGTGTGTGTGTGTGTGTGTGTGTGTGTGTGTTTGAAAATACTCATCAACCTGCTTAGCTCAGTTATAGAAACTGCAGCAAGCCAGATGCCTCTGGGTAATGTTTGTCTGTCTCACCAGTCAAACTTATTCTTTAGTTTTGTCTTTTTAAGATAATGGAGGTAAATATTAAGAATGAGGCTTTCTCTCCTTAGGATGTTCTCCCTCGAATCTTTACCTGGTACTAATTTCTCCTGACTTCCACACCTACTTTCTCTCCATATGTCTTCTATATCATTCCTCCATTCCACACAGTGTAGCTCCAGAGGACACGTGGGGCTAGCCAGACTACTTGACCAGAGAATTGAAGTTTTACAGGATTTAGTTAATGGACCTTCATTGATCTCTATATCTGCACTATGTTTTGGTAAATACTTGAACTAATGCAGCTTGTTTAATCTTAATGTGCTTGTAAATTTTTAAGCAGTCTTTTGCTATGGAATTTTACATGTTACATTGTTCATCTGTATGTATTAAAAATACTTAGCATTTTTAAATGAACACATTCATCTCCTTAACAATTGAATTTATTTGTTTAGAATATTCATAATGTCTTTACAGAAAAAAGAAGGATGATTATCCTAAATTTTGCAGGCTGCTTAGGAGCCTGGGTACTTGACTGGACACATTTGGAAGAAGGGGTCAAAGAGCTTGGGCATGTTGAAACTTATGTCCTAAGTTTTGGCTCGCAATTTCATATCGTAAAACAAATTCTCAGTGGCATTTTTATTAGTGTGCGTGTGGTGATAACTTATTAAAATAGCTCTTGGATGTTCTCAGTTACCCAGATCTTTTCAGCTCTTCCAAAACCAGGCAATAACATTTCTTCCACATTAAAACCTTATTTCAGAACTGTCCTTGTCCTAATTCAATTCTCTGTGCCCTCTTACAGCTTTTTCTTTGAAACAAAAATCTATGCTCATCTCTATTTCTTTGTCCCAACTGGTTGCTTTCCTATGCCATAACTTTGACCCTTACAATTATTTTCATTAGCTCTAGCCCTAAAAAGTATCTTTTTCAGGGTGCATTATTTTTTGTAAGATTTTTTCATGTCTAGAATCTAGAATAATCATACTAAAAAAACCCAGCCATTTTTGTGTTAGCTAATATTGTTTTCCCATCTTAAGAAAAGTAATTCAGTAATGCAAGGCAACAGGATAAACTGGATGCTTATTTTAGTGTATAAATGGAAATTTCTACTAAGATGAAGTCTAAAAATGAATGTAAATCAGTTTAGGAAAGCATATGTCAATATTGGGAATAGATGTGTAAACAGAAAAGGCAAATTATCATTTTTCTGTAGGATTACCATCAAATCAAATATTGAATAATTGGGGCCTAGGTGAACAGGAATATGATCTTGGGAAGATCTTGTCTTCATCTGACTTATTGCTTCTTCCTGAATCCATGAGGAGAGCAGAGGTTCACCACAAGTCATTCACCTGACTATGTTAAGGGACAATGAAAGAGCCTTGCACTCAGTGGTTACCTGCTACTGGAGGGCAGGATCACTTAATTGAAGAAAAACAATTATTTGTACTAGACTCTTGTTTCATATTTTCTACCTCCAAATAGGGTGATAATTCAACAGGGGACAGAGTGGGAGTAAAAACAAGACCCACTCATTTTTTTTTCCAACACAGTTTACTGGAGGCCTGCATTTTCTGAGTTGTTAAGATGGGTACTCAGATTAGTATAATGTGCTTTAGTTCTCATTTAACTGTAAATCTTTGTCTGTACATTCCACAGGCCATTACCTCAGAAGGATTGAGGTCAGAGCCACAAGAACCCTTGCTTCTACCCAAATGTCCTTTAAATTTCTCTCTGCCAAGATTTTGCTCATCCTGTTTTCTCTAACTGGAATACCCATCAGTCCTATCCATCCATCACAAACTCTTCTCAACTTCTCCTTCCAAAAAGTGACTAAACCCTCACAGAATTTTGCTAGTGGCATTTATATAACATTTTATTGTATGTATTTTTAATAGAATTTTTTAAGAGCAGTTTTAGGTTCATAGAAAAAAAATGGGTGGAAAGTACAGAGAGTTATCATATAATCCATGGCCCTATCCATGCTCCTATTCATGCCCCATGCATGTATAGCATGTGTATTATACATGCATAGCCTCTTCTGCTATCAACATTCCACACCAGAGTTGTTCGTTTGTTACAATCCAGAACCATCATTGATACCTTATCATCCAAAGTCGTAGTTTGCATTAGGGTTCACTCTTGGTGTGGTACATTCTAACGTTTTTGACAAATATATAATGGAATATATCTAATATTATAGTATCATCCACAGTAGTTTCACTGCCCTAAAATATGTATTTATTAATTGTCTTATTTCTCTTCATAGAATATAAGATTCTTAAGGGAAGGGGCTGAATTTTATTGATCATAATCTTCCCAGTGTACAATGAACAGTTCTCCATCTGAAGTTAAAGATAAAAAATCTTAATCAATTAGTAATTTTCAGTGACTATAATATAGAAAGAAAAGTATGCTTCTTGTATGCATCTTAATTCTATTGAAGTGAAATATTATCCTTTTTTGAGTGGTGGGAGAAAGAGTTTATTGAGTAGGTAGGTACAGTATACTTTTTTAAAAATTTACTTATTTAAATTCAAATTAATTTATAGTGCGATATTGCTGCCAGGAATAGAATCCAGTGATTCATCACCTACATATAACACCCAGAGCTCATCCCAAGTCCCTTCCTTAATGCCCATCACTCATTTAGCCCACTTTCTCTCCCCCCACTCACCTCCCCTCTAGCAGCCCTTAGTTTGTTCTCTGTAAGAGTCTCTTTCTGTTTGCCTCCCTCTCTGTTTTTATCTTCTCTTTCTCTTCCCCCATGTTTATCTGTTGTGTTTCTAAAATTCCACTTATGAGTGAAATCATAGGATATTTTTATTTCCCTGCCTGACTTATTTCACATAGCATAATACACTCTGGTTCTATCCATATTGTTGCAAATGGCAAGATTTCCTTCTTTTTTATTTCTATTAGTATTCCATTGTATATATGTCACTCCTTCTTTATCCATTCATCAATTGATGGAATTTGGGTACTTTCCATAATTTTGCTGTTAATAACACTGCTATAAACATTGGGGTGCATGTGCCCCTTTGAATCAGCACTCCTCTATCCTTTGGATAAATACCTAGTAGTACAATTGCTGGAAGGTAGGGTAGTTCTATTTTTAACTTATTGAGGAATCTCCATACTGTTTTCGAGTGGCTGCACCAGTTTCCCTTCCCACAAACAGTGTGAAAGGGTTTCCCTTTCCCTGCATCCTCTCCAACGTCTGTTGTTTCCTGAGTTCTTAATTTTAGTCATTCTGATTAGTGTAAGGTGGTACCTCATTGTGGTTTTGTTTTGTATTTCCCTAAGGATTAGTGATATTGAGCATCTTCTCATGTGTCTATTAGCCATCTGGATGTCTTCTTTGGAAAAGTGTCTATTCATGTCTTCTGCCCATTTTTTCATTGTATTATTTGGGGGGGATATTGAGTTTGATAAATTCTTTATAGATTTTGGATACTAACCCTTTATCCAATATGTCAATTGCAAATATCTTCTTCCATTCTGTTGGTTGCCTTTTAGTTTTGCTAGTTGTTTCCTTCCCTGTGCAGAAGCTTTTTTTCTTGATGAGGTCCCAGTAGTTCATTTTTGCTTTTGTTTCCCTCGTCTCCTGAGACTTGTCTAGTAAGAAGTTGCTACAGCCAAGGTCAAAGAGACTGTTGCTTCATTTCTCCTCTAGAATTTTAATGGTTTTTAATGTCTCAAATTTATGTATTTAATTCATTTTGAATTTATTTTTGTGTATGGTGTCATAAAGTTTTTTATTCTTTTGAATGTTACTGTCTAGTTTCCCCAGCACCATTTGTTGAAGAGACTTTCTTTTATTCATTGGATATTCTTTCCTGTTTTGTCAAAGATTAGTTGGCCATATATTTTTGGGTCCACATCAGGGTTCTCTATTCTGTTCCATTTTATCTAAGCATCTGTTTTTGTGCCAGTACAATACTGTCTTGATGATTATAGCTTTCTAATACAGTTTAAAGTCCAGAACTGTGATGCCTTCAGCTTTATTTTTCTTTTTCAACTTACTTTGGCTATTTGGGGTCTTTTCCTTGCAAATTTTAGATTGTTTTTTCTAACTCTGTGAAAAATGCTGGTATTATTTTGATAGTGACTACATTGAATGTGTAGATTGCTTTGGGTAGTATTGACATTTTAACAATATTTGTTCTTCCAATCCATGAGAATGGAATGTTTTACCATTTATTTGTGTATCCTTCATTTCCTTTTATAACCTTTCTATAGTTTCAGTGTGCAGATTTTTACCACTTTGGTTAGGTATCTTAAGGTTTTGGGTGCAATTGTAAACAGGATCAATTCCTTGATTTCTCTTTTGGCAGCTTCATTATTGGTGTATAGAAATGCAACTGATTTCTATGCATTGATTTTATATCCTGGGACTTTGTTGAATTCATGTATCAATTCTGGCAGTTTTTGGTGGAGTCTTTAGGTTTTCCATGTAGAGTATCATGTCATCTGCGAAGAGTGAAAGTTTGACTTTTTTGCCAATGTGGATGCCTTTTATGTCTTTTTGTTGTCTGATTTCTGAGACTAGGACTTCCAGTACAATGTGGAACAAGAGTGGTGAGAGTGGACATCCCTGTTGTGTTCCTGACCTTAATGGGAAAACTGTCAGTTTTTCTCCATTGAGGATTATATTAGCTGTGGGCCTTTCATATATGGCTTTTATGATGTTGAGGTATATTCCCTCTATCCTGACTTTCTTGAGGCTTTTATTAAGAAGGGATGCTGTATTTTGTCAAATATTTTTTCTGCATCTATTGAGAGGGTAATATGGTTCTTATCCTTTCTTTTATTAATGTAGTGTATCACATTGATTGATTTGTGAATATTGAACCAGACTTGTAGCCCAGGAATTAATCCCACTTGATCATGGTGAATAATTCTTTTAATGTACTATTGAATTCGATTCGCTAATATCTTGTTGAGAATTTTTGCATGCAAGTTCATCAGGGCTATTGGCCTGTAATTTTCCTTTTTAGTGGGGCCTTTGTTTTGGAATCAAAGTAATGCTGGCTTCATAGAATGAGTTTGGAAGCTTTCTTTCCATTTCCATTTTTTGGAACAATTTGAGGAGAATTAACTTTTCTTCAAATATATGGTAGAATTCCCCTGGGACTTAATCTGGTCCAGGACTCTTACTTGTTGGGAGATTTTTGATAACTGATTCAATTTCCTTGCTGGTTATACTCCTGTTCAAATTTTCTCTTCCTTCCTGTTGGAATTTTTGTAGAGTGTGAGTGTCTAGAAATTTGTCCATTTCTTCCAGATTGTCCAGTTTTTGGCATATAATTTTTCATAGTATTCTCTTATGATTATTTGTATTTATGTGCTGTTGGTTATGATTTCTCTTCTCTCATTCTTGATTTTACCTTTTTGGGTCATTTCTCTTTTCTTTTTGATAAGTCTGTCTAGGGGGTTATCAACTTTGTTTATTCTTTCAAATAAGTAGCTTTTAGTTTTATTGATCTGTTCAACTGTTTGTTGTTGTTGTTTGTTTGTTTCTATACTGTTTATTTCTGCTCTAATAGAAATATTAGAGGGGCTCTGCCCAAGCGCCCCTAACCCTTCACTTTCTATCTGCAGGTGTCCTTAGGTCTAAAATTAGTCTCTTGTAGGCAGCATATAGATGGATCATGTTTTTTTTGTTTGTTTGTTTGTTTGTTTGTTTGTTTTAGTCCATTCTGATACCCTATGTCTTTTGACTTGGGGCATTTGGTCCATTTACATTCAGAATAATTATTGAAAAATATGAATTTAGTGCCATTGTGTTATCTATAGATTTGATGTTTCTTATGATGTCCTCTGGTCCTTTGTAGTCTTTGCTGCTTTGGTGTATTTTTTTTCCTCCCCTCAAAGAGTCCTCCTTAAAATTTCTTGCAGGGCTGCATTATTGGTCATGATCTCCAGGTTTTGTTTTTCTGGGAAAGTATTTATTTCTCCTTCTATTCTGAATGACAGCCTTGCTGCATAAAGGGTTTTTGGCTGCATATTTTTCTTGTTCAGGAATATTTCCTGCCACTCCCTCTGCCCTGCCAAGTGTCAGTGGACAGGTATGCTACTAATCTTGTGTGTCTATTCTTGTAGGTTAAGGACCTTTTGTTTCTAGCTGCTTTCAGAATTCTCTCTTTGTCCTTCTATTTTGCAAGATTCATTATGACATGTCATGGTGTTGACCTGTTCTTGTTGATTTTAAAGACAGTTCTCTGTGCCTCTTGGACTTGGATGCCTGTTTCCTTCCCCAGATTAGGGAAATTCTCATCTATAATTTGTTCAATAAACCTTCTGTCCTGTTTACTCACTCTTCTTTTTCTGGGGCTCCTATGATATGGATATTGTTTTGTTTCATGGAATCACTTAGTTCACTAAGTCTCCCCTCATGATATAGTAACTTCCTTTCTCTTTTATTTCAGTTTCATTATTTTCCATAATTTTATTTTCTATTTCACTTATTCTCTCCTCTGCTTCTTCGTTCTTTGCTGTCACTGTATATAGTTTATTTTGCATCCCAGGTATAGTGTTTTTAAAATTCATTCTTAGGTCTTTGATCTCTGCAGCAAGGATTTCTCTGATGTATTCTTTGCTTTTTTCAAGCCCAGCTAGTAGTCTTTTGACTGTTGTTCTAAATTCTTGTTCAGATATATTGTTTATATCTGTTTTGAGCAAGTCCCTTTCTGTGATTTCTTCTTGACGATTCTTTTGGGGAGAATTCCTCTGTCTTTTCCTTTTGTCTAAGTTTCTGTCTTTTGTGTGCTTTAATTTAAAAGCTTGTTATGTTTCCTGTACCTACAATATTAAAAAAAGCCATATACTGTCCAGTCCCTGGCACTCACAGAAGTGTTTCTGGTGTATGCTTTGTGCACTTTGCTTTTGGTTTTGGTTGCCTTTCCTACTGGTCATTCCTCTGCAGAGCTCCTCCCTGCTTGCAGTGGTAGAGTGCACCTTTTACTAGCTGTGCTTTGATTGGCTTATTGAAATAACCCCCCGGGGGGGGGGGGAATGTGTTGGGCAGCCTGAGCCCATAAAAAGAGAAAAGGAAAGGGAACAACAGAACAGGCATCAACAAACTATAAGGCTGATTCCAAGGAAAAAGAAAAAAAAAAAAAACAGAAGAGGAAAAAGGGAAAAAGAAAGAATAAAAAACTAATTCTATTTTTTTTTAATTTTTTAATGTTTTTTATTTATTTCTAGGAGAGAGAGAGAGAGAGACAGCGTGAGCAGGAGAGGGTCAGAGAGGGAGGGAGTCACAGACTGAAACAGGCTCCAGGCTCTGAGCTGGCAGTCAGCACAGAGCCCGACGCGGGGCTCGAACCCACAAACCGCGAGATCGTGACCTAAGCGAAAGTCGGACGCTTAACCGACTAAGCCACCCAGGCGCCCCTAATTCTAAAAATAAAATAAAATAAAAGGAAATGACAAAAAAAATCAGAAACTGTGAGATTAGTGGCTATTGCCTCCATAGCTCATGCAGATTTCTCTTTTGCCTCAGAACCCAAACACACACAGGGAAGTGGATTCTGGAAAATGTAGTTGCTAGCCTCACCAAGTTAGCAATATAATTTAAAACAGTGTTTTATGAGAAATTCTACCTCACCATTTTTGTGCGTACTTCCATATCTGCAAACTCAGATGTCAAGGTCAACTAAAATTTACTGTTACACATCCCTCTTCCTCACTGCCCAATTTTTGGTAACTCAGTGTCTTTCTTCATAGAAATTGATTGACTCTTTTAGGAACATTAATGGGGGAAATGTCAGTTATATATGCGTTATGGGTAGGAAAATTTTAGTCTTCCTTCCACATGTTTTTCCTTTACTCTCACATTACTACCACATTCACAACCCTTCAACAGCATGCAATTCTCTATGACATCAGCTGGGTATCCTACAATTTAATTCAATTCTGACACTATATACCTGGAGATAAGCTCAGATCCTACATGTTAAGGGATTAGTCTCATGAGAGTGAGCCCCCTCCCCCATTTCAGATGCGAAGAAAGTACTAGTAGTAGATCCTTAGGTTACCCATAGTTTCTGTCCAGAAGACTCAGGGTTCCCATGACTTCCTTTGCTTTGGATTCAGTTATTTGCTAGAACAGCTCCCAGAATTCAGGGAAACACATTTACAACTTTCTTATGTAATGAAGTATATGATGAAGGATAGAGATGAACAGCCAAATGAAGAGATACATAGGGTGAGATCTGGGAGGGCTCAGCGCACAGGAGTTTCTGTCCCTGAGGACTGGGGATACACCACTTTCTCTGTACATGGATATGTTCACCAACCTGGAAGCTCTCAGAACCCTGTACTTATGGAATTTTTATGGAAGCTTCATTACACACACATGATCAAACATTAACTCCATTTCTAGTCCCTCTTCCCAGTCTGGAGAATGGGGATTGGTTCCAAAAATCCCAAGTTTCTAATTACAGCTTTATCTTTCTGTTGAGCACACCCCCCCCATTCAGAAGCCCACCAAGAGTCACTTCATTAGAACAAAGACACTACTATCACCCAAGCAATTCCAAGACATTTAGGAGCTCTGTCAGAAACCCAGATCAGAGACAAAATATTAGAACAAAAATTGTCCCTAGTGTTCCTCTCACTTAGGAAATTACAAGGGCTTTAGGGGTTTCTGGCCAAGAACTGGGGTCACAGTTTACTTATATATTTTTTTCATTACATTTTCAATACATTGAGTGGATTGTTGATTGATATTGGATGAATGACAGTGAATGATTTGTTATTAAAAAAAAAAAAAAGAGCAAGTTATGGGGCTCCTGGATGGCTCGGTCAGCTAAGCGTTCAACTTCGGCTCAGGTGATGATCTCTCGGTTTGTAGGTTCAATCCCCCGCATCGGGCTCTGTGCTGACAGCTAGCTCAGAGCCTGGAGCGTTTTTCAGATTCTGTGTCTCCCTTTCTCTCTGACCCTCCCCTGCTCACGCTGTCCCTCTCTCTCAGAAATAAATAAAAAACATTTAAAATTTTTTTAAAAAAGAGCAAGTTAATAGTATTTTGATATATTGGATATTTCTTTGCATTTTCCTAAAGACAAACACGCTATAGTATTAGACTTTAAAAATAACCAATGTGTTAGAAAATATCACCAATTCCCTATTTCTTATTAGAAGAATTATTGTGTTTGTAAGATTGTTGTTTTATTGTTCTTGAGAACTTTATGGTGTATTTGAGTCTGAACAAGCTATTTAAAATTTTTTTTAAATATGTTACTGTTGACCTGTTGTTTTGTATAAAATATTCAAGAAATTCCAGTTTTAGTATCAAAAAGTTATTAATATGAAGGAAATATTTTCAATTTTGTTGTATGTCAGTTACCATAATGGCAAATACTATACATATTTAAATGTGGGATAGCACTTGATGTAAGCATCTGTAAAAACCCTAAAATATTTTAAGTATCAGAGACTGCAGATGTCAGATACATTATACATCTTGCCAATGATTTAGATTACTCTGTATTGTTATATGGAACATGTAAAGGACACACCAAGGGTTTAATTTAAACATTATAAGTAAAATTGGCATTACTGATTATCCCAGTCTATATTTATCAATCCATAAATAAGTCTGTTTTTTTAAATCTCAGTAATGTTATAAATAATTTCCATAAAAATAACTATTCTGGGAAGAGAGAAATATGTCATCCATGAGTTAAATTTACACTTTCTGTTTTATTATAAAAATAATGATCCATATATAATGTGCCACTTTTACTAAGTGCTATAAATATTAACTAAAATGCAAGTTATGTCTTAAAACAAAATGCTTTCTATTACATTTCACACACACACACACACACACACACACACACGTAAGAATATAACCACCCACACTCTTCCTGAAATATTGTAGATTTGTAGCTTAATATAATAATTTTTAGTTATGTTTGTCTGGCTGGCACAGTGTTTATTAAAATGTGTTTGAAGGGCTTTGTGTACTGTATGGACTCACCAGTCCATCTGTAGCCTCCACTCCTCTCCATTACCTTTCTCCTACTCAACCTACACAGTTGTTTTCATTATTACATCTGTAGGTGCTTCACTTTCCTGATGCTTGATGTACAATATATCATACATCATTCTATCCTAGTTATTGTGAATCCATCTCACCTGCTGTCCTCTAAGCATTTTAAGGAAATAGGCTATGTCCTATTCATCTTTGTATTCTCCCAATTGCTTTGCACAAGGGAGGCATTCAATAAGAATTTATTTAAGTAGTAGAGGAGGTGGTTATATGGAAACCAACTTGACAATAAACTATTAAAAAATAAATAAATAGTAGAGGAGGTGGGAAATAATTTTGGCATATACAGATGAAATGATGCTCCTTGAACATTTAAAGAATTAAAAGCAAATTTCTATTTTATAAAACTAGGGTTTTTAGGAAGGTAGTAGTCTCTGGTAACAAAGCAATTATCCCTTGTTGAATAAATAAAACCTTCCACAAAACAATAACTGGCATTCTTTAAGTCTTAATTTTTCCTGTGATCTGGACTTTATTACCAGACTCTAAGACTGCTAGCTTTTCTTTAATTTAATTTGTGTTATCAAAGTATCAAATGTACATACTTTAAAAAGTCAAGTATTTAAGTAAACCTATAATAGAAAATAATAGCCCCCCTGATAGGTATATTGTGTACATGGGTATTTGTATCCTAATGTAATGATAAAAATTTAATAAGAATGTAAGATGGATTATAATTATTAAGATAAAAATGGATTTTATAACTGAGTAAAATGTATATGAAATCTCAACTTCTGCTCCATTCATAATAATTCCATAAGAATAAATATTTGACCATTTGAAAATATCATTAGTGGGTGTCAGAATTATCATTTGTCTTAGATAAGCAAACAAGAAAGTAGTGAGCACTCATATGTTATTCTTGTGAGGTCACATAACCTATGAAAACTAGCTTGAGGACCAAAGAATTGTTTTATGATAACAAAAATCTTTTAATGATTTTTTACCCCAAAATATTTTTAGAATATAGGGATAGAACTTATCATGGATATATAATTCTCAAAGAAAGCCCTAGAACCAAGTTTACAATTTTCTTAGCACCAAATTAGAAGAAAACATTTCTTAACTTAATACAACTTATTTTGCTATGCACAAAACTTTGACATATTGTCTTATTGGCTTTTACATCATTCAAATGACTAAATATGTATGACAATAACAACACCATGTAAATTAATATATGAGAGAAAAGTATATGACTTGATAATTTGGTAGCTTAGATACTTTAGAATATAGTCATATGTTACAAACATTATATTAGCAATGTTTCAAAAAGATGTTTCTTAAACCTTGGGGGCATATAGTTCTTTTTCATAACTTTACACTTTAATGCCAAACTGTATCTCTCACCCATAAAAGAATCATCTAGTATACTTAAGGAGTAACCAGGATATAGTTTTTCTATGATACCAATATAGCCAGATAAAATGTGAATAAAAAACATTACTTTGGCTCATAACATATGCACACTTCATAAAAAGAAATTTCTGTAACCTAAATGGAGGCATCTTAATTGCTTAATTTATACTTAGTATTATTGAATTACAAGAAAAATTTAAATTATGTAAATAAAATTAAAACTCTGTTATATTTCTGC
Source organism: Crocuta crocuta (assembly GCF_008692635.1). Lineage (NCBI taxonomy): Eukaryota > Metazoa > Chordata > Mammalia > Carnivora > Hyaenidae > Crocuta > Crocuta crocuta. Next base: position 832,495 of record NW_027527387.1, read on the forward strand.
TGTGTCAGCTGAGAGCTCATAACATGGTAACATACTATGGTTTCATACTGTCCTTTTTGATATTTAAAACATATTTGTCTATGTTATGGTATAATTATAGTCATCTCATATCTTGGTGGGATCTTAAAAAAAAGGTTTTACAAGGAAATGTGAGACCTCCCAGTGGATTTGCATTAGTTCAGTATACTTTTAATTCAAAAGTTGAGCATAGAAATAGTAAGCAAGGGATTTTAAAGTCACATTATTATTACATTTGATTGTAATAAAGGTGATGAAATCTCCATGGAAAGGTATGCAGTAGCCACTAAATATCATGCTAATTTCTTTTTTCTGTTATCATTAATCAGACGTGAATTATTGATGAGAGAATACTTCTAATAATTTTGATTTGTGAGCCTTTGTAATTTATGAACTACTTCAAATTGAAAATCTCTAGGGTGAAAAAATATCTCATCTTTATTTATATTCTCTCTACTCAGAGTATGCTACCAAGTCCATCTACCAGGAGAATGAAGCCAACCTTAGATGGAGGTTTTGATCTATAGAGGTGATGATAACTGCATTTTATTTCCAATTAGAGAAGGAAGTTTGGTGATGGCTTCCTAGAAAATCACCTTGGAAAGGCTGATTTCAAGGCCAACTTCCATTCCATTTAAGAGCTATGTGCCATTTCAGATTCCCTCACATGGCGAAGGCTGTACTGGAGCCTTGAAATTGTTTGGCTGCACTTAAATTTCAGCTTTGTTTCTTGCTATGGGTATGATCTCTTCATGCCTTGGTTTGATTATCAATAAAAGAAAATAAAAAATATACTGCATAATATTGTTTTGAAAATTGAATCCAATTATCTCCATAAACTTCATGACATAATGTGCTGTTGAAAAAGGTTAGCTCTAGCCTGAATAAATGACCTTGAGGCAATTTGTGAACTCTAAATAATTTGTAGTGTATCTTGATGATTTTCTCCTGACTTTTCTTCATAACTAGAGGGGAAAAAAAAGTGTCTTGCTGAAATACTCATTTATTGGTTTTACTCCTTAGGGAAATTTTTGGCAAAATTTATCCACAAATGGCCATAAAACAAAAGCAGACTATTGGCAAGATTTGGCCTACTGGTCATCTTTGCCAACCTCTGTCTTAGAACAAAGAAATGACATTTTTTGGATGATAGATTCATCTTTAAATAGCTGCTATCATTTCTAATTAAACTTTAATACATGCTCACTGTGAAAGATAACAAAGAATATAATTTGAAAATATGGGAATGTTTTTCTATATTACTCATAATCACATAACTCATGAGTAACTATTTTAACAGTTGATTATTTTCTTTGTAGAACTTCTGTTTATCTATCTATCTATCTATCTATCTATACAGAATTAGAAATATGCTATGAAGACTTCCACGGAAGATGGTGGAATAGGAGGATCCTAAGCTCACCTGTCCCACAGATACAGCTAGATAACCATCACATCAGTGTGAATAACACAGAAGACAACCTGAAGACTGGCAGAGCAAACTTTCCAACTAAATGAGGAGAAGAGGCCACATCAAAGAGGGTAGGAAGGGCAGAGACATGGTCAGGAGTTAAAGGGCTCCTTGAGACTGTCCCTGGGAAGGAAAGACACCACAGGTGCAGAGAGGGAAGAGAAACAGACTCTCACACTGGTGAGCCTCTATGGGAAAGATGAACTCCCATATCATTTGGCTTTGAAAACCAGAGGGGCCATATTTCACCAGTTCTTAAAACCTGTAGGACTTAAAACCTGGAACTTTAAATATCGGTAGTCTTAAATCTGGGAGAGCCAAGAGGGCAGGAGGGTGAGAGGAAACGGAGTTCCCACCCTTAAGGAGACACCATAACAAACAGCCCAGTCGAGATTCAGTGTAGAAGCAGTAATGTATAAGCCCCATGGGGTATACAGGAGGGAAATTTGTTTACTAATCTCAGAGCCTGTATTGGAGCAACAGGGATCATTGGGAGACTTCTCTAGGAATAAAGGAACTGTCCCAGAGCCATTTCCCAACCCTGCTTCTTAGTCTGAGCACACCATACAAGGCTGAAACCAGTACCTAATTTGCTAGCAGTGTGCCCCCTCTACATGTCCCCTGTGGACATGCCCACTCCAGCCAGGCCTCAGCTCCAGGTCTTTTCCTACAACAGACCAGTACAAACTTTGCTAATGCCTAACTTACCCCCGCCCACTCTGCCCCCACCTGCTTCTGCAGATCTACTGCCTTCAGTACACTCTTGACTGGAGCCCATACAAAATGGTACCACAAGCTTGGCAGCATACAAGCAGCCCCAACAGGGGCAAATACCATTCCAAAGTTATGCATGCCCTGGACAGAGGGAAAGGTAACTACACGCACCAGTCAGACTGTGGCTCTAGCAGTGGGCTGGGGCAGATAAACGATCTAACTGCAGAGCTCCACTGACCAACAAAAACTTCTCAGAGGACAAAAACAGGGAAAGCGCCCTGTTGTTCAGTGTTACTGTATCTCTGGCAAATGCCTGGTCTGATTCAACACAAGTTCAAGGAGGCTTCAAACTGGACCACTAACCAAACAATGCCCACAAGAGGCAAAGAGAGCCATTGCAGATGACTGAACTGAAGGTGAATGTGGCTCAGCCACAATAGCAGGATGCACACAACACACATAGGAGACACTTCTGAAGCAACACATCCTCTAGTACACTACAGGACCTCTTCTTTCTAATGCTACTACTTTCAAGAGAAGGAGATGTAGCTGACTTTACTAACACACAGAAACAGACACAGAAGTTTAGACAGAGGAGGCAGAGGCATATGTTCCGAACAAAAGAACAGGAGAAAACATAACAAGGTAACCTAAGTTAAATGAAGATAAGTAATATGCCTGACAGAGAATTAAAAAATTTTTTTGGCCCAATAGTGTATTTCTTAAAATTTAGCTCTGTGTGTGTGTGAGAGAAAGAGAGAGAGGCAGAGAGTGACACAGAGAGAGAGAGCAAGCATCTAAGTTCTACTCTCAGCACATTTAAACTACATAACACAGTGTTATAATTATGTTCATGGTATTATACATACATTCTCAGAAACTCTCCCTGTTTCTCACACTCCCAGCCTCTGGCAACCACTTTTCTACTCTCTTTTTGTGAGTTCCACTTTTTAAAAAAAAAAATTCGCATATAAGAGATACTGTGCAGTATTTGTGTTTGTCTGCCTGGCTTTTGTTTGTTTGTTTTTCACTTAACATGATGCCCTCCAAGTTCATTCATGTTGTCACAATTAGCAGGATTTCCTTCTTTTTAAAGATTGAATATTCTTCAGCTGTATGTATACATCACATTTTCTGAATCTGCTTAGCTGCCACAGACACTTAGGTTTTTTTCTCTTCCTTGGATATCATTAATAATCACGCAGTGAGCATGGGAGTATAGATATCACTCTGAGATAATGTTTTTGTTTCCTTTGGATTATATACTAAGAAGTGTGATTGCTGTATCATATATTTTTATTTTCTTGAGGAACCTCTGTACTGTTTTCCATAGTAGCTGTGCCAGTTTGCATTCCTACCAACAGTGCACAAGAGTTTTCTACCCTCTGCATCTTCACCAGCATGTTTTCTCTTGTCTTTTTTATTTTTTGGAGTTTGAAATTACATTTATTGATTAAATGTTAATGCTTCCCTTTTCTTTCCTGAGTATGTAATGTGTTTGTTTAAATTTAAGTTAGTTAACATACAGTGTTCCAAAAAATAAAAATGGAAGGAAAGCTTCCAGACTCATTCTATGAAGCCAGCATTACCTTGATTCCAATACCAGACAAAGACCGCCCCCACCAAAAAGGAGAATTACAGGTTAATATCCCTGATGTAAAAACTCTGGATGCAAAAATTCTCAACTAGATACTAGCAAATCAAATTCAACAGTACATTAAAAGAATTATGCACCATGGTCAAGTGGGATATATTCCTGGGCTACAGGGTTTCTTCAATATTTAAAAATGAATCAACATGTACACCACATTAATAAAAGAAAGAATAAGAACCATATGATCCTCTCAATAGATGCAGAAAAAAAAAACATTTGGCAAAATATAGCATCCTTTCTTGATAAAAGCCCTCAAGAAAGTATGGATAGAAGGAACATACCTCAACAACATAAAGGCCATATATGAAATACCTACAGCACACATCATCCTCAATGTGGAAAAACTGAGAACTTTCCCCCTAAAACTTTCCCCCTAACATCAGGAACACAACAGGAATATCCACTCTCATCACCATTGTGAGAGTGTTCAACATAGTCCTGGAAGTTCTAGCCTCAGCAATCAGACAGCAAAGACAATAAAAGTCATCCAAATTGGCAAAGAAGTCAAACCTTCATTCTTTGCAGATGACATGATACTCTACATGGAAAACCCAAAGTCTCAACCAAAAAAAAAAAAAAAAAAAAAAAAAAANAGAAAGAGAAGAAAAAACTGCTAGAACTGATCTGTGAATTCTGCAATGTTGCAGAATATAAAATCGATGTACAGAAATCAGTTGCATTTCTATACAACAATAATGAAGCAGCAGAAAGAGAAATCAAGGAATCGATCCCATTTAGAATTGCACCAAAAAGCATGAGATACTTAGGAATAAACCTAACCAAAGAGGTAAAAGGTGTACAGTGAAAATGACAGAAAGCTTATGCTTGATAGAGAATTTAAAGTAATGATTATGATGCTCACTAGACTTGAGGAAAAAGTGAAGGACTTCAGTGAGCCCCTTTACAAGGAGATAGAGAACATAATAAAGAACCAGAGATGAAGAAATCAATACATGAAATTAAGAATACACAAGATGGAATAAATAGTAGACTAGATGAAGTAGAAGAATGATGAACAACCTAGAGAACAGAATAATGGAAATCAATAAAGCTGAGCAGGTGAGAGAGAAAAATACAATAGCAGGTGAGAGAAAAAATACAATATGAAAAGAGACTTAGGTAACTCAGTAACACCATCAAGCATAATAACATTTGCATTATAGGGATCCCAGAGGGAGAAGAGAAAGAAAATGGGGCAGAAAATTTATTTGAGGAAATAATAGCTGAAAACTTCCCAAATCTGGGTAAGGAAACAGAAATCTAGATCCAGAAGACACAGAGAAGCCCCCCCAACAAAATAAACCCAAGGAGGTCTTCACCAAGACAGATAGTAATTAAAAAGACAAAAGTTCTGATAGAGAATTTTAAAAGCAGCAAGAGAAAAAAAAGTTACACACAAGGGAAAATGAATAAGGCTATCACCTGATTCTTCTCAGCAGTAACATTACAAGCCAGAAGGGAGTGACATGATATATTCAAAGTACTGAAAGGGGAAAATCTGAAGCCAAGATTGCTTTATCCAACATGGCTATCATTAAGAATAGGAGAGATAAAGAATTTTCCAGGCAAACAAAAGTTAAAAGTATTCATAACCACTAAATCAGCCCTACCAAAAATGATAAAGGAGACTTTTTGAGTGGAAAGGAAAAACCATCAGTAGGAGTAAGAAAAAGTAGGATGAACGAAAGCAGTAAAAGTAAGTATATCTACAAAGATCAACCAAGAGACTTACAAAATAAAAGGATGTAAGTTATGACACACTGTACCTAAAACATGGGAAGCAGGGAGGGGAGGAAAGAACAGGTTTAAACTTAAGATGCCATCAACTTAATATAGAATGCCATATGAAGAAGTTGTTATATATAAATCTAATGGTAGCCAAAAATAAAGAAAATAGATACGCAAAAAATAAGGAGAAAGAAGTCCAAGTATACCACTAAAGAAAACCAACTAATCATGAGATAAGAACACAAGAAAGTAACAAAGAACTACAATCACATAGGGGGATGGGATGGATGAAAAAGTTAAGACTCACATATATGTTGCCTGTAAGAGACTCATTTCAGACATAAAGACATACAAATTGAAAGCAAAGGGATGGAGAACACGTTCTCATGCAAATAGATGTGAAAAGAAAGGCCATAGTAGCAATACTTATATTAGAAAAAAATACACTTTAAAACAAAGACTGTAACAAGAGACAAAGAAGGACACTATATAATAACAAAGGGAATAATCCAATAAGAAGATATAATTGTAAATATGTATGCATCCAATATGGGAGCAACCAAATACATAAAACAGTTAATAACAAACTTAAAGAAAGTAATGGATTATAATACAATAATTGTACAGGACTTTGACAACCCAATTACATCAGTGGATAGATCACCAAATAGAAAATCAACAAAGAAACAGTGGCTTTGAATGACATATTGGACCAGAAGGGTCTAACATATATATTCAGAACTTTCATAACATGCTAGTAAACATGAACAGATCAACCAAAAATCAAAAGAGTAATAAAAAAAATACAGGAAGGCAAATGAAAATGAAAACCCAATAGCCCCAAATCTTTAGCATGCAGCAAAAGTTGCTGTAAGAGGGAAGTTTATAGCAATTTAGGCTTACAAAGGAAGACAAATCTCAAATAACCTAACCTTACAACAAAAAGAACTAGAAAAGAAGAACAAACAAAGCCCCAAATCAGTAGAAGGAAGGAAATAGTAAAGATTAGAACAGAAATAAACAAACTAGAAAATATTAAAAAAAAAAAAATAGAAGATATCAATGAAACCAGGAAGGAGCTGATTCTTTGAAAAGATCAACCAGATAGGTAAAACTTCAGCCACTCTTCAAAAACAACAAAAAAGAGAGGACTCAAATAAACACAAATCAGAAGTAAAACAGAAAAAATAAAACTGACACCACAGAATTACAATTATCAGAGAAAATTATGAAAAACTAGATGCCAACAAATTTGGACAACCTATAAGAAATGGAAAAATTCTAGATACATATTACCTCCAAAACTGAAGCAGGAAGAAATAGAAAATTTAAAAAGACCAATTATCAGCAACCAAATTGAATTTGAATCAGTAATCAAAAAACTCCCAAAAACAAAGGTGCAAGGCCAAATGGCTTCACAGGTGAATTCTACAAAATATTTAAAGAGTTAATACCTATTCTAAAACTATTTTAAAAAAATAGAATAGGAAGGCAAGTTTCAAATTTATTCTATGAGACTAGCATTACACTAGTACCAAATCAGATAAAGACACTACAAAAAAGAGACTATAAGCCAATATCTCTGATAAACATAGATTTAAAAATCCTCCACAAAATATTATCAATTGAATCTAAGAAAGCATTAAAAAGTCATTCACCCTGAGCAAGCGGAATTTATTCCCAGAATGCAAGGTTGGTTCAGTATTCACAATTTGATTGGTGTGATATATCATATTAACAGTATCAGGAAAAAAATCATATGATCATTTCAATAGATGCAGAAAAAGCAATGACAAAGTACAACATCCATTTATGATAAAAGCCCTCAACAAAATATATTAGAGGGAATATACCTCAACATAACAAAGGCATTGTATGAAAAACCTACAACTAACATCTTACTGAATGGCAAAAAACTGAGAGCCTTTCACCTAAGATCAAGAACATGACAAGGACGTCCATTCTTACCACTTTTATTCAACAAAGTATTGGGACTCATGGCTATTGCAGTCAGACAAAACAAAGGAATGAATGTCATCCAAATTGGTAAAGAAGAAGTAAAATTTTCACTCTTTGCAGATGACATGGTACTATATGTAGAAAAACCTGAACAGTTCACTGAAAAACTACTAGAATTGATAAATGAATTCAGTGAGGTCACAGAATACACAATCAATATACAAAAATCCACTGCATTTCTATACACTGATAATGAAGCAGCAGAAAGAGAAATTAAGAAAATAATCCTGTTTACAATTGCAGCAAAAATAAAATACCTAGGTGTAAACTTAGCCAAGGAGGTGAAGCTATAAGACATTGATGAAATAAACTGAAGACAGCACAAAGAAATGGAAAGACATTCCATGCTCAAGGATTGGGAGAACAAATACTGTTAAAAATCTCCCTACTACTAGAGGCAATCTACAGATTTAAGGCAATCCCTACCAAAATACCAGCAGCATTTTTCACAGAACTATAACAAATAATCCTAAAATTTATATGGAACCACAAAAGACCCCAAATAGCCAAAACAATCTTGAAAATGAAGAACAAAATTAGAGGTATCACAATTCCAAATTTCAAGATATATTGCAACACTGTAGTAATCAAAACAGTATGATACTGATATAAATATAGGCACAGAGATGAATGGAACGGAAATAAACTCACAATTATATGGTCAATTAATCTTTGACAAAGTAGATAAAAATATGCAATAGGAAAAAGACACTCTCTTCAACAAATGGTGCTGGGGAAACTGGACAGAAATATGCAAAACAGTGAAACTGGATCACTTTCATACACCACACACAAAAATAAACTCAAAATGAATTATAGACCTAAATATGAAAACTGAAACCATAATAATCCTAGAAGAGAACACGGGCAATAATTTCTATGACATTTGCTGTAGCAATGTTTTTCTGGATATATATCCTGAGGCAATCACAACAAAAGCAAAAATAAATTATTGAGACTACATCAGAATAAAAAACCTCTGCACATCAAAGGAAACAATCAACAAAATGAAAAGACAACCTACTGAATGGAAGAAGATATTTGCAAATGACAGATCCAAAAAAGGGTTAGTATCCATAATATATAAAGATCTTATACAATTCAACCAAAACTCCAAATAATCCAGTTTAAAAATGGGCAAAGTTCATGAACAGACACTTTTCCGAAGATGGCATAGAGATGGCCAACAGACACATGGAAGGATGCTCAGCGTCACTCATCAACAGGGAAATGCACATTAAAACCACAGAGATATCATCTCACACCTGTCAGAATAGCTGAGATCTGACCCAAGATTTTAGCACAAGAAAGAGGAGGTGTTGGTGAGGATGTGGAGAAAAAGGAACACTTGTGCACTACTAGTGAGAATGCAAAATATTGCAGCCACTGTAAAAACAGTATGGAAGTTCTTTAAAAGGTTAAAAATAGAATTAACATATGACCCAGTAATTTCACTACTATTTACCCAAAGAATATAAAAATACTAATTTGAAAGAACATATGCATTCCTATGTTTAATGCAGCATTATATACAGTAGCCAAATTACGGAAGCAGCCCCAGGGTCTATCAATATATGAATGGATAAAGTTTTGAAATGGATAGATAGATAGATAGATAGATAGATAGATAGATAGACAGACAGATATAGATACAGATAGGATGGAATATTACACAGCCAGAAAAATGAAATCTTGCCTTTTGCAACACTACATATGGACCTAGCGAGTATAATGCTAAGCGAAATAAGTCCAAGACAAAAACCACATGATTTCAGTCATACATGGAATTTAAGAAACAAAACAAAGAAACAAAGAAAAAAGTAAAATAGACAAGTCAATTTCAGAAATAGACTCTGAAATATAGAGAACAAATTGACGGTTACCAGGGGGGAAGTGGCAGGGAATGGGTGAAATAGGTGAATAAGATTAGGAATATAGTTATCTTGATGAACACTGAGTAATGTACAGAATTGTTCAATCACTATATTGAAATTAAAATTTTAAAAAAGAAATATATGAATCTAATTTTCATTCTTGTTCTTTCTATTTACTATACAATTATATTATTCTTTTCTGTAATAACTATTCTATAATAATTCTATTATTATGCAAAGCATTTCTTAACCAAAAATCTCATAATATTCTTTGCACATCTTTCATTAAACTGTACTAATTATTTCTTATAGATTAATATCTTTTAATAATCTACCCCTTCCACTAGATTGTGTTCAATTTGAGAATGAAACTGTCTTGCTCTTCTTCATAAGTCTGATGCTTAATACCATGATGGGTACATGATAGGATTCATGAATAAATTTGAAAGTTTAATAACATAATTACCATTTACTCAATGTTATATCTTACAGTCTTGGTTCTAGCTCAAAGAGAACATTTTCAAACTCTTTACCTATTAAGAAGTAGGCACAGTTATACAAAAATTAGGAAGAGCATGATTTTTGATTATCAGTTATTTTAGGGAGCTTATTACTTGATAAAAATGATATATTTAGTTAATTCCCAAACTTGTTCCATTTTTTACCGCCTGAAAAGCAATTTCACTTAAAATATTTTCTCCAAATTTTTCAAGCCAAATATTTCTGAGTGATATTTAAGTTTGTACCTAAAATATAATAGTCACTACTTAAGAGGATGACATATAATTTACACAATAAACTTTTGAAGACATCCTTTAAGAATACAATGGCCAGATGTTCACAGGCATCTTATTCCATAAACCAAAAACCAAGAGCTAAGATAAGTGAAACTTCTTTTGGTGAGGAAGGATGTGGCTGAGAGTATACTGTATTTAGGAACACAAACTAGATTGCATATTTTTGCTAAAGAAAAACGTTACTAGTACTGAGATAGTCAAAAGAGTGCTTTAATTCATTAGCTCACTTGAATTGTTTGTTTCACTGGTAGTTTTTGGAGTAATCTCAACGTATATTTTTTCAAATTAACGTTTACCTGGGAAATCTGGATAAACCATCATCCTAATCACAGGCATTAAATTCTTTTCCTTGGTTTTCTATTAAAGTGGTCAAAGTAAGAAAATAGGAGTAGGACAATTAGGTTCATCCCTAGAAACTTGAAAAGTCAACATCTGTGCAGGTTAACTAATGATTTGCTTTCATAGTCATTCATCCTCGCATCTGTACTCTGTAACATAGTTCCATTCCCCACCTTCTCCTATACAGTTGGCTTCCATGTTGGATATGTGAAATAGTGGATGATGGAAGATAAATAGAAGGCACCATAGGCTTGCTCAGTATGACATCTTTGTAGTGCCTGGAGATCATCCCTGACTCCTGATACTGCTTGGACCTCCCTTTCCCACAGGTAGTCTTCACTTTGTTTCTAACTCCTGGGGTTCTAAGCTCTGATAACACTACATCTCTCTCTCCTCTTTCTCTTGTACTTTTTTCTATATGTTCCAATTTTTTCTTTTTGTATTCAAGTATGGGTATTTATATCTTTTTTTTTTTTTAGTGTTTTTTATTTATTTCTGAGAGAGAGAGACAGCGTGAGCAGGGGAGGGTCAGAGAGAGAGGGAGACACAGAATCTGAAACAGGCTCCAGGCTCTGAGCTGGCTGTTAGCACAGAGCCCGTCGCGGGGTTCAAATCCACAAACCGTGCGATCATAACCTGAGCAAAGTTGGACGCTTAACTGACTGAGCCACCCAGGCACCCCTGGATATTTATTTCTTTATTATTAATCCATTTCATTAATCCTTACTTTGAGTCATCGTCTGTCACATCCATTTATTGAGTATTTTAGTTACCTTATTTATTTCTAAATTTTCCATTTGAGTCTATTTCAGAGATTCTAGTTCTCAGCTGAAATTCTCCATCTTGTTAGCTATATTTTTAGTATATTTCAATATACTATTTATCTTAGATTCAGTGTCTAATTAAATCCAATTTCTGGATCAAATGACAGTTTTTTTTCTTTATGTTATGCTTTCTTTGGTTTGTTTTGGACAGTTGGTCTTGTCTAGTATACCAAAGTTGTTTGCTAGAATGAAAAACACTGATCATGAATTCTTACAAAAATAATTTGAGGTTCTGATGATGTTATAATTCTCTACCTAAGATTTCCTTTTTGTTGGCAAAAGGTTAATAAGGGAGTTGATACTCTTAAGTAAATAGGGCATTGATCTAATTCAAACAAAAATTTCAATATTTGTGAAGACAAATATTTTATTTCTGGGTTGCCCTTACTCTCTCCAAGATGCAAATTTTCAGTGGTACCAATGGAATCCTGGGCTGTTTATCATTGTTTCTCCTTCTTGTGATTTCTAATCTCTAATTTTTGTTCTTGTGGTATCATAAGATTTCCAAAAGTTCTATTCAGCTTTTCAGCCTCTTAGCTACTACTTTCTGCTCAACTTCTCCATCTCTCAGCTATGTTTTATAGATGGAAAATGCCTCAAGGAGTAGAATATTGGATTCACTCATCTACATGTTCATCCCTTTTGGAACATTTAATACTCTGGTTCTTCCTGGTTTCTTAATTTTTCTAATGCTTTTGGATTAATTTTTTAAAACATTTTACAAAGATTTAGCAGTTATTCTTAGTAAGAGAGTTGGCTTAATATACCCCAGTCCACAAAAATGGTCAAAATCAGAAAGCAAGAAATTGAATAACAAATATATAGGAAAATGTAAGGAAGAAGAATTATATTTTTAAAATTCTAAATGCAAATCACAAAATGAGAGATTATCTAAAAAATAATTTAAAAAATAAGAATTATAAAATTATGACAATAAAAATACAGCAAATTTATGGGATTCCTAAAGAGCTATGAGAGCCAGAACCATTTCCCAGTTTGGGCAGGAAAACCTATTTTCTTCCCCAAAATACCTATTTTCACTTTTTTTTTTTTTTAAATTCTCCAATAGGAACCCTCGAAAAGTTAAAGCTTAGGTGGAACTTTTTTGCAAAATATCCACAGTCTTTGCCAAAGTGCTCTGGAATTTCTCTGCAGTCCTGGCCTAAGCAGGTCAGTCTCTGGTAACCAGAGGGTACTTCAGAGAAAAATGATTCCGGGTTTGGATCATAGAGGATACAAGATGAATCTGCAACATCTTGTTGTGTTAAAAGATAATAAAATGTTAAAAGAATGATGGGGATATAATCAAAGGGCAAAGAAACCAGCTTAAATGTTTCCCTTTGGATAAATCTGGGATTGTTTGAGGATATATTAAAATAATGATGCAAATGATTATAAAATAAGAATCCATTTGTCCATGCTTATATAAATAATAATATAAATAAGTAAATAAAAGAGTAATAAAAGAAAGCTCTTCCTTTAACAGAATGTCAACTAATAAAATATAGAAAGAAAAAATGCAATTAGAAAACCATCAGTGGTTACTAAAACTAGTGGTTGAAAGCTTGGTGAGTAACAGGATATTTATATAATATACATCCCCCAAATAACATTAATTACATAGGGGGAAATAATCTTACAGTGAAGAAAACTAGTGGACATTTCTTAGATATGTAAAGTAACAACTCCAATATTAGGACAAACCAACCTCATATTTTTCCTGATGCTGAGGATGCATATTTTCTGAAGTATTCTTGCTAAACATGCATAAGATGAATCTAACAGGAAAATGTCAGACACATTAAATAGAGGGACACTGTACAAAATAACTGGACTATAACCTTCAAAAAAAATGTTAAGATCAAGAAAAACAAAGAAAGACTGAAAAGCTGTACAAGATTAAATGAGACTAAACAGACATGACACCTAGCTGCCATGCATGATTCTGGACTGGATTCTGTAACGGGAAAAAGAAGTAGATATTTGGGCAGTTGGCATAATTTAAATATGAACTGTGGATTATATAATAACATTATATCAATGTTACATTTTCTGATTTTTGATAGTTGTATTATTCAGAAGAATGTCCTCCTTAAGAGATATATACTGAAGTTGCGTGTATTTGTGTTTGTATATAATTAGATAATTGGAGAGAAAAAGAGAGAGCAAGTAAATGAGACAAAATATACCAACTGATGATCTAGATAAAGCACAAAATTTGTTGTGCTATTTTGACAACCCTTGTATAAATTTGAAATTATATAAAAATTAAAAGTTTACAAGCAAACAAATTCATTGAAAAATCCCCAAAACTATAAGGTATAACTGAATGGAGTCCAGCCACTGAGAGTGTCAAGAAGCCAGTGATATTTATAACTATGTAAGAAGCAGCAGAAGGCAAGAAAATAAGGACAATATCCTAATAGAAAAAATAGGCAACAGAGACTTTATAAGGAAAAAATACAAATGGTCCTTGAACATATTAAAATGAGTTCAGTGGCACTCATAAGATTCGTTGACACTACACTAAGGTATTGCTATTTTTTTATTTTACTTCAGTTTCTTCAGTGAAGTTAGCAACAAATGCCATCAGCTGAGAATGTGGATGAGTAAGCAGGTATTGGGAGTTTGCATATAGGGGGGAAAGAAACGTCTGGGTTAAAACAACAGAGGATGTATTTCCCACAACATTTAAGTTGATGTGCTTATCTTTTCTCTGGTCAAACCGTGATTTTTTTCTTATTTGTAATTCCATATGGAAAGATTAACTGGACTCTAAATATATGGTGACTCCAAGAAATACCTTTATACCCTTTAACTAAACACAAGCTTATATATTTATTTCTCCATGTGGTAGAAGAATCATTATTATAAAGTAACTGAATCAGTGATCTCTCTACATGGCTATCCTAAAACCCTGAAAATTGAATTAAGTAAATTATTAAATGAATAACCTAAATGGGAATTATAAATGATACTATAACTTATTCTGTTTACTTTAATGATAAACATATCGATGTTTTAATTATCATTTACAGATAAATTTCCCTTGATTTTAATCCAGTGTCATAAGTAGAACATGTAGGTCTAGTTTGATTTTCAGCAGGAAATCTTTTTCATTGCAGTATTGACTCTCCAGACAATGAATGGAAGAACTAATATTCTCATAACGTCTAAATAAAAAGCTAGTGTAGTCTTCATTTCTATATATCAGCTTGGACATATAGAAAGATCTTTGTCCTGACAGATATTTTCTCCCATAAAAGTGCTTCATTTTGAATTTGAATTTGAATTAGAATTTTTCCCTCAATGTTTTTCTTTAAGGCTACTGGGAGATGCTAATGTATTTATCTTATGTAAACCCTTCAACATGACTCAGTCCTTTAGATTTGTGCTATTCATTATGGTAACCAATGAATATATATTGAAAACTTATAATATGTTTAGAGCAACCAAAGAACTTAATTTTCTATTTTTTAATTGTAATTAATTTGCATTTAAAAATGAATTATTTAAAAATATTTTTCCATTAAACACAGCTTTATTGCTTTCATGGGACTGCACTTCACTTTAGCCATTAAAAATGTAGCATACAATTAGAATGAGCTGTAAGTGTAAAACATAAACAAGATTTGAAGATTTAGTTTGTAAAAAAAAAAAAAATCAACCTGATAAATTTTTATATTCAGTACCTATTGAGATGATAATGGTTTACATAAATTAGTTTAAATAAAATATATTAAAATAAAATAGTAGGTAATAGAGAAATGAGTACTCATCTTCTGAAAACTTTCTAATAAACTTCCTGGTTTCAAGGTTAAGGACAAAGTGTATCTACAGAGATACCTTAAAAGAAGATGATAGCATGTGCATTCCAAGCCAAACAGTTAAACATACTGGCTCTTGATATTTTGAGTTTTGTTCTATTCTTTGCTTGGTTGGTTGGTTTTTGATCACTGCCTTTCCTTTCTTTTTTTTTCTATCTATTTTTCTAGTTTCTAATTTCTAATTTTGTTTTCTAAAGAAATAGAGCAGCATGACCAGCCCTGGTCAAATTTATCAAAGTGGTGTTTTATTTGGCATCTTCTTTCTCTCTTGGTGATATCCTATCTCCTTTTGGCAGTATGTTTAATGCCTAGGCTCCCCAGGCTCTCCATTTAGAGCTCCAAACAAGAGAATAAGTCAGTCTGTACAAGTATTTCATGGCCATTTATTACTATTTCATGGGCATGCTGCTTTTTCCATAGAATAGAAATTTCAGGGTTTATAACAGGAAATTGGAGGATATATTTTGGGAATGTCAGAAGTTTTGGACCAGATTCAAATGTTACAATTTGACAGTTGTCTATTTCTCCTACTGGGCCTATTAAGGGCCTATTGGTGGGTCCTATTAAAAGCAATTTAACTTTTGGATTTTTTTTCTTGTTTGGCAAAAGAGACTGTATAAATTCCCAAAACTCTGGTAGAATGCAGTACACTCTGCAGAGGTAATCATTCATTTTCAAAATTCTCATATTAGAGTTTCACTAGAAAATGCTTATAGTGTGTTGATGTAGCAATGTTGCATTCTCTTCACCTAACCGCTGTAAAAGATGCCTGCAAATATTTGATGGGAGGGAGTTAGCATAACTATTTATTCCCTGGTGCGTGGGATTTCATTGCTTTGGTCCATGTGGGATAGTCCTCAGAGTGATGGATGACTCACTGTGAAACAGCTGTGACCTGATAGAGATCTTGCTGGCAATGCATTTTCTGTGTAAATTTGATTTTAAAAATTCACCATTATGTCATTGCATTCTTGTGCTTCAGTATTGGTGGCTGTATTCCCTGGGGATGGAGTAACACCCTTGTATGGGGGGTGACAGAATAGGTGGGCTGGTGTGGAGAGCATGAAGATGAGGGAAGTAATAAGAAAATATATATAAGCATTTGCAGAACGAGCTGGCCTATTTACTATTAAAGCTAGGACCAGACACATTATTTGATGTTTTGAAATTCTTGGAAATGATCTGCTGGGACTAGTAATCATCAGTGGATGCTGTGTAAAGCAAATCCCAGGCAAAACTACCTGGAGCCTCATAATATACTCACCTATAGTCCTTTTTCCATTTCCTTCTAGAAGTGAGGTCCTTGGCACATCCTTAGTTTATCTGGCTTTCAATTTCTCTGTCACTAAAGAAAGATAAAAATAGTATCCATCTCTCAGGGTAGTTTTAAGTATCAGTATGTGTAACACTTTAAGAACAGTAACTGGGCTATTAAAATGTGTGATTTTTATTGAGAAAACCAAACAGAATTATTTGATATATAGCTCAAGACCTTGGCTTTGTTTTTCTCGAACAAAATTAGATGATCCTAATCTTTTTCTCATATCCTCATCAAAACTTATTGGTCTTGTGTACCCCCTTCCATAATAGTAAACACATCAAACTAGCAGCTAATTGCTGAATCTGGCATGTGAGTGAGTTCTTTCGTGCCGGTACAGTTAAAAGTTTAATTAAATGTCAGTATTTACAAGTTTAAATTCAGACATTTCTTGCTGATGCATAGGAGCACATGTACCCCAGTGTTCATAGCAGCACTCTCAACAATAGCTAAAACATGGAAANATTAATTTAAAAAATTCAGACATTTCTTATAAAAGTATGATTTCTTACTTCCTTGGAAACAATAAAAAATCTCTCAACCATTGGACAGCTGTCCCAATGGGAATACTCAGTTGGAACTATATAGAGTAGTAGCAATCCCCTTTTAAGTCCGCTTATATCTCTCAACTTCCCAGTCTCCAGCTATCCCTTATTTTTTCTTACAACCCAACCCAGTTCACTTTCCACTGCTGTTATGGGCCCTGTAACCCAGGTATTACCATTGTCTTCCATAATTGGGTTGTTTGTAACTGACAGAACACTCTAAAAGAGAAAAAGTAGAGTTAATCTAGACATGGAGAAAAATGTCATGCTATATTTGTATAGGAAAACATTTAATTCACAGTCCCTGAGTCCTGCACATATGCCAAACACTGCTTTTAATAGCTGATATCTGTTAATTCACTTGACTTTTACCCCAGTCACAATGAGGTGTTAGAATTTATTCTAACCAATAGGAAGTCACTGAGGAATTTTAAGTAGAGGAGACCTAGTACACACACAGTTTACATATATAAATATCACTATAGTTGCAGTGCAGAGCTTGGAAGGGGTGGAAGAGAGGATACAGGGGATCCAGTTAAGTAATTATCACAGTAGTTAACAAAGAGAGAATAATGGTGATTTGGACTAGATGATAGTGATAAAAAAAGAAGCTTTTAGGGCTATAACCCAAAGTACTTAGAAGAGAACAGTGTTTCCTATGGAAAATAAGGGCATAATCTGGCCCCTTTATCAGCACCTGGCCACTCTCCGCTATTTGCTTGCTCTATTTTAGTCCCACCAATATTCCCCTTTCCTTAAAAGCCAAGATTATTTCAACTCAGGACCTTTGCACTTACTGTGACAGTTTCATACCAGTGTGTCATACCATTGTCCTTCCTACCATAGTTCAACGCCACTTTTTATCACACTGTCTTATCACATCATTACGTTTTATTTATTTATTTAATAGTTTATTGTCAAGTTGGTTTCCATATAACACCCAGTGCTCATCCCCCCAAGTGCCCTCCTCCATGCCCATCACTCCCCTTCCCCTCCCCCCCATCTGCCCTCAGTTTGTTCTCAGCATTCAAGAGTCTCTCATGGTTTGCTCCCTGCCTCTCCCCCACTATTATTTTAAATGTTATCGTATATTGCCATTTAATATTTTTTATTTGTGTTCTTGATTACTTATACTTGATTTTGTTCTGTTTCTCCTGATTGTAACTTTATAAACACAAGGACCAGTTTGCCTTTTTTCCAGCTGCCTAGAAGAGTGTCTGGCATATTCATTTGCTTATTTATTTGTGAATATGAATATGTTACAGATCTTAGTTAAAATATGAGTATGGAAGAGAAAGCAACATCAAGGATGACTCTTATTGCATTAAACAATTATTGTGTTTAGTGAAGATAATTGAATATTTGGTGGTAACACACTGGGATTATGGAAACCAGCTGGCTTGTTTGGAGTGGGAGATAGAATTAGAGTTCTGTTTTGGCTATTGTATAAGTTTCCCAGGGCAGTAATAATAAAGTAAAATGAACTGGGTAGGTTAAAACAACATAATTCTTTTTCTTTTTCTTTTTCTTTTCTTTCATAGTTTATTGTCAAGTTGGTTTCCATATAACACCCAGTGCTCATCCCAAGTGCCCTCCTCCATGGCCCTCACCCCCCTTCCTCTTTTCACAGTTTTGGACACTAAAATTCTGTAATCAAGTTGTTAATAGGATTAAGTGGCTGGGGCTGGTTGAGGAGAGATATGTCATGTCTCTATACAGACTGTGAGATAGAAGGTCTGGCTTCTTAGTACTCCAGACCTCAATGACAATTCAGATCAGGCCCAAATAATTTAAGATAAGAGGCAATAGAAGGTGGAAGTGGGATCAAACAGACAAATTGGTCAAACCTAAAGAAATATAACAAGGGTAGTTGAAACTAGATGTGTCATCTAAGGGTAGGAGGAGAAAGAAAGACATTAATTTCATCATGACTTTGAAGAATCTGATTGTCTTAATATTTCACAACAAAGCAAAGTGAATCCAATATAGGCCACTTTCCTTGGGATTAGTATGCTGACTTTCTAATCTTCCAATATAGTGGCTACCAACATTTCTAAAGTTACTGTTCATCTCAGAAGGATAAACAATAGGTTCTGTATCACATCACACATAGGAAAGGAACTTAACATGTTGAGAATATGTCTGTAACAGTAAAGGGAGAATTCACAGTAGTATCTCTACTCCAATTTCTCTCAGCAGGAAGACCTTATGGTCAACTAAATTAAGATGATTATACTGTTTCAGAATGTTCACCATTGTCTTACAGACAAATAGATAAGAGCACTGATAGTCGCAAAACCAAACGTTAATGCTAATGTTAATTTTTTTAAGCTGACCCCAGCAGGGAAAATGAATAAATTGCTTCTTTTTATGAATGAATTAACAAGATGTTCTTTAAAAAATCTTGTGGGGAATTGTAAAATAAAGTGGACTTACATGCCCCATTGTATTTTATTTTAAATGTCTCTTTATTTTTGAGCCAGAAAGAGACAGAGCTTGAGGCAGGGAGGGGCAGAGAGAGAGAGAGACAGAATCAGAAGCAGGCTCCAGGCTCTGAGATATCAGCACAGAGCCTGACAGGGGCTTGAATCCATGAACTGTAAGATCACGACTTGAGCTGAAGTTCGACGCTTAACTGACTGAGCCACCCAGGTAACCCTTAAATGCCCCATTTAAAAACTTAGATTCTTAGCAATTAGATTAAAACAAGAACAAAAAATCTTGTCCCATATACCTACTTGATAGCAAGGAAAAGATATTTCCATTTTAACTACAAATACCATATTTCTTCCTGTGTAATTGTGATGAAAACAAATGGGGAATATTCTGTTTGAAGAATGGGAAAACAAATGGGGAATATTCTTGTATATACATCATATATGTGTAAAGTATGTCATTTCTTAATAGATGAAGATCACAATATTCATTCACTCCTACTTTGAGATTTTCTATATACTGGTAATTGATGAACCAGGTAATTTACATATTATCAAAAAATAATCTACCTATATAAGTGATTCTCAAAATTTATCATGTATCAGTATCACTTATCAGGATTTATTCAAATATAGATTGTTAGGCATCCCTATCTCTGTGCTGAGGCCTAAGAATTTCATTTGTAATAAATTACCTGGTGATGTTGAGGTTGCTCATGTGGAGACCACATTTTGAAAATCACTGCCCTACATAATTGATTCTTCAACTTTCCAACAAGAATATATCAACTATTTATTTTCATAATAAGAAAAAAAAAATGTAGATAATTTGATTGCTGTGAATCAGCAGTTGTCTACATTTAAGTTTATTTTACATATCAATACTCCTTAATACAGCAGTCTGTATTGTTTGTTTTTTTTTATTTATCAGCATTTTACTGATTATTACAATCCTTGTGTATATTTTTAAAAGAAGACAATTCAGATAATTAAACAGTTATAATTGTCAGTTTTGAGAATTTGGTGAGATGGGTATTCACATATGGTGCTAGAGATATCTGTCAAATCAAGAGCTACACTGTCCTTTCTGTCCACTCAGCCCACAGAGACAGGTCCACATTCAGGTATGGGAAGAAAGATAAGTGCCAATCATCTTGGGCCATTGTTCAATTTTTAAGTTAGAGGAGAAGCCCCTTTAGTACTCAAGGACCAATTCTGTTAACTCTATTTTTATATAAGGCAGTTGCTTACTACCACTTTCCATTTCTTATTACATTATCAAGCCTGCAAGTTTCAATACAGCAGACCTACCTATAGTCAATCATACCTTCAGCTTACATAATATATTTTGAGAACCCATCCTGTCTTCTCATCATTAGCACAAAATGCTTTCTTATATCAAATTTTTATGTTCATATATCAGCTAATGACCAGATATTTACACTACCCTTTGGTAGTATTTATCTCTAAACAGTGTAACAATGATTTTTTTTTTTTAAAGACTTCTTAGAGAATGATGGACAAATTACTTCACCCTCAGGGCTTAGATTCAACAACTAGAACAAAAGGAAAATAATAGTACCTCATAATAGGATTGTAATGGTAATTAAATCAAGTATCATATTAAAGAGCAATTAGTCTGTGTCTTGCATATCAAAGGTACTATAATTGGTTCCCTCAACTACCTAGTTATGTGCCTTATTGCAAAGAAAAATTCATGACTTGGATTTCTTAGGGAATTTGTGCTATTTGGTCTAATACTTTATTGTATTTTGTCTTCTGTTTTCTAAAAATGAATGCAATACAGAAAAATTAGAACCTGCTAGATCTGTCTATATTATATATTAACTTGTAGAGAAAAAATACAAAGAAATTATACCAAATTCTAAATATATTTTCAAATATTTTGACTAAAAGGTGAGATACAATTAAGGAGTAGCCACCAGTATTAATATTATTACTTAATTAATATTAATATTAATATTTAAGAGATACACAATCCTGTTGTAATGAGTATCCCTAGTATCTATATTGAATTCATCTCATATATATTTTTTGGGGGGAGAGAGAAAGAAAGAAAGAAAGAAAATGTGTGCACATGCAATGGGAGAGGGAAGGAAAGAGAGGGAGAGAGAGAATCATTTTTTAAAATGTTTATTTATTTATGTTGAGACAGAGGAGAGAGAGGGAGAGAGAGAATTCCACGCAGGTATTGTCAGCACAGAGCTGATGTGGGAGTGCTCCAACTCAGGAACCATGAAATTATGACCTGAACCTAAACCAAGAACTGGATGAACCTAGTGAGCCACCTAGGTGCCCCCAATATATTTTTTCATAAAAGGAACCAAAGTTCCTTGGGGAAATGACCGATTCTAGATTGAGGGCAAAAAGTGTACAAACTGAACCTAGACATCTTAATATGTCAAAAAACAAAGTGTTAGACCACCTTTTCCAAAGGAGAATCACCGAGGACAAAGCCCACAAAACACAAAAGGAGTTGGTTATTCAGGTTTATTTTAGTCTATCTGGATGGCCCCTCCAGAGCACCCGAAGAGTCTTAGGAAGAGGGCCCCACTGAGGTGTAGCTTAGGGTTTATATAGGGAGAGGTTGCGAAGCCGGTGTACAGAGGAGAGAATTTTGCGGTTAGAGGTGGGGGTTGCTTAACAGTTGCTTGAAGAACATGTTTGACCCTTCTAATCAAAATGTTCACTAAAGATTTACATCTCAGGGGCTTGCTGCAGCCAGGAGGAGTTAGGTTGCTCAACCCCTGACCTTTTACCCAAATAGAGTTTGAGATCAAACAATGGTTGGTATTTCTCATTTGCAAGCCCCTCACCTTTTGGCCCAAGGGAGTTTTTACAAAAGAAGTTATCAGATTACTACTTTTGTGTCAAGGACTCAGAAGTCAATTTGAGAAGACTCTGATTAGTTAAATACAGCTATCTTTGAATATTAGCAAGAATATTGATTGCAATGTATTGAAACTCCACCAATGTTCTTAAATCTGTAAGTTTAGGATAATAGCAAAAAAAATAAACATTACATGTTCATTGATTACTTTTGGAACATGGTAGAGAAGTAATTATACAGTAAAATGAAACAAATGTATCCATGCTTAATTTTCCTACATGAACTATATATTAGTATAATCAAATAATTGATAAAGTTTGTTTTTATAGAAACTTCTAGCTAAGACATGAAAGCAGCAATTACAGAATTAGAGTATCATAATTTTTTTAATTTAAAAATTTTTTTAATGTTTTATTTATTTCTGAGAGAGAGGCAGCATGAGCAGGGGAGGGTCAGAACAAGACAGAGATACAGAATCTGAAGCAGGCTCCAGGCTCTGAGCTAGCTGTCAACACAGAGCCTGACGCGGGGCTCGAACCCACGAACTGTGAGGTCATGACCTGAGCCGAAGTTGGATGCTTAACTGACTGAGCCACCCAGGAGCCTCCATAATTTTTTAACCTTTAGTGAATTAAATATTCCAGATAATGATCACCAATGGCTGCTGACATCACACACACTTGGACATACACACACACTTGGACATACACACACACAAACATACACACGTCAGTGATTATATAACTCCTGGTGGAAGTATAGAACCCCCTAGAATATTAAACTTTAGTCTCAACAATCCTCTACTCTAGATCTAAGTACTATTTTATAGGCTACCCAGGGAACAGAGTGGTATGTTATTTTGATAGCACAAGGATGCAATCAGCAAAATCTAGGGTATACAGACAAAACTCTACAGAAAAATGAACTGATTCTTCAACAAATAAATGTTAAGGGAAGAAAACGGGCAGGGAGAATCAACAGATAAAAAGTGATTTAAAAGATATACCAGTTAAAATATGTAGGGTTTATATGGATTCCAAAGTGAACAGATTTTTAAAAAATTAGAAAAGATAACCATGGAGATGTTAATTACATTAAGAAATTATTTTTAATGTTATGGGATATTAAAATAATAATATAGTAAAATGGCAGTATGATTACATTGTTAAAATAATTCTTTTAGAGGTCTTTTATAGTTATACACTGAAATATTTAAAAGCGTATAAACTACTTCTGGGGTGCTTTATAAGTAGAGTATAGGTATAGGTGAAATAAGAGTTGATAATTACTGAAGCTGAGTATATAAGAATCCATTAAATAGTTGTCTCTACTTTTGAGTTTGATTGACTTTCTTATAATAAAATGGTAAGAATTAATAGCTCTCAATAAGAAGAAATGCAGTTTCCTAGAGCTTTTATATGAATACTGGTTACAGCAGCAGTTTTAGCAAGCATTTCATTAAATCTTTTCTTGAAAAGTTTTAGGAAAAGTGATAAAATAGCATCAAAATCAGCATTCTAATCTGCTGTTTATTCCTTTCTAAAAATTACCATCAGCCCACACTTCTGTACATGTTAAAAAGTTATCTGTCTACTAAGGGTCACTTTGAGGAAGCCATTAAAGTGAGAATGTAAGGTAAAAAATTATTTCAGAAAATGAACCTATTCAGACTTAATGCTTAATCTACTTAATGTTTTTATAACTATGTACCTATTTCTTAGTTGTTAGGAGTAAGAAAGTAAACATTTACAACAAGTAGGAATATTATCTTTTTTAATGATCTGACAGCAGAACTCCCATTATAACATGTAAATTTATTGCTTAATTTTTGTGTGTTTTATTTCTATATTTTCAGGAACATATAGCAAATGAGACTACTGTACATTTATAAAGAGCTAAATAAAGTTTAATCTTTGCTTCAATTTCTTTTTATGAAGCTACTTGAAAAAAAACTAGAAATTCAGATGAATATTAATGTTATATTTTGTCACAGTGTTTTATTACTAGTGAAATTTTGAAAGTAACTTAGATTTCAAATCAAACAAAATCATTTAAATTATATTTGTTGGGGAGTATTTTGTAGTGTTGGAAAAATCTAATTAAATACAAATCTCCCAGGGTACCTAGGTGGCTCAGTCATTTAAGTGTCCAACTAAAACTCAGGTCATAATCTCAGAGTCCTTGAGTTTGAGCCCCACATTGAGCTCTCTGCTGATTAGAGCCTGGAGCCTGCTTCAGAATCTGTCTTTCCCTGTCCTTCTGTCTTTCCCCCATTCACACCCTATCTCTCTCTGTCTCTCAAAAATAAATAAAAACACTAAAAAACCCCAAATCTCCCAACCCAGAAAACAACTCCACAAAAGTAATAGAGGAAGAGAACACTTTTATTATTGGCTAATCATTAAATCAGCATGTGATGCACATTAATAGGCAATCTGCTGAGATTATAAACACAGAAAGAAATCTCAACCTTTTATATAACCAGGCATATACATCCTATTACATATATGTTGTCAAGATAAACAATAACCAGTCCTCAAGTAAGAAGATTTAACAAAACCATTTCTCACACTTAGTTCAATTTATTTCCTTGGTGACTGAGATTAGTTAACCAGCTTTATCCAAAGGGGAAGTAAACTTCTCATATCTTAATGACAGAAGGTAGTTTTGTAACTTGAAGCAAGGTGCCACCATATGTTAGGCACCAACCTTTCCACAGAAGTCCAGAGATAGTGGTATTATCTCCCATGATCTTTATATTTCATACAGAAGGCTTCCAAGTACTTGAGAGAGACCTTCCTGGTTATAAAGCTGCCAAAAGGACTACTTGCTTTCAAAAGGATTTACATACACTTTAAAAAGAGGAGAAAGTACTTTTTAAATTTTATTAAAGACCTGTTTTTTTTAGAGCAGTTTTACATTTATAACAAAACTGAGAGGAAGGTACAGAAATTTCCCATATACTTCCTGGTCACACACATTCATAAGCTCCCCATCATCAATATCACTAATCACATTGGTACATTTTTTTATAAGGATGAGCCTACATTGACATATCATAGTCACCCCAAATTAATAGTTTACATTAGGCTTCACTCTTGGTGTTGTACATTCTATGGGTTAATGTATAATGACAAATATTTATCATTATAACATCTTGCAGAGCATTTTCTCTGTCTTAAAAATCCTGTGTGCTCTGCCTATTCACATGCCCTCCTCCACCACAGTCAATCACTTTGTCATCTTTTTGTCATCTCCTTCATTTTGCCTTTTCCTGACTGTTGTATAGTTGAAGTCACCCAGTATGTAGCTTTTCCAGATTAGTTTCTTTCACTTAGTAATGTGCATTTAAGCTTCCACTATATCTTTTCATGACTTGATAGTTCATTTCTTTTTAACACTGAGTAGTATTCCATTGTCTGGATGTACTACAGCTTATTTGTCCATTGACCCACTGAAGGACATCTTTCAAGTTTTGGGAATTTTGAATATAACTGCTATAAACATCCATGTGCAGGTTTTTATGCAAACATTTAAGTTCTCAACTCCTTTAGGTAAATACCAACGAGAAAGATCATTGCATCATATGGTGAGAGTATGTTTAGTATTGTAAGAAATGGCCAAACTGTCTTCCAAAGGGGGAACATTTGCATTTCCACCAGCAGTGAAGAAGAGCTCCTGTTGCTCTATATCCTTGCCAGTATTTGGTATGGACAAGTGCTCTGGATGATAGCCATCCTAATATGTGTGTGCTAGTATCTAATTGTCATTTTAATTTGCATTTCCCTGATGACATGCAATGGACATTTTTTCATGTGTTTATTTTCCATCTTTATATCTTTTTTGGTGAGGTATCTGCTAAGGTATTTGGCCCAGTTTTTAATTGTGTTGTTTGTTTTGTTTGTTTGCTTATTGAGTTTTAAGAGTTCTTTTTAAGTGTTCCAATTTCTCCACAACCTGGCTGTCACTTGTTATTGTTTGCATGGTATATGTATATGTACATGTAAATGTATGTGTATGTGTGTGTGTATAGTGTGTGTACAAATGTGTGTATATATTATGATATGTATATATATATATATCATTATCATATATATGCTAATTATAACAGGTGCAAGATGATTTCTCATTGTGGTTTTGATTTGCCTTTCTCTGATGATTAGTGTTGTTGGTCACCTTTTCAAATGACCCTACTAGCCATTCATATGTCTTTTTTGGAAAAATGTGTACTCAAGTTCTTTGCCCATTTTTAAATTGTTTTTCCTGCCCTGGAGCTGTAGGAATTCCTTATTTATTTTGGAAATCAACCTCATATCAGATACATGGTTTATTAATATTTTGTCTCATTCTGCTGATTGCCTTTTCACTCTGTTGAGTGTTTACTTTGCTATGCAAAAGCTTTTGAATTTGGTATGATTCCACTTGTTCTTGCATTTGCTGCTTGTGCTTTAAATGTCACATCCATGAACTCATTTCCAAAACCAATGTCATGAAGCTTTTACCCTTTGTGTTCTTCTAGGAGTTTTACAATTTCAGGTTTTAATGCATTTTGAGTTGATTTTTGTGTATGATGTAATATGAGGGTTCAGTTTCATTGTTTTGCATTGTGGATATCCAGTTCTCCCATCAGTATATGTTGAAGAGACTATTCTCTTTCCACTGTTTATTTTTGGCTCCCTGTTGAAGATCAATTAATTTGTATATGTGTAGGTTTATTTCTGAGCTCCATTCTGTTCTCTTGTTCTATATGTCTGTCTTTATTCAGACCCAACTGTTTTCATTACTGTAGCTATGTAATATATTTTGAAATGGGAAGGGTAATGGTTCCAGCTTTGTTCTGTTTCTTCAATATCACTTGGCTCTTCTGATCATTTTTATCTAAATATAGAGAGGTCAAGTGTTACTTATATGTGACATGTAAAAAATGTGCACAAAAATAAAACGTCCATCCAATCCTGGTTTTAAAATATCTCTGGTAAGAATTCAGTATATTCAAAATTTGAACTCCCTGGCAGTCCCTTTTAAAATGTTTTCCCTTCCTCCATCCCAAGGTGGCTTTTGAAGTCCGGAGTAAGCTTATTGAAGCTACGTCAGATGGATTTATTACCTGGATACAAGGAGGCAAACACACTTACATGCTTTGCTGTCCATGAACTAACATTTGCATAGTAACAAATCATCAACAGACTTTGAAAGAAGTTATGTGACTCGTTACTGATCATAGTGTACATCTGTTATTTACATATTAATTTGTGGAATACAGAACTAGTGGTGAAGTATATATTTTATGCACTTACTTGCAATTAATATACCATAATCACTGAAAGTTAAACCACGTTGGTTTGGAAGCTGGTGTTATTTAACTAAACTGTGGTAACTGGAATTCCATCATATCAGAATGTGCCTGTGCTTCTGTTTCTCTGGTGGCATTCAGTCTCCCATTTTCTGAAGTTATGAGTGAAAAAGGGATGGTGGGAAAGAAACTAGACTACAGGAAAGGAACATTATTAGGAGATAGTTCAAAAATATCGACTTCATTCTATTGAAATATTATATGATGCATACTTATTTACTTAACATTACATTAATAATTTTCACTTTACTAATATTTAACAACATGATCTTATGACTTCATAATATCTCATCAAACAGCAACAGATAAATTTTACTGAGTGCTTCTACATGGTAGACACTGTTCCAAATGCTTATAGTATTACCTCACTAAACCTCTTAATATTTTGAGATTATTCACATTTCATAGATGAGAAATCCAAGGTAAAGAAAGATTATATTGACTCAAAGATGCACAGTTCATAAGTGAGAAATTCGGATTTCAATTGACACATTCTAATTCTAGTGCCCTTTCCTCTTTTTTATTAGTCTGTACTACAATATTATTTATTCATTCTATGCTTTTTTTCTTGGGTTTTGAGCCTTTTACACTATCTTCTGTTTTTATACAGAAATCCTTGTATTCATTCATGGTTTTCTTTTAAAAAATACACAAATTGAATTATTTCATCAAATTCTATGGATTTTTCCAAGATTTTTGTTTTATTTTGCAAATCATCTCTGAAAATATTTGTTTCAATTTACATTTTCATAAGAAATGCATTAAACTGACCATTTAAAAACCCTCAACAACTAAGGTAGTAGCTTTGTATTTTTCTGTGTCAACTGCCTTTGTTATTCTTTGCCTATTTTTTATTGGGCTTTTTTTCAAATTATGAATGTGATATTTACATGTTAATGATAATAAGCTATTATGCTTTAACCTTTTACATTAATGTTTTACTAGCTGTTCTGTTGCTTGTAGGGAAGTTGTAAATTTTGCATATTTGTTTTATAATTGTCCTCTTTGTGGGGCTTCTGGGTGGCTGTCTCTTAAGTGTCCGATATCCGCTCAGGTCATGATCTCCCGGTTTGTATGGTTTGATCCCCGCATCAGGCTCTGTGCTCAGAGCCTGGAGCCTGCTTCAGATTTTGTGTCTTCCTCTCTTCTGCCCCTCCCCCACTCATGCTCTGTCTCTCTCTCAAAAATAAATGAAAATAAAAAAAATTGTCCTCTCTGCTAGATGAGACCAAAATATTGTGAAAATAGAATAAAATGAGGGACAATATAAAGGGACATCTATGAAAATAAGGGTAGAATTTATGACAGTAGTGTATGGATTTTTAAAAATTCAATATACAAAATAGTATTGGATGTATAATAAAAAAATATAATTATGCAGAACAGTTTCAAGATCCAAAGTTCTGAGCAGATCTACAAGGAAGAAGATGGATCTATCATTGCAACTAAGGAAGAAAGAATAAAACTTGAAACAGAGTTGTGATTTAATGCTGAGTAATAAAACCAGAGATATTTAGATTTCTTCCATTTAAGGGTGAGCAACTGAGGCCAGTGTGGACCAGCGGGCCATGGGGGCTAGGAAAATGCTGATTAAGCTGATTCCTCCTTAATTCAATCACATCATATCCAATCAAATAGGTGAAAAGAAGTGATAATAGCATTTATATAGATTTTGCATGTTAGAAAACCAAATGAAGAGGTAGCACAATTATTTATTTATGTAATGCAAACCAAGCCTTTAGATGAAGAATCTTGGAGTTCGTTATCTTTTGAGAATTTTGGTATATCTACATTCATGGCAGTACCTCACTTATATAAAACTAACCCTAAAAGCATTATTAATACTTTGTATCTGATTATGTAAATGTGTTAACATGACCCTAACATTGCTTCTTTTTCAATTCCTGACTCTCTGCTAATGAATCATTTCAGAACTCACATTTTGTGATTTTTAAAAATAATATTTACCTATATGGATAATTGAAGTGTGTGAATGTCAGAAAAATTTAATTAATGACATGCAGAAATTGACAGAGAAGATAATTCCAACTTGGGAAGCAATCAGTAATCAACTTGGTAGTCTTTATGATTCCAAAATCTGATTCTGATTTTTTAAATAACATCACTGTTTTGAGGGTATAGGACAAAGTTAATAACTACACCCAAATTGGTCACTTTCAAGCCAAATTATTGCTAAATAGATTTAGCTATTTTTACTCATCATAAAAGATATAATTATAAACCTTAGTTTAATTTTTAGGATGTTTTATGTGTCAATTTTCTTTTCCTTTTCTGCCATCCTAAATGAAACTCTTACTCTTTTTTAAAAAATTTTTTAGAGAAAAGGAGAGTGTGAGCAGAGGAGGGGGGGCAAGAAGGAGAGAGAGAATCTTAAGCAGGCTCCATGCTCAGGGTGGAGTCCAATGCAGGACTCAATCCTATGACCCTGGGACCATGAATAGAGCTGAAATCAAGTTGGATGCTCAACCAGCTAAGCCACCCAGGTGCCTAGAACTCTTACTCTTAAAAGCTTTCGTTCGTTCTCTTCACATTGAAGATGATCAACATGACTAGAAAAGGAATTTCCAAGCTATTCTAAGTTTCCTCATTGCACTATGCTATAAAATTCACTTACCCAGTTCCTTTAAGATCTGTAACAGTGCCACATTAAGTGGTCCTTTTGATCAAACATTAAATGAAATGGTTCTTCACCTTTTACTTATTTCTTACAGAATACCCTGAAGAGTATGACAAAAATTATTTTTTCAGTATATAAATGTAGTGAGTAATTTATAATTTAGCCAATGAAAATGGTACCAATTTCAAAGTTTATTCATGCAGAGATTACTAAATTACCAAAAGCTGAAGAGTATTTTAAAGCAAGTGTCTTACTTTTAGATGTTTTGCTTTACTAGTTTTAAAAATTTGACAAGAACATCTCAATCAAATAAGAAATTATAATCCAAGTTAGCATAATCTGGGGCATTGTATAGCCTCTAAAACTGTGTTGTTTACTGTTAAGCTGTCCCCAAATTCTCACTTCATTCAGTAGAAAACATTTGGTCACTATTTCATTGCTAAAGATAATTAGCCTCCAATTTTCACAAATTATATTTTCACCCATGCCCCTTGCAAAGCCCAGGGACTACAGACTTGTCCAATTACTCTGACCCATCTCCTTAGGTGAATAAAAATGTAAATCAGTTCTTTCCTGTAAGGAATTAACCCATCACCTGCTAACCTCTAAGGTTGTATTTCAGTAGCTATTAGGCTGTCATTTAAATTTTATTTTCTTATAATAAACCCACAAATACCCAGTTGGTCACTATTAATATCAAGAAATATTGAAATCTGATACATGGGATATTTGCACTGTTGAAGAATGTCACAGCAAATTTCTTCTGAAGTCATACTTACTATTACTTTCATCTAAAACATGGGCAATGATATATAACTCCATTATTTCTGTAACTTATACTTTCATTCCCAGTTTTATTCATAAGAAAAGAAAAAGATCTTAACAAATATAATTGAAGAAGGACCGGATTGCTTACCTTATATTTTATGCATCTCAAGCACTTTTGCTTCAGCTGTGCAAATATATTTCCTAACC
This sequence comes from Crocuta crocuta, assembly GCF_008692635.1. Lineage (NCBI taxonomy): Eukaryota > Metazoa > Chordata > Mammalia > Carnivora > Hyaenidae > Crocuta > Crocuta crocuta. The sequence goes on from NW_027527387.1 coordinate 863,875, forward strand.
CCTTCCACCCTTTCCTCATCCTTACCTCCACAGACTATGTAAAATACATTTGTTTGCATTATTTTTTGGTTTTGAAAAGCTTTGTATAAATATAAAAGAAATACAAAAGAAAGAAACATTCCTGAACATAATAGAAAGTTACAATTTGTTCAGTGATAGAAAGAGAATGCTCCTCTATTTTTCTTGAAAAAATGTAAATTAGAGAATGAGAAGATATGACAGCTGAACAATCAAAGGTAAAGAAGTAGTTGGCCAGGAAACCTTCCTTAGAAGAAAAGTAATATATATTTGTGAGCATAACTCACACCATACATATCAGCAAATGAGAGCAATCTGAGAGCAGCGATGATTCAGAAGTGAGAATAAATTGTTAGAGAACCTGCATATGGTCTAAAAATGACAAATCATCCTGATTAGTACAGTTTATTACTTGAGATTCTAAAATGTTTTTGTTCCTTCTAGAAACTTGCTCTGTGATGATTTCTTAATAAATACCTATTTTCTGCAGGCTAGTGTTGGAATAACTGTTCTACACCCCATTTTGATTCTGCCACACTACTTACCATTTCCCCAACATTGTCTACAAATATTTTCTTTGCCTAACACATTGCCCTATCTCATAGGTGCAAAATGTCTATTGAATTGAATGATGGAAAGAGTATATACAGTCCTGTTTTCCAGAGCTAGCAGCAATATGGACATGTAACCTCGTTCTTCTAGATGTTATTTCCCACCATGCCTAAAACTGTCATCCCCATACGTGGGCTGGTTTCTTCTCCTCTCCACAAAAATATCTTACACTTGTTTGACTTCTTGCTTGATAAACCATTGTCACTTTGCTTGTATAAGTTCTATCCATTCCTCAAAGTCAATTTTAAGCCTTGCTTTCTTTCTTTTGTTTTGTTTCTGAGATTGAGAGACAGAGTGCGGGAGGGAGGTGGTGGACAGAAGAGAGGGAGACACAGAATCTGAAGTAGGTTCCAGGCTCTGAGCTATCAGCCCACAGCCCAATGCAGGGCTTGAACTCATTAGCCACAAGATCATGACCTGAGCCAAAGTCAGATGCTTAACCAACTGAGTCACCTAGACACCCCAAGCCTAACTTTCTTAATGAAGCCTCCTTTCATATCTCTTGCCTTCATTGATTATTCTTTGTTATCAGTGCCTACACATGTAATACATAACATTCAACCTAAATGTTGATACAATGTACATATCTGGCACTGTACACAATTGTCCTTGTGTATTCATCTATGCAAATAAAATATTAAACAACTGTCTTTAATTTCTTATGCACATACATATAACCTAGTGAACCATTTAGAATATAATAAGTGTACAATAACATTTACAGACAGAAAACAATATGCAATCAGACATAAAAACATGCCTAGAAGTTATATTACCTTTTTCCCCCCAAAATTCTACATGTTTTTCTATTATTGGTAGGTATCCACGGACACTTTTAACAATAAATTTAGGCATTGCACGAGGCACTGGAGTCAGACTGGAGAGGTAGAATGAAATATCAGTGAAGTACTCCTCAGCCAATTGGCAACATATTATATTATCTTGGAATGTTTTGGGGGGTACCTGGGTGTCTCAGGTGGTTAAGCGTCCGACTTTGGCTCAGATCATGATCTCACGGTGTGTGGGCTCAAGCCCTGCATCAGGCTCTGTGTGACAGCTCAGAGACTGAAGCCAGTTTCAGATTCTGTATCTCTCTCTCTCTCTGACCCTCCCCTACTCGCTCTCTCTCACAGAAAAAAATAAAAACATTAAAAAATTACATTATCTTGGGATGTTTTAAGATTTTGTATAGTACAGTTAGAGGATGCTACAATTTTGACTCATGAGTCATGAATCACAGCTCTGTATGCTCATAATAAAATTCAAAATGCCTCTCTCTTGAATTAAATAATGTGATGTCCCAAAGAAAAGAATATATACAGTGTGAAGGACAGAGTTCAGAGACTTTAAAACTGTTCATATTTGAAGATATCTAAGCTACAATGTAACTATAATGACTAATAAAAGATTTTATTGCCAGAGGTGATGACCTATGAGACAGTTTACTTCTGGAGTATTGAAATTTTATTTCATGCTTGTTTGTTGTTGTTGTTGCTTGTTCATGCATGTTTTGCTTAGTCACTGTTTTTCAGGATGTGCAAATTGCACCTAAAAATAATTCCAGAACCTGTTTACTTTTAGTTGGCAAAGAAATAAAAAGAAAAGGAGCTTCAGTGTGAGCTGCTTCCTTGCAAATAATAAAATTATAAGTTTAATATTAGGCTTATGTAATCACCTTTGCAGAATAAAAAGATTTTAATTCCTTCTTTTATCAAATTTAAAATTCACAGTAAAAATAACTTATCTATGCTTATGTAAATATGTGATTTTAAATTAAAAAATATAAAATAAAAGGGGCACCTGAATGGTTCTGTTGGTTAAGCATCCAACTCTTGATTTTAGCTCAGGTTGTGATCTCACAGTGGTGAGACATCATGGACCCTTCTTGAGATTGTCTCTCCCCCTTGGCCCCTCTCCCACTTTAGTGCACTCACTTTCTCGATAGATAGATAGATAGATAGATAGATAGATAGATAATAGATAGATAATAGATAGATAGATAGATGATAGATAGATAGATAGATAGATAGATAGATAGATAGATAGATAGATAGATAAAATTAGGGTAAAATACTTAAGTTCATCCCTCTTATTCCTTGAAAATGAGACATAAACATATTTTGACTTTTTCCAATTGCCCCTGAAAGTCAAAAACCCAAATAAAGACAACAAAGTCAATGAACTATTTGATTAAAAAGTAAAAGAGGTGCTTACTGTGGCAGCACATATAATAAAATTGGAATGATACAGAGAACATTAGTATGGCCCCTGTGCAAGAACATGCAAATTCATGAAGCATTCCATATTTAAAAAAAGAAAAAGCAATGAAAGAGCATTTAGAAAAGAAATCTCAGGGCCAGCATCAGCCTTCTGTTAGTACTCTCAGGTACCCTCAGAATCCTGAGTAATTAATGCATGCAATCTCATCAAACGTTCCTTATAGTCTATCTACAAACTAAGGAAACAAACCTAACAATTTCCAGCTTGAACTTGGCCTTCAACTTACATAAGCTGTAGCATTTGGAGCTGAGGTGACAGGATTGAAACCTGCCTTTTTCATAAGTGAGTGGATTCAGACTCCAGGAACTCTGAACTAGCCACTCATGCTTCCCTATCTTTGCTTAATTCATGGAGTCTCTAAAAAAGATAATATAGCAGCTCTTGGTTTTAGAGTCAAAACTTAGTGCCAGTGTTTGGATCAAAGTAGAAGCCTCTTTTACCAATGCCTTTCACCATTTTCCTTCCTCCTATATCACAGACTTCCAGAACATCACAGGTCATTGCTGACAGATATCAAGACCTGAGAGTACGTGACCTGTATTCTGAGGTCTCTTCTGACAACGTGATCATACCACAGCCACAGTGCATAGAGCCCCACCCACCCCCTTTCCTAGGAATATCTAATGATGTTGAAGAAATCTAGTAGAGAATTCAGTACAAAATTGGTTATAACATGATTCCAAGTTTCATATCCTGGAAGCTAGTTTAAACTTGATCTACATTCAAGCAGGTAATTGAAAGGATTAACAGAGAACCACAGGGAAAGTAATGCTCCCAAATGACTCCCTCTGATTATACTTCTTTCCTCAAACCCCTCTTTCCCTCTCCTAGATCTTCCCTTTTTCCTCTTCTTAATCTTCTCAACAGAAAAAGGATACTACTATGTTGGGTCAAATCCCAGGGCACCATATGGCTATATTTACAAGTGGAAGGAATTACTGTGTTAAAAATTAATGTGTGGCTTTCTCCTTATGGTTTTTGTTGACTCTGTGCCATGGGATTTAGTAAGGTATAGCAGGACCCCCTTAGTACCCTGCTGCCAAGCATTCTGTTATAAGTATTCTCTGTCTCCAACTCGCCATGTAAGTTCTGGTTTTTCTACTTTCAATTGTAGGTACAGTTATATCCTTGTATCAGATTCTCTTGATATCTCAGCTACATTATTGTTATGACCTTCTAAGTGGTCACTCTGCCTCTGATATTTTCTCCAACTTTCTCATTGCAATCAGGGCAAGTCCCATGCTTAAAATTTTCTAGTGGCTCCTGTTGCCTTCAAGATAGCATCTGCATTCTTTAAATATGGGTCCCAATGCTTTCATTTTCTAGTTGCTGTTCACTCCTCCAGCCTTTTTTTTTTTTTTTTTTTTTGGTAACTGCTCATTTTCTATTTACCACAGTAGGAGGAAGGATTTACAGAAGTAGGTGGCATGATGCATTGTTTTTTTCATTTTATTGAAGGAACACTGTCAGGGTAGCAAAGAAGGCGAGTGACCTAATCTATTCCTGTTAAGTGGACCCAATCATCTGGAAATTCTTGAAAGTGAGATATTACATTGAAGAAGTACATTTATCACTCTTGCTTTGCTGGCCACTTCCTAGAAAAAAGAAGAGGAATGTTCACTACCTACTATAAAAGTAGCCAGTTTTTACAGTCAGGCTGCTTTCAATTGCATGTTCAATTTTCAATTAAATTGCAAAATTACATTTCACAGGAACCTTCCTGGGCTTCGAAGTCCAGGTTAGTACCCTTCTTGTATAGCTGATTATATATAGCTGACGTAGCTGACTTTACTTCAATAGCAGTTGTTGATCTTATTGTAATTGCCTATTTAACTAGTTTATTGCACAGAGCAAACTTGTTAAAATACAATTGTAAAACTGCTTTATTTCTACCTATTTACTGCCTTCAGATGTCTTCTGCTGGATCTCTTTCACTGCCCTTTGGCTATACCTCAGGCAGAACCTATAGCTTTAAGTTCATTCCCAGCTATGGAAATCACCTCAACCTCAGGTAACAAAAATTGTAGCCTCAACTAAACTAGAATTTCAGACTCTCATTTAATTCAAAGCTGTTTTCCTCCCCTGCTCTGGCCCGAGTTTCAGGTTGGGAGACATGCAATGAAGAATGAGATCATGGTCACTTTTTTACTTCTCCCTCCGTTGCTCTTCCTGCCTAGTTGCGGGGTGGTGGTTAATAGAGAAATGATAGGGGAACCTGGGTGGCTTAGTCGGTTAAGCGTCCGACTTTCGCTCAGGTCATGATCTCGCGGTTCGTGGGTTCANGTCATGTCAGGCATCCATAAGCCAACTCTCTTTCTCAAGAGATATTGTTGTGGATTCTTCCAAGATTCCCTCTGCAGGCTTTTTACTGTTCTCTGCCATTCCCTGAAACACATGGTCACTCTCCTGACTTCGTACAACACCCACTCCCTTCCTAGCTTTGCTCCCACCTCCAGTAGTTTTCCTCAAGCCTTTTTGTTGTTGTTATATTCCTTTTAGCCATGCAGGCAATCCTCGAGACGGCTCTGTCCTTCTTCAGTGTTTGTATGGCTCACAGGAAATACCAAACACCCTGTGCTAGCCAGTAGTAGACGTGCCAGCTGCGTGTCGTGTGGCTCTCTCCTTCTCCTGCTTTATTGGCAGCTCTAGCCAGACCTCTCCACACTTCACTGAGTGACATGGAGCCACCACACTCTACGGGCACATGTTCAGCCCTTCCACCTTCTCTACCACCGTGATTCATAAAGACTGGGACTGTATAAAATCACTAGTATTACTTAGTACCTGCACACAATAGGTATGAAATAAATATTTGTGGATTAATACATGAATGAATTAGGCTTGATCTGATAGAGAGAAACCAAAAAGCCAATACTCAGTTGATACAGTCTCTGTAGAGGACTTGGATCATTTTTATCAGAAACGTTTTTAAAAAATTCTTTTCTTTGACCAGCAATCAAAATTCTAGAAATTTATCTTAAGGAAATAACTGGCAAAAATGCTCACTGATATATGTACAACATTTTGTGTAACATTAACAACATGAAAATCATCTGCATGCTCAATAATAGTGGATTGGTTAAATAAGTTATGGTTTATTCAACATTTAGAATGTTATTCTGCAATTAAATTTGTGTGTGTATGTAGACGTACTTCAAGCAGAAAATGACAATGAAAGAAAACGGGGCTCCTGGATGGCTCAGTCAGTTAAGTGTCCAACTTTGGCTCAGGTCACGATCTCCTTATTGGTGAGTGTGAGCCCCACGTCAGGCTCTGTGCTGACAGCTCAGAGCCTGGAGCCTGCTTCAGATTCTACCTCTCTCTCTGCCCCTCCCCCACTCACATTCTGTCTCTATTCTCCCTCTCTCAAAAGTAAATAAACATTAAAGAAAAAGAGAGGAAGAAAGAAGGAGAAAGAGAGAAAGAAAAAAGAAAGAAAAAACTGTGACTTGCAAACAGATAAACTGCAACACAGTTTAAGTACAAATAAAATATTGTAACATTTTAGGATTCATGTATAAAGCTAAGATAACGGTAGCACTAATAGCTCACAGATCCTTATATTTCAAAGGCCACTGACTATTCCAGTAAATTGATTATTTATAAATCTGATAAATCTCTGCCCAGACCATGCTTGCTAACTTCTGTCATAAAACCATCTGTCATAAAACCATCCATAAGTAACGCCAGTTCCTGAAAGGGCACCTTTCCTAACTTCCCCATTTAGGGCAGACTGAAACATTGTCAAAATGATGCCTCTTGCCCGGCACGTATAATAAGCCCAGTTTTGTATATTCAATGGTTTAGCTTATAAGATCAACAAAATGGGGCACCTGGGTGGCTCAGTCTGTTAATGTCCGACTTCAGCTCAGGTCATCATCTCACGGTTCGTACGTTAGAGCCCCGTGTTGGGCTCTGTGCTGACAGCTATCTCAGAGCCTGAACTCTGCTTCAGATTCTGTGTCTCCCTCTCTCTCTGACCCTCCCCTGCTCACCCTGTCTATCTTGCTTTCTCAAAAATAAATAAAACATTAAAAAAATTTTAAAAAGATCAACAAAGTAAATTTTCTCAATTCTTTCTCTTTTTTTTTTACTACAATATAAAAAACTTTTATCCTGAGTATTTTCATGCTATTTTTTTTTACCTCCATTTGGAGTATTTGCATGACAAATACATTTTAAATTATGGAATAAGTTGTTTAAATTACTGAATATTCTGAATTTTTCAGCAAATTAGGATTTGCACAGTTATAAAAGTCTTATCAATTTTATTTCATTCCCAGAGAATATAAAGGTATTTATTTTTAAGGTACTTCATTAAAAACATTCTTTCCACAAATCAGAGTAATTAATGATATTTCAAAAATAAATTTTGTATGCCATTGGAGGTCACGTTTCATTGGGTACGCCATAGATTATAAAGATGAGCTTCTTTGCAAGCTCTGTTTTTAGAAGTTTTAATTTGCCTCTATCATCAAAACCTAAAGTTTAATATTCCCTTTGTGGAATACTTTGATTAAAGATTTCCAAAGAATTTTGAATAAAATATAACCAAACTTTACAAGACAAATTCATATTAAATTAAATGTCATATCATATTCATATTAAATCTCCCCAAACTTTAGGACACCTAGTTTGTTCTGAAAGTAGATATTTAAAGGTTTAATACCTATAAACTTCATTTTAGGATGGTTAACAATGAGATAAATTATGTATTCATGGTCTGAAGTATTGTTTTATTCAATATTGATTTCATCACATTTTGTGATTCCGTTCCATTACACTACAACTGTAAGTGTATTTTTAAAATATTTTTATAAGCTTTTTTCTTGTGGTAAGAATACTTAATATGGCATCTGCTCATCCAGTTTTTACTTAAAAAATAACACAGTATTTTTAAATTTTAAATTACAATACAGTATTGTTAACTATAGGCACTACGTGCTACAACAGATCTCTAGAATTTCATCTTGTGTATCTGAAACTTTATACCAGTAAAAGCACCTCCCCATTTCCCCCTCCCTTCAGTAGGGAGCAACCACCATTCTACTGTGTGTGAGTTTGACTATTTTACCTACTTTATATAAGTGGATTCATGCAGGTTTATGTTTTGGTTTTTGCTTTTGTGACTTTTGTAACTGGCTTGTTTCATTTAGCATGATGTCTTCCAGGTTCATCCATGTTATTACATATGGCAGGGTTTCCTTCCTTATTAAGTCTGAATGGTATTTCATTGTATACACCACATTTTCTTCATCCATTCATCTGTCGTTGGACATTTCAGTTGTTTCCATATCTTAGCTATTGTAAATGATGCTAAAGTGAACATGAGACTGTAGATATTTTTTGAGTTAGTTTTCCCATTATTTTCAGATAAATACAAATGGAATTGCTAGATCATGTGGTAGTTCTATTTTTAATTTTTGAGGAGCCTTCATACTGTTTTCTATAGAGGCTGTGCCCTTTTACATTCATATAAACAGTGTGCTTAATTTTGTAATAACTTTTTTTACATTATTCTGTGCTCTAGAAATATTTGTATTTACATTACTATCACAACATAAATATTATATTCACTGTTTATTATCTTAACTGAATTCATAATAGGAATATAAGTAATATCTGACGCTTTGCCTCAGAATGAATTTCCAAAAACTTCATTTTGATTTCACCAGCAAGATGAAAAGTTCAGATGTGGTTCAAATTGAATTAATTAAGTGATCTTCTACTTAAAGCATTTGATAACACTGGAAAGAAAAAAACTCTTATCATTTAATTCTATAAAATTTTACTGCTACCAATTAAAGTAACACATTAACAGCTATTGATGTACTTTTCACACATACATGAAAAAACTTGGCTTGAAACTGAGTGAAATTAATTTAGAAGAATACTCATTTGATCTAAGTGAAAAGTCAGTGTTCACAGAGTAGTACATCATCTACCTTCTGCATCTACATATCTTAAATTACAGTTTTTAGTCAGTTTTGAGGTAGATACTGATACTTTAGTAGATTTATATCTTCTGCTTGTTTTTCTTGTGGTTGATGTTATTACTAGGGCCTCCATAGTAGATAACAGATGTTAACACACTTATTCTGAAAATCACATGTGTCTTCATCAACTTTATTGAGAAATAGAAATTAATACTTAGTTTTTTATTAAATATGCACTTTTTATACTGAGCTCACTGATGCAAAAGGCCTTGTTGCAAAACTAAAAAGCATGACCAAACAATAAAAATAGTTGTAAATTTGTAACATGCAATATATTATAAAGCCACTTAACCAAGAGAATTCAGATTACTCTCAATATATATTCAGATTACTCTCAATATTACTGCTCAACCTCTATCTCCCATATGTATATTTTATTAACTCTTATTACATGACAGTCTGGAGGCATTGCATCTCACAGGTTATGGCACAACTGGCTGCTACAGCAAGTAGCTGGCAAGATGATGGAACATGGTACTTTTACAAACACAACACCCTGGGAGCCACTTTTCCTGGTTTTTCATGCTGGAAAGCACTCGTTGTATACTGTCCTTACCAGGGAGAAGTTGGTAACATTATACCTGAAAATGGTTGGGAAAGAGAGAGAAGGGTGATAATTGGCCATCTCTTGGATTTAATTATTACTTTAAATTTGAACTCCATCACTACACTAGAAGAGACTTACCAGACAAGACTCTGGCAGAAGCTGGAAATCTGAAGAGGAGGTCTGCTAAAGACGATGGGTTATTTTAATGTAACTATTAATCACAATATCTCATTATATAGTGAAATATCTGGGATAAATTCTAAAATACTTGAGACCATGCGTAGCAGAATAGGACCCATGGTTTCCCTAATTAAAGACTTAAATGTAAAGGACAAATTAAAAATTCTAGAAGAAAGTGTAGAAAAATATTTGTGGCTTTGGAGTACAGACACATTCATCAAATGAAGGAAAGCATGGATTATAAAGAGAATGCAGTAATAAATAAAACGGACACAAAAGAAATGGTGAAAATATATTAATAGCAGAAAGATATTTTCAAAATATATAACAGATAAATTTGGAATATCCAGATCACATAAAAACTCCTGGAAGCTATACTAAAAAAACAAAACAAAACAAAACAAAACAAAAAAAAAACAAATACACCAATTTAAAATGGCAAATACATACAATATGTTTATGATATGTATGGCATATATTACATATATGAATTATAGAAGAATAAACACGAACTCCAACTAAAACAGCTAAACACATGAAAAGATATTTAACTTCACTAACAGTGAGGGAGATGCAAATTTTTCAGTCTAAGAATGCGTAGGGCACCAGGGTGGCTCAGTCACTAAGTGTCTGACACTTGATTTCAGCTCAGGTCATGATCTCATGGTGGGTGAGATAGAGCCCTGCAGTCCCTGAAGTGACAACGTGGAACCTGCTTAGGATTCTCTCTTCCTCATTCTCTGCCTCTCCCACATGCACTCTTTCTCTCAAAATAAATAAATAGATAAACATGAAAAAGTCCACAGATAGAAGTCTGACACTGCATAGTGTTATGAGAATCTGAATAAATGCAGACAGAAGACTTATATATAACTGATGTAAACTAGTACAGCACTTTTGGATCATAATTTTTAAATACCTATAAAAATTGAAAATGTACATGATCAGTGTTCCAAAGCTTCCCCTATTAGATATGTACTCTAAAGAATCTTTCATGTATTCACACAAAGAGATATGTACTAATATGTCCATTATATAATTACCTGTTATAAGAAATAGCTAGAAACAAGCTAAATATCCTTTAATAAAAAAGTAGATGAATAAATTGTGGTATATTTACATGGCAGAAAGCCACACAGCTGCAAGAGTTATTGAATTTGATTTATATCCATCAACACTAAATTATTACAAAACCCAGCTTTTATAGTGTATAATATGTTTTTAAGATTCACTTATGTTAGTGTATATAAATCAAGTTTATTCATTTTAACTGCTGTAGGATTTCCATAATTCTGCAGTTTGCATTTCTCACTCAATATTGTTTTAAAATGATACGTAAATCATGATACATTCTGTAGAATTTTAAAACACATAAATCAGTTTTCCACTTTGGTGAAAGATGAAAACATGTTTGGTAACCATAGAAACAAAACAAACAGGATACACTTCAGGCTTGTGGTGGAAACTAGAAAGGGGGGTGATTGAATGGGTTGGGAGGGGAATAAGTGCCATGAGCTACTTCATGGTATTTTTATATTTAAAAAAAAATAAAATGAGGGGGAAAAGGAAGAGATGTGAACATATATAACAGAATCTCTTTAATCTGAGTGGTAGGCACATGGACATATTACTCTCTATGCTTTCCTATATGTTTGAAATAATTCATCTTTCAAAGGGGTTCCATGGTGGAATGGTAAGCACTCTGGACTCTGAAATAATTCATCTTTTAAAAAAATGGTTTAACATGAAAATTTTTAATTATCCAAGTCAGAATAAAACAGTATCAAAAAAATAAAACAGTATCTTCTAACATCTCCCTATATAATAGGATATTATTGGCTTTTTAAAATAAAATATCTGCCCTCCCTGCATTTTCAACTTTTGTCTTTCTTACACATCTTGAATTTTAGGTTAGAATTATTCTTTTTAAATGATGCTTTTGCATCTTGAGGTTTCCTTTCATAAAACTTTTTTATACTCACAATCTTGTGTAACAGTTAAAATCGCTTAAATGATTTTAGTGAATGCTACCAAAAATTTGTACCACAAATCCCTATTCTTCAATTTTTCATTTTTATATACTTAATGAATGTCTGGTGAATTTTTGGTGATGTTATTTTCTGAAAGAATTTATGGTTGGTATATTTTTTAATTCATTATATTTATGAGAGTATCTTACTCTGTTTTACATTAAATAGCAGGTTGGCTAAAAATATCATTCATTGTTTAAGATGCTTTATCTTTAAAATGCTATTCATGTTGACCATTGTGTACTAACATTTAGGGTTATAGACAAGTATGAAGCCAGTCTGATTTTTGTTTTTTTAGTCAAACCCTTAGTTTATTTTGTGTCTACAAACCTATAGTTTATGTTCTCTTATTTAACAATTAATTTGTTTTTAGGATTGTCATTACTTTCTATGTTAATTTTGCTTAAACCATAGTGAACATTTTTCATGTATGCAGTTTGGCATGTTTTGCCTCCAGGATGTTTTATCCAATTATACTTTAAATATTTATTCTAACCAAATGCTTTGGCTTCTTTCTTAAGACATAAATAATTAATTTTAGGTTAGATTTCTATTCAGTTGCCTTCCTGTGAACACTATTACTGTTTAAACTTACTGTCTTACCTCCATCGTCTGATTTAGGTTTTCTTTGGTTGTTGTTTATATTCTATAACATTTGGTTCTTTTTTTCCTATGTCAGTACTATTATTTATTACCTCCAAAAGCAGGTTTTAATTTTGAGAGTGTATTCTCTTATCCTTGAAGCTTCACTTTATTTCACCAAGTTTCATATTCATCTCAGTCTTTGCATCTCAGCTCTGGTGTTTCCCAACAAACCCATTTTATGTCAGTAATACTCTTATTCCAGCTTAGTCTCCATTTTGTAGTTATTAGCATCATTCTGCTAGATCCCCACTCCTAAGATGGAATGGACAGTGGTTGTTATTGTTAGACAGTATTCCAGTCCAGGGTCTGTTGGCATTCATTGCTGTACCCTGACCCACCTAATCAGATGGAATCCTCTGCTGTCCACATGACAAGGCTCTTGGGCACTTTGAACCAGTCCAGTAGGTGAAAATCTACCATTTCCATCATACTGTGCTGTTGCCAGGTTTCCATCTCTTCCCTCAAACTGACTTAAACTGACTATCCTCTTAAAGTAGTCTTAAATTCTGGAAATTTCCTCACCATTCATTCACAAGCACATTATCTGAATAGATACAGAATGGTAAAGTAATACTGCAGTGTAGGTGAGTGCAAGGGTAAACTGTTTCTTTCTGGAACCAGTATTCATGCAGTTTAAAGTAAGTGAGCCAATCATCTCCTTGGTATACATCAGCCAAATATATCTATTCCAAGATGACATCCAGAGACAGAGAATAGCTAAAATTTCCATCTACCTACTTCTTGGCTAGTAGGCAACTATTTGCAGAAAATGTCTAAGACAAATTTATGTGTTTCAGTTAACTCTGTGGAATGTTTTTAAATAGAAGTTCCTTTTAGATTTTCATACAGGTTGCTTTTCAAGTCTTAGTTTTTGGTGACATTCTTGTTTCACTTTTTTCTATAAGTTCACAGGAAATATTGGGAGAGTCAGTGTCAGAAATTGCTAGTTTGACCCCCACTTCGGCAAAGGAAAATTATTAATTATTTAGTAATTTTTGCAGGTTTTAAAATATTTGCTATATATTAAAACTAAACTGGTGTGAAAATAGCATCTTAAAATACTTCCTACAAATCAAACATCTCCTCTTTGCTAGTATATTTAGATCATGGTCAAACTATGTTTCTGCTACCATAATTATAGATATACAAAACTGTAGAAAAAATTATTGGTGAAAATCAATAAAAGGTCAAATTCACTGTTTCATTAAAATCATGTTAAGTATTTAAGAATTTTTGTAATAGTTATTGTCACAGTAATAGATATGACCATATAGTTCATATGTTTATAATATAGATATGTCTCCATATCTATTGTCGACCTCAAAGGGTCAAGGACCCCGGGCAGTGAAGGAACTGAGAAAAAAGAGACAACAGTATAGTGGGGCACAGGGGACCCTGAGCCGACAGCCCAAGGCCCAGAACTTTATTATGCATTTTCATATATACCTTCACAGAGATATAAATCAACTATAATTAACTACAAAAGCTTAATGAAGTATGGCAGCAATGTACATCTGGTATAGCTGCAGTATGTAATCACTGTGCAGGAGTGGTCTCAGCAGAAAAACAAGATATGATAGGAGATTTTTTGGCAGGATGAGACACAAAGAAGGGAGTGAATGCACAGTGCTTTTTTACTTCTGGCTTCCCTTAAGCAAAGTATCCTTATCTGTGTACTAAGGAACAGGCCTCATTCCAAGAGCATTTTACTCATATCCTCTTGGATTGTTTTCAACCCTGCAATCTTGACTTTTCTCAGAGATCTTGGACCTTGAGCGTGTATGCACCTGTGGTCATGACACTGCTTCGTTTCCCACAGTCTATACCATGTATCTATTCATATTCTCTATGAATTTTATAGCCATGAGCTTGTACAATTCAACTCAACCTGTCAAATGTATTGCACAATAACTTAATATATTCTAGGTGCTTTGGGAGATCAAAAGATGAATGAGATAAAGTGAAGAACTAGATGTTTTCATCCTTTTACCATTAAGAGAACAGATAAACAAGAGAAGAGAAATATAGCTTTCATTCACTGAATCATTCATTCACAAGTATGTAATGCCTATCATGTGCCAAGTAATGTGCTAGGGCATGGATTTACAATAGGAAGAAAATCTAGTCAATGTCATTATAAGTGAGGAGGGTCTGGAAAAGGGGAAAGGCAAATATTGGCTGCAGTATGAGAGGAGTCACTAATAAAATGATATATGAAGGATGCAAAAATCTTGAGGAAGAAAGAGACTTAATTTGATGAAAGAATTAGGGCATCTACTGAGTCATACACAGCATAAAGAGTAGGGGTTGGAGAATGTCATAATAGATGCAGTTGAAAAATCCAGCAGGAGTCAGACCACACGTGGCCATATGGCCATCTAAACCAGGGAAAGGATGCTGGCCTGTGTGTGTGTGTGTGTGTGTGTGTGTGTGTGTGTGTGATTAGAAAATCATGATGGATTTTAAGAAAGCAGTGAATCAGTGAGCTATACTTTAAGATAACTATAGTTAATGTTTCTATTGACAAGATTAAAAGATGGGAGCTTGCACAGAAAACTGGGAACTATAAAAACCAATCAGAAGGTCTTAGAAGTAAAAAACATAAGAATTAAAATAAAGACCAATAGGTGTGTTCACCAGCAGATTAGACAAAGTTGAAAAGGGAAGTAGTGAACAAAGGATAGGTGAGAAGAAGATATCCAGATGGAAACAGAGACAAAGGATGAAAAATAGAAAAAAGGGCATATGTTACACATGAGTTACATGTGTAGTCTAGAAAAAGAAATTGGGAAAGTCCTGTGGAAGAAGTAATATTTGAAAAGATAATCACAAAGAATGTTCTAAAAACAATTAAGGACATCAAGTCACAAATATTAAAGCATCAAATCTTTGTGAATGTAAAGAGTATTGTAGCTAGGCACATCACTTGGAATCTACTAAATACAAAAGACAAAGAAAAATCTATAAAGCACCCAAATCTGGCAATAATCAGTCATATTACTTGTAAAGATGCAACACAGAGACTGACAGGCAATTTATCAATAGAAGAACCCAAATGAATTCAATGATAATACAATGATATCTTTAAAGGTTGACAAAAATAGCTCCTAACCTAAAATTCAACAATTAGTAAAAAGAGTCTTCCAAAAGAGTGAGAAGCAAAGACATTTTCAAAAATCAAAACTTGGACCATTCTTCATCAGCAGACTCACACAAAGGTCTAAATGATATTCTTTAAGTAGAAGGAAAAGAACACTAGAAGAAACTCAGAGATCTAGGAAGGAAGGAATGAAGGAATGAAAAGCATATAAAATAGAAAGTCAGGTGAATAGGTAGTTGGAATAATACTAATCATAATGACTTCAATATATCAAGTATACATGGTATAATCTTCAGAAAACCCATCATTAAAATTTTTTAATATAAAACTAGCAAACCAATAGAAGGGAAACAGAGTAATAAAAAGTGCTGAATTTATCCAAAAAGAGGAAAAAGAAAAATGAAACAAGAGTTAATTAGAAAAATAGTAAAATGGTAAATTTAAAAACCAATGGAAATAATAAGATTGTAATATTGGATTAAAATGAACCCAACTGTATTTTGGTTATAAGACATGATCTTAAATATCAGAACATAAAAAGATGAAAGGAATAAACTGTGGTTTACCAATACAATAGAATATTATTCAGAAACAAATGGAATGAATTACTGATATAGGCAACAACATGGATAAATCTCAAAAATAAGTATTCTGTGTGAAATAAGCCAGGCCAAAAAAACCCAAGAAACAAAAAACAAAAAAACGCAAAAGAAATTTGTAGTTTAACAGAAATTAGAACAGTGGTTGTATGAGATGGGGATTGGAGGAAGAGATGGTTTTTACGAAGGTCCATTAAGAAACATGTGGAGGTGAAAATATGGTTATCTTGAATGTGGGAATTATTTCATAAATGAATACATATACCAAAATTGATAAAATTTTGCTTTGTAAATATGTTCCATTTAGTGTACTTCAATATTATTTAATTACAGTTTTAACAAAAAAGTAAAAGAGAAAACAAATAAATAATAGAAAACTTTACAAAGCCAAAATGTCATCTCTTAGAAAGAGTGATGCAGTTTATAAATGGCTGGCAGAGATGGTGAAAAAAAAAAATGAGAAGATGGTACAAATTCTTGACATTAGATATAAGAAAAAGAAGATAGCACTATAGATACTATGTATATCTTAAATGCTAATAAGAAGATATTATGAAATATTTCATTAAACCAAGTGTGCAGTTTTAGAGGAAATGTATAAAAATCTTACTAAAACTATGATGAGAAGAAATGAGCATCTGTACCCATGGTTGGAGAAGACAGGGACAGCTCAATTTCACCATGACAAATGGAAAATCTACAAGGTGTGCTGAAAAGATGCTTTATTCTCTGAAGTTCTAAGATCTTTAGAAATGAAAGAAAAGAAAATGTGTAATAGACATAGTACCTCTATGTAAAAATAATATACTATTCAAAATTTTTATCTTAAGGCAAATTGAGACCTCATAAATAAGATGCTGCTAGTTCTTGTAATTTTGAAAATGACATTTAGTGATACATGGTTAAATATGTCTTATAAAAATCACCTTAATTCACCAAATATTATTTGTTCATCAAATGGTTTTTAAGAGTTGCATAAAACATTTTCTTCTTAAAGTTATGATATCCATTGCTATGATGAACATAAATTAAGGCAATATTCAAGGCGAAGTTAGCTGACGTCCTTTCAACTTTATAGGATAATATCTTCATTCATTTTTGTTTAATTTATGTGAACAGAAAAATTTAGTAGCTTTATTTTTAACTTTTATTATTAAGATTAAGTTAATTTCTCTATATCTATTTAAAAACCACTCATACTTGTGTTGGTAAAAACAAATGTAAGTAATTTATTTTTATTTTAAATATACCTATGTTCTACACATTTTTAATGGCATACAAGAGAAATGAGAATGAGTAGCTGGGAGTCAGAGTATTTGTTCTCTTTAGGTGGCACAGATATTGAGTGTTCCTGAAGGACTTGGATGCAAGGATATAAAGTATATTCATCAGCAGATTGCTTCTTAGTTATTCTTAGAAGAAGCATATGTGCTACCAAGGCCTGCCAGGAAATAATTTACATAGTCCTCTATAGCACTGGGAGCCACTGATTCTCAATTGCAAATCAATACAGTAAGAGAAAAATTAGATTAAAATAGACACAAATGTTTAAAATAATAAGTTTTCTTTTGGAAAATATTGCTCAATATTTTCAACTTGTAGTTGATAATTAGAATTGAAGCAGAAATTTAAAAATAAATGAACCTTCTTTGGTCATTTTTGTAATAGATTGTTAACCAAATAAATAAAGTATGCCTCACTTTTACTTAAAATTTACTGTAAACTATTTGCATTTTAATATAAAAATTATAATAACTATAAAAGGGAAAATATTTTAATATTAATTTTTCATTTTAAATTAATTGAAAATATTGTCAAAACTCTCCAAATTTTTAATAATTACATGTGGAATTCAGTTTGATTATGACATTATTACAGGTTAAGTAGTGTTACGATTGACATTCATCTAATCCAAATTTGGCTAATATTAATGAGCACCTACCATGTAAGAAATCACACTACAAAATACTTTCCCATCTTATAGCTATTAACCCTCAAAACAACTCTAATACATGAATAAATTGTTCAGTTTTAGCAATGAGAAATCTGAGATTTCTGCCTAGCTAAAAGACTTGACAAAGGAATCATGACAATTAAAGATCAGAGCAAGAACTAGAACCACTTTTTTGGACTTCAGTATACAGTGGCTTTCTAAAATTGTAGTAAGTAACTAAAATTTTAATATTTTGATGAAACTATAAAGTAGGACATACTGGTGATCAACTTTTGTAAACTTACAATTCTCCATCTTCAACACTTGGACAGATGCAACTGGCATTCATAAACTGAAATGAATAAACCTACTACCAAAATGAGTTTTGCAAGCCAAATTAGAATAAACATTCCAAACTCATAGTACCTTATACTCAAGAGGAAAAAGTGGAATATGAGTGGAATCATATGGTATTTTTCTTTCTCTGACTGACTTATTTCACTTAGCATAATACACTCTAGTTCTATCCATGTTGTTGAAATAACAAGATTACATTCTTTTGGATCACCAAGTAGAATATTCCATTGTATATGTATTTGTGTGTGTGTCTGTGTATGTATATATGTACATACATATATGGTATATGGTACATATGGTCTTAGGTCCAGTTGTAGTGGTGAGGAATGTAAATTGTACCACTAGCCTTCTTGCTACATTCTTTATTCAAGAATTGTGACTGGCCACCAAATTAGATAATCTATGACAGGGTAGAATGAAATGAATGTGGCACTCAGTGGATCTTTGTAGTATGAGAGGTTGACTGTCACAGGTGCTTCTGATACTGTGCTCCTGCTTTCACACTGTTACCATTTATATACACTCTGGCCTGACTTACATCATCCAGGACTATATTTCTTTGCCTGAGAACTTGCTCTGCCATGGAAGCCCTGAAGTAGGTTGGAAAGGCATGGGATTAATGAGTTCCTCTTTTTGGGAATAGTCCTCAATTAATGACCATCTGGATTTGGTATATAGATTCTTCTGCTTCTTCACTCTTCAGGTTAAATATCACTCTGGCCAGTGGAGTGGATTTAAGCTCCAATAAACTACAGTAGTATTTGGTTTGTTACATACCATTTATTAGTGGCTCTTACTTCCTGACTAAATTCTTACTGTGCTGCAATACGCAGATAAATTAATTGCCCTTAAATCCAGCGTCTTCTTCTAGAGAAATCCAAAGTAAGGCAAAATTCCATAACATACAGGGTATAGAAGAGAGAAACAACCTAAATACCCCACATTAGTATAAATTATGGTCTAGTCTTACAATTAAAAACAGTGATACAAATTTATCTTCCTTGATATAAAATCTGGTTATTAAACATGTGTAAATAATCATATTTAGAGAAACAAATGGCAGTGCTTATCTAAGTTATATATATACCGAAATGTTAAGAGCAACTATGAAGATTTTAGTTGATTTTTCCCTTACCTGAAATTTTTGATTTTGCACAATAAATGTGTTACTTGTGTTATGATAAATATTTAATGAGAATTTAGAAATTGGATGTGTTAATCTGTTCAGTTTTGTGTATTTCTCCTTGTTTTGATTGGAGGGTTAAGGAAATGAACTTTGATAAATTGAGTATTGCCTTACAGTACTCCAAAATAAAATTTACATCCTCTTAATAATGTATAGAATCTGCAAAGGTTTATATATCAGTTTACATGTGTCCATCATATGGCAATCTATCTCAAGAATTCAGTGACTCAAGGCAATAATTCTGAGGAGACCTACTAGTAATCCAAACTATCATATGTGACTAACTAGAGTCCAACTGATTGATCACTAAGAACCAAGAAGCCACCTAGGGGTTGAGTCCCTCTTCCTGATTATCCTATTTCATTAGATTAACACTTCTGATGGTGAAGACAAGTTGCTGACTTAGCTTTGGGTTATTCAAAGGTTTACTTAAAAAGTACCTATTTCAGGGGCGCCTGGGTGGCTTAGTCGGTTAAGCGTCCGACTTTCGCTTAGGTCATGATCTCGCGGTTGGTGGGTTCGAGCCCCGCGTCAGGCTCTGTGCTGACTGCCAGCTCAGAGCCTGTAGCCTGTTTCAGAGTCTGTGACTCCCTCTCTCTCTGACCCTCCCCTGCTCACGCTGTCTCTCTCTCTCTGCTAGAAATAAATAAAACATTTAAAAAAAAATAAAAATAAATAAAAAGTACCTATTTCTGACATAGCATAAAAATATCTGAGTGTTATGGTCTTGCTTTAGGGTCCTTTTCATTGCACTTTTTAAAAAGTCATAAACCAAATTACAGAATCTTGGAAAATATTTCTATTTTGAGTAAGAAGTCTTCACTAAAATTTCTTAAGAAAGAAACAAGAGGGAGCATAACACAAAAATGCACCCCAAACTTTGCCAAATATACTATACACATTTCTCTCCACCTGAATTCCATTTCCCTTGGCATCTCCAGTTTTCTTCTCTTTTGCTCTATTCCTCTCATGTTTGTAGTTAAGTGTACCCTCTCTACTACACCCATTCTTTGATACCTGTCTTCCCACCTTCTCACTCTCTTCTCTCCCCAGTGGTACCTCCATGCCTTTTCCAATATAAAACAATTCCAACTCTAGTATTCTTTCAATTATGTCTCTACCGTATCAATCAAATCAGCAAAACAGGGCATAAGACTTGAACAGTGGGGTTCGAGAGGCTGGGAGCAGCAATGAAAAGACCCTTCCTCTTAAAGGACATGAGTTCTTGTGTTTTTTTGTTTTGCTTTGCTTTGTTTCTTTGTTTTTTGTTTGGTTTTGTTTTGCAGCCCTGTTATAGTTATCGATTTAGATGAGTTCTCTAATGCTGTATATATGGAACTTCATATTTCTAGGTACGTGAATGATGAGTTGACCTCTCATGCATATTCTTTTTTTTTTTTAATGTTTTATTTATTTCTGAGAGAGAGAAAGAGACATTGTGAGCAGGGGAGCGTCAGAGAGAGAGGGAGACACAGAATCTGAAGCACGCTCCAGTCTCTGAGGTAGCCGTCAGCACAGAGCCCGATGCGGGGCTCGAACCCATGAACCGTGAGATCATGACCTGAGCCGAAGTCGGACGCTTAACTGACTGAGCCACCCAGGCACCCCTCTTATGCATATTCTTGACACTCCTCCTTATCTGCTTTTCAGGCAGTGGGAGGGTAGATGCTTGGTTACAGTATAATTACATTGTGCACTCATCAGCAAGTCTCCTCTTACAACCTTGGAACAACCCCAAGGAATTTGGAAGCAATGGAGCAGACATGAATTGGGCCTAAATATAAAAAAGGAAAAAGTGTTTGTTTTACTTATTTATGTGTTAGGGATAGAATTACTTACATTCCACTGTACCACAGAATTGTAAATTTCTTTAATAACTGAATTGTTAGATTGGAAAAAAATTAAGTTTTAATTCTGATCCAAAGTTAAGAATATTATTACATAAAAATTTTGGGAAAAGATAAAATATTAATTGCCAAGAACATTATACTTCTGTCTGGTACAACTACAGTGTTGCTAGTGTCAGAGATCATGGCCTTCAAGTCAGATATTAAGGAAAATTTATTGAAACTCAGAGAGGTGAAGTTTAGTGGCTATGGTATAAATACATGCAGTGCAGTAGATTAAGGTAGACATATTCCAAAATATATTCTGGAAGATTCTTAAAATGGTAAACAGCCTTACCTTGTATTATGACTTTGTTAAATTAACACTTGTTAGGTGGAGTACAAGGTGCCATATGGTGAGTCGAGTTTCTACAACAGACCGCAAGAGAAACTGAAATAGAGAAGTTCATTACTTACACATTCTGGAGGAAGTAAGTACACGGCATGCCTCAGGAGGCCACACAGATAGATCAAGACAGAGTGTAGACAGAGGGTAGGACCTAGAGCACATACCTTTATTAGGGTCTGTGGTAGAGTACTTTGGTGTTACCAGCCTGAAAGAGAATTGGTCAATCCAAATCTAAAGAGCAGGGTTTTGGTAAGCTCCACAGAAGTTTTCTCTATGGGGTGAACAAGGGGAAGGCCCTGGGAAGCAGAGAAGGCTGATGGCCATAAGGACTGTTGAGAAAGTCAATCAGGAATTTACCTTTGCTTGTGACTCTGGGGCTGTTATCAGGGGATGTGCTTGCATGAGGAACTGGTATCAGTATAAGCCCCTGAAGGTCACTTGGCCAAACAAAATGGATGCCAAGGCAGCAATAGCATGATGTAGCTTAGCTAAACACTGGATGCCTTGTTTAATGCAATTTGTCCCAAATCCAGTCCTTCTTACTTCTTAAGCATTACTGCTGAAGCCAGTCAGCTACTAAACATTACATTTAACCCCTTTGGCATCTTTTCCCCACTGTCAGTTCTCTTTCCTGGTTTCTCTATTTCTGTCAACTTCACAGTTATTATCACAATAAACCAATCAGGTATTTTATTGACCTCTTACTTTTTTTTTGACTCACACAGGAATAAGTCCTGTTAATAGCAGACCAAATATAATAACATTCACAGTTATAAGGCCTTCTCCCGTATTCCTTAAGAAAAGATCTAAAAGGATCCATTTGGGGGGTGGGGACCATGAATGTATAAGTATTTGATACCATAGTTAAAATATTCAAAAGTTTAGAGGTGCCTGGGTGGCTCAGTTGGTTAGGCTTCCGACTTTGGCTCAGGTCATTATCTTGCAGTTTATGAGTTTGAGCCCTACTTCAGGCTCTGCTTGACAGCTCAGAGCCTGGAGCCTGCTTTGGATTCTGTGTCTCCCTCTCTTTCTGCCCCTCCCCTGCTCATGTTCTGTCTCCCTCTTTCTTTCTCTCTCTCAAAAATAAAAAAAATCAAAAGTTTATTTAAAATATTTTATTAATTTACACATACATTTTTAAAAACTTTTTAAATGTTTTATTTATTTTTGAGAGAGAAAGAGACAGCGTGAGCAGGAGAGAGACAGAAAGAGAGAGAAACACAGAATCTGAAGACAGGCTCCAGGCTTTGAGCTAGTGGTCAGCACAGAGCCCAACGTGGCACTGGAACCCACGAACCGCTAGATCATGACTTGAGCCGAAGCCAGACGCTTAACCAACTGAGCCACCCAGGCCCCCCTAGTTACACATACATTTTAAAAATTATGTTAAAATGCATTTCTGCCTTAATCTTAAAATGTAACTCAGCAGATACAGAGTTTATCAACTTTTTAATTTCCATTTTTATTTTATCAAGTAAAGAATTAAAAAATCTATAACTTTAGTGTCACTATAACATAGCTTGAAATGCTCATCTTGAGAATTCTTGAAGGAAAAGAACATTTCAAAAATCACATTGCTTAAGTTTTAAAAAGTTTTTAAATATTTTTTTTATTTTTTAATTTACATCCAAGTTAACATATAGTGTAACAATTATTTCAGGAGTAGATTTTGTAATGCCCCCTACCCATTTAACCCATCCTTGCTCCCACCACCCCTCCAGAAATCCTCTCCTTGTTCTCTATATTTAAGAGTCTCTTATGGTTTTTCCCCTTCTCTCTTTTTATATTATTTTTGCTTCCCTTCCCTGTGTCCATCTGTTTTTCATCCTAAAGTCCTCATATGAGTCAAGTCATATGATATTCATCTTTCTTTGACTAATTTTGCATACCTTAATACCCTCCAGTTCAATCCACGTAGTTGCAAATGGCAAGATTTCATTCTTTTTGATTGCCAAGTAATACTCCATTGTATATATAAACCACTTCTTCATCCTTTCATCTGTTGATGGACATTTGGGTTATTTTCATACTTTGGCTATTGTTAATAGTGCTGCTATAAGCATTGGGGTGCATGTGCCCCTTCGAAACAGCACACCTGTATTCCTTGGATAAATACCTAATAGCACAATTGCTGGGTCATAGGGTAGTTCTATTTTTAATTTGTTGAGGAACCTCCATACTGTTTTCCAGAGTGGCTGCACCAGTTTGCATTCCCACCAGCAGTGGAAAAAAGATCCTCCTTTTCTGCATCCTTGCCAACATCTGTTGTTGCCAGAGTTGTTAATGTTAGCCATTCTGACAAGTGTGAGGTGGTATCTCATTGTGGTTTGCATTTGTATTTTCCTGAAGATAAGTGATGCTGAGCATCTTTTCATGTGTCTGTTAGCCATCTGGATTTCTTTTTTGGAGAAGTGTCTTTTCATGCCTTTTGCCCATTTCTTCACTAGATTATTTGTTTTTTGCCCATTTCTTCACCTGATTATAAGTTCCTTATAGACTTTGGATACTAATCTTTTATCTGATATGTCTTTTGCAAATATCTTCTCCCATTCCATTGGTTGCCTTCTAGTTCTGCTGATTGTTTCCTTTGTTGTGCAGAAGCATTTATTTTGATGAGGTCCCAGTAGTTCATTTTTGCTTTTGTTTCCCTTGCCTCTAGAGACGTGTTGAGTAAGAAGTTGTTGCAGCCAATGTCAAAGAACTTCTTGCTTGCTTTCTTCTCAGGATTTTGGTGGCTTTTCTTCTTAGGATTTTAATGGCTTCCTGTCTTACATTTAGGTCTTTCATGCATTCTGAGTTTATTTTTGTGGATGGTGTAAGAAAGTGGTCCAGATTTACTTTTCTGAATGTCACTGTTCAGTTTTCCCAGCACCATTTGCTGAAGAGACTGTCTTTCCATTGGATATTCTTTCCTGCTTTGTCAAAGATTAGTTGGCCATACATTTGTGGGTCCATTTCTAGGTTCTCTATTCTGTTCCATGGATTGAAGTGTCTGTTTTTGTGCCAGTACCATACTATCTTGAAGATTATAGCTTTGTAATACAGCTAGAAGTCCAGGATTTTGCTTAAGCTTTTAAAATAAAATTGAAAATATAATTTCTCAAGATAAAGAGATTCCCTTGTTGTAGTTTGCCTCAGATTGGTTTACTGTAAACTTTTCCTTTTAACCCCAGCAATAATCATAGAACAAAGAGTTGCAGTTTGAAGATAACTCTTTTGGGGACTGATCTCAAATTTAGATTATTTGGAAAACATTCAGTGTTTTCTACAACAGGAAGTAGATATTTCCTCTAGAAGGTAAATAGTACTCTTTTTGGGGAGTCTTCCAGAGCACCTCAGTTGTTTATTTAGAAATTGATTTTTAATTGATTTACTGGGACAAAATGTTTTTATATTAGATATTTTAAGTATTTTTTTAAGAGAGAGAGAGAAAGAGAGAGAGAGAGAGAAGTAGAATGTGCATTCATACTTGTGCAGGACAGAGGCAGAGAGAGAGGGAGAGAAACTTTTTTTCTTTTTGTTTTTTACAAATAGTTTATTGTCAAGTTAGTTTCCATATAACACCCAGTGCTCATCCCCACAAGTNGATAGGGAGAGAATCTTAAGCAGATTCCACATTCAGGGCAGAGCTTGATGTGGGGCTTAACACAAGGCTAGATCTCACTGCCATGAGATGAGAGAAACTGAGCTGAAATCAGGAGTTGGATGCTTAACTGACTAAGCCACCCAGGCACTTTGATATTTTAAGTATTTACTTAACTGCTACTTTTGTTTAAAAACTGATATTTTTGCAGTGCTAGAAAATGTAATGGATTCAGCTGAGATATGGGCCTACTTAATTTTTTTTTAAAATACAAAACTACAACAAAAACAACAAAAGGAGAAAGAGATTGAAAGAGAGAGAGAGAGAAAGTGAGAGTGAGCTAGATTCATTTTTCAATATTGCAAATATATAAATATGAAGTAAATATTTACAACACACACATAGATAGACATTAAAGGTTTGTAAAAGGCCAAAAATAGTTGGCAAAAAAGTTTCAGTATTACAAACTTAGGTTTTGACAAAACTTTTTAAAAATATAAAAGCATTTTTCTGTTAACAACTGACAGGATTGTCATGAACAATGTTTTCAAGATCTCTAACATTTGAATTTCCCTACTGCTTTCATACTTATGTACTTTAAAAAATGATGCAGAAATAGAGATTTATTGGGTGGGGATATAGATGAAATCGGTGAAGGGGAGTAAGAGTTCACTTTTCTTGGGGTGCCTGGGTAGCTCAGTCGGTTAAGCATCCAACTTCTGCGCAGGTGATAATTTTGCAGTCTGTGAGTTCGAGCCCCATGTCGGGCTCTATGCTGACAGCTCAGAGCCTGGAGCCTGCTTTGGATTCTGTTTTCTCTCTCTCTCTCTGCTCCTCCCCTGCATACACTCTGTCTCTGTCTCTCTATCAAAAATAAACATGAAAAAAAAAATAGTTCATTTATCTTGATGATCACTGAGTAATACATAGAATTGTTGAATCATGATATTGTGTACCTGAAACTAATATAACACTGTATGTTAACTATATATACTGGAACTACAATTTTAAAAAATTAAAAAGTAACTAGACTTTTATTAAGCAATGTTACGTTTGGGAAACACCTGGGTTGTCCTTAATAGGGATCTAAAATGGGAGCTGAAGTGGTTATATACAACAGTTCCCAGATGTTGTCTCCCAAAGCATTGGTATTAACTTATTATTAGTTGTCTTTCAATTCTGTATCTTAAGAAATGAGGACGAAGTTATAATTTATAACCCACCTGATTCCTCTTAATATATAAAAGTGATATTATCCAATAAAGCTTATACTCAGAAATTACTTCTTACATTTTAATCAGGGCATACTATATCCATCAGTCAGATCTGAATAATTTATTTAAGACTCCATTTTATGAAATGCACATTGATTAGAAGTTTAATACAGTTGCTCAGCATAGAGAAATTAACTCCCCAAGTTTGGTTAATGCTAAACAAAACTTACGAACCCATGGGCAATGAATTTATTTTGATTCTGTGCCATTTTTCACAGTGACACACTTCAGTGCACATATTAATATATCCCTTTTAAAGACTGTACATCAAAAGTCTGTTCATGTCTCAACTCATTAATCTACTTTGTGCTGACCTTCTTGAAATATAAGAATAATTTTCCAGATACTAAACACATTTCCTCCAGAGATGATTGCAGTCCTGAAATTCTGGCATTTAACATAAAAACACAAAATATCCTCTGAACACTAAAAGTATTAATAGTCAACACAATAATGGTAACAATAGTACTTGCTATGAGCCATATATGAATTATCTCATTTATTCTCAAAACAACCTTATGAAGTAGGTAATAACTTTTCCAGTTTTACAGATAAAGTAATAGGGAGTCTGAAAGGTCAACTGATTCCTAATTTCAAATTAGTATTCTAAAAATTATATTTCTTATATGTAAGGAAATAAGAAGAAAGAAACTATAGAAGCCAAGCATAATATTTGTTCTATATGTTGAAATTCTGTTCTTTTCTACTATATTATAAGCAAACACATTTTATCCATTATAGATTTTTTCACACAGTGCCTTGCACATAGAAGGGGCTGATTGACTCCTGATGAATAAATATGGAAACCTGATATAGATTCGAAACTGAAAAAAATTTTAAATATAATTTTGAGTAAAATAATGTATCTTATTCTTTTATCTGACAACATTCCACAATTATGGACTTGTTTATTACATAAATGGGTAAAAAGATATATAAAATTCTAAGCATGTTTTATGATAGCACACACCTTCAATGTTAAAAACATGTAATTCCTCAGAACACACTGTATGTTAATGACATTATCTCTATGCATCAAACATGACCTGAGAATTGTGAAAAGTTAATTCTACAATGTTTCAGTTATCTAATGATAATAATTATTGATACTCAGTTTCCACTGAACACCAAATTTAGTGTATAGACCAAGATTGATGTTCTGTCTACTTGTAATTTAAATATTTGACACTTTCCCAAGTAATATAATTAAATTATTATACTAAGATTTTTTTTCTCTTGAAGATCACTAAATATTAAGGATATTTAGATGTCTAAAAGTTTTATAAGTTATTTTTATCATAAATCTTCTAATTGTTAGGCTATGTATTCACATACCCAGGCGAATAAATGGTCAAACTATATGTGGCATGCTATTGGATTTTGTTTTTCTTATTTGAAATATAGGCTTTACAGAAGTGTTTTTTCTTTAATGTAACGCCTTGAACTATTTGCATCAGAATCACCTGATGTTTTTGTAAGCAAAATATGCAAATTTCTAGACCTTCCATTGACCTACTAACTCAGAATAATTATGAAGTAGATTCTAGAACTCTCTAGTTTTTAATAATCTCCTTGGTAGAAACTTATATCTCTAAAGCTTGATGCTTTGAAGTTTGAAAACTGCTGTTTTGTAGCTTATATTTTATTTTTCACTTACAGTACTTAGTAATCATGTTGAATAATTGGTGATTCTGCCTAACTTTCATTTATTTCATTTTGAAGACTTTGGAAATAGAGTTTGCACTCAAGTCACAACAACTTCCGTTTATAAATCTGTTTCACTCCCTTGAGGTTTCTTAGGATATCACTAGGTATTAATACCTATTTGTGTTATTAAGCTTTTAGTACAAATACAGTATCAAGAGTCAAGTATTCAGGTCTCTGAAATTTTAGAGTTTTTTTTCTGGTTATTTTCTCTTCCAGTGAATTTTTTATGTATCAGGAATAAGCTGCTATTTTAACAAGCTGCCTCATGTTTTTCCGTATTGTTTTAGTAGAATTTTATCTTTAGGGCAATAATGTTCTTTCATTTGGAAAACACATCTCACATTTTAAAAGGCTTTTAGTCATGAAAAAGAAAAGCAAAATGGTATACTAGACGGGAGAAATTTTAGTCAATAAGAAAATTAATTCTCTCCATAATAATTACTTTCCAAAAGAAGTATTTTCCTTTATTTTGAACTGGGAGGAAACTGAATAAGTTTTTAAAACATGAGTGGGGTTTCAATAATGGCTAAATGTATTTCTATTTAGCAAAGCAAGCTGTTTCTTGCAACAAAGGCAAGAAGCAAGACCTAGGAGAGACCTAAAAAAGATCTCTGTGTGGAATTTCAGGGCAAAGGACTAAACACAATGCTATCAACTATTCCAGATTGAAATTTCTTATATAGCTTTACATTTTTCCTCATATTCATAAGGTTCCAATAAAAGAGTCTTAATGCCATGGCTTGATATCAACACTGCTTTTGGCGACCCATAAGACAAAGCACCATTAAAAGAGACACAGACCTTGAGAAGTGGCCCTACGATGTATGTGAAGGCTAGCACCATTACAAAGATGACAGGCTTGCACTATTGGTAGGAATGCAAATTGGTGCAGCCACTCTGGAAAACAGTGTGTAGGTTCCTCAAAAAAATTAAAAACAGGGCAATATCACTACTAGGAACTTATCCAAAGGATACAGGAGTGCTGATACATAGGGGCACATGTACCCCAATGTTTATAGCAGTACTATTAACAAGAGCCAAATTATGGAAAGAGCCCAAATGTCCATAAACTGATGAATAGATAAAGAAGATGTAGCGTGCGCGCGTGCGCGCGCACACACACACACACACACACACACACACAATGGAATACTACTTGGTTATAAAAAAGAATGAAATCTTTCCATTCATAACAACGTGGATGGAACTAGAAGGTATCATGCTAAGTGAAATGAGTCAGTCAGAAAAAGACTAATAATCATATGTTTTCACTTATACTAGAGTTTGAGAAACATAACGGAAGACCATAGGAGAAGGAAAGAAAAAGTAAGTTACAAACAGAGAGGGAGGCAAACCATAAGAGACTCTTAAATACTATGAACAAACTGAGGGTTGATAGAAGTGGAGGGTTGGGGGTCAGAGAAGAAAAGAGATGGGCATTTGAGGAGGGCACTTGTTGGGATGAGAACTGGGTGTTGTATGTAAGTGATGAATCATGGGAATCTACTCCATGGGAAGCCAAAACTACACTGTATACACTGTACATTATCTAACATGATAATAAATTATTTTAAAAAGTAAATAAAAGTTTAAAAAAAGAAAGATGACAAGTAATAGTACCAATTGGTATAGTATGAAATGACTCCCTTAAAATTCCTGGAGACATGATATTTCTTTGAATTTAAGATGTCATCATTTAAGGTGCACTATTATTTTTGTGCCACAAAGAAAGAAAAGCATATTGCCAATTAAACTACCCTCTAATGTTTTCTTATAACTTAGATTTTTATTTTATACTTGAGTAAAAAGCCCTTTTAGACTTATTTAAACATAGATTTTTATTACATATCACTTTCTCACCTACATGAAGATATAAGAAAATAAAATGAGTAAGATAGTAATAAAGCTTCTTTATATTTTTATATCTCTTCTTTATAAGTCTGACTTTTCAGAGTCAGTTTTTTAACTCAGCGTCATTTATACCCTGTTTTTTCCAACACAATCTTGGTGATGCAGCATGTCTTCAAAGTGCTGTACTATTGATTCTGGGATTTTCTTTCAGGACAATGATAGTAGTTTTGAAGCTGTGCTTTCTTCATCTTTCTATGGAACTCATGAGAAAGATTTTGTACCAAAAACAGAGCTTATATTCCTTCCTTAAATTGTTCTTATATTCAAATGTTCAGAATGTTGAGATGTTACATTGGCCACTTTTGCCATCCGTAATATCTACCAAAGTCACATGGGTGGTGACAGTGATAGTGATCTTATAGCGGCTGGCTGGCTGGCAATGATTAATGATTGCAAGTTTCCACTGACTGTAAGACACATCCTACTTCAGTGATACTAGAATGTGAACAAATATTTGATAAAATACAACACATAGAGCATTGGACTTCTGGCAATCACACAGATGGAGACTTAGGGGGTTTAGTTGAGTACTAAAGGAAGAGTATCCCTTCCTCTTCCCTAAGGCTGAAAAGTTTGGGAATATACAAGTTATAATAGTATTAACTTGCAATTTTTTAAATGGCACTTACAAATATATATATATATTTTAAATGCAAGTTGTCCTTATTTCCCAAAGGGTTTTATCATAATAAATGATACATCAGCCTGTCACAATAAATTATGTTATAAATTACTATCTCCTTAGTCCTTTAAGTGTCCTTCACCCTTCTTATGACACTGTCCTGCAGAGATAAGGAGCAGGAAGACTTTAATGAGACTTCAGGTAATGTAATAATTAGAAAAGGATAAGCTAATTAAAAAATATGCAATGATTGATTAAAATTACCCTTATGCTTAAATTGTATGGTTTAAATGGAGGAAGAAAAAAAACCCTTAATCTATTCTACTGACTGTAGTTCATATTAAATACTGAAGTATATGCAAAAATTATACTGTGGCATATATTTTTTCTTCCACTTAGAACCAGAAATTAGAATACCCTTCATAAATGGAGAGAATGTTGAGACTCTCAGCATGTGCACTTACTTCTCTAATACACACCTTAGACAATTGTTCAAAACACTGAGGTATTACATCTGTCCTGTTTTGCCACCTAGAATGCCTGCCAAGATCACACATGTTGATGATAATGACAGCTACTTCAAAACTGTTGCCTGGCTGTCCTGTTATAAATAATCTAATATACACAATCTAGATAGATTTTCTTAAGGTAATTGGGAACCAAAAAATAATAATAACTTCAGGAAATCTGACTTCCAAGGCACTAACTCAATTCTTCTATTTCTTAATCAATGTAGTTTAATCATACATCTAGGTGGTAAATTTCTTATTCTTTGATCTCCTACATAAAGATGGTTGACTCAGAGTTTTCTTCATTTCTTTCGGCTGTATGTTGTCTTTATAGTCTCCTCCTTCTTTCTTATTCTTCAATGTCCCCACAAAGCTCAAATAATTAAATAATATGTATATAAAACAGGTTCAACATAAAGCAGTCATCAGGATTGGGTTGTATTTGGTAAAGGGGAAAAATACACCATTTCTCTCTTTTTTTTATTTCTTCACATCTTAGACTTTTCAAGAAAAATGACAGAACTAGAAATAAAGAATGCAAGCAATACCATTTTATTTAGCAAATAATTGACAAATAATATAAACACTCACTTGATTTTTAAGTGTATTTATTTTGAGAGAGGGCAAGACACAGAGAGAGAGACAGAGAGAGGATCAGATAGAGAGGGAGAGACATAATCCCAAGCAGACTTCGCATGACAAGGAAAAGCCTGATCCTGATGCGGGGCTTGATTTCATGACCTGTGAGATTATGACCTGAGCTGAGAATAAGAGTCAGACATTTAACACACTGAGCCACTCAGGCACCCCCTACAATCACTTGATATTTATATGTCATTTAAGAAAAATGAGAATTGCTAAAAAAAAAATAGAAATCTTATAACTTTATCTGTACATAACATTAAAAGACTGAGTTTTAATAATTAGATATTCTTAGATTTAAAACTCTTTGAATAGGATGAGTTTGAAACTAGAATAACTTTTCCTTTCACTTCATTACTTAAAATATTATGCAAGGAAATATTAAGAACCTGAAATAGGAAAACAAGGATCAATAGTGTTTTTCTCTAATCTTAAGTAATTTTCCAGTCACATTGGAAAATAATTGTAAGTCCAAATAATGTTATGTTGAAAATGTGTCCATATTTAGATACTTACAAATACAAAAAGAATATTTATACACATACAGACATGCGCTTTGAATAAATAGACCACAAATGACACAGAAAATAGTATTCTTAGGTGGACATATAAATATATTGTCAGTATTTTATACTTGTTTCTTTTTTTTATAATGTTTTTTTGTTTGTTTTTGTTTTTTGTTTTTTAATTTCTGCGAGAGAGAGAGACAGCGTGAGAAGGGGAGGGTCAGAGAGAGAGGGAGACACAGAATCCAAAACAGGCTCCAGGCTCTGAGCTAACTGTCAGCACAGAGCCCGAAGCAGGGCTGGAACCCACGAACCGTAAGATCATGATCTGAGTTGAAGTCAGCCGCCCAACCGACTGAGCCACCCAGGCACCCCTATACTTGTTTCTTGATACAATAAATATAAATCTGTTTAACTTCATTTTTATATCACATTCAATTAAGATTTATTTCTGAAAGAGTATTTCTGAAAAAGCATTTCCAAACCATATACCACTAAATATTTCTCGTTGTCTAGCTAAAGCATAGAAATGATTTCAAGATAGTAATTGTAAATTCCCTCATCCTAAGCCCTAATTTTTATATTTTTAGTCATAGTAAAAATATATGTTACTAGATTTGCATTATTGGCACCCTAGAAAAATAGGCATTTGAATATACCAATGGCAGGGAGATTTTCCAGGATCTTTTATCATATCCCAAAAGATAAATTGGGATATTGTACATAAAAAACCAGGACCAAGGAGAGAGCCTGGTTAAGGAGATTAGTCCAAACAATGCAAACAGCAGTGTGGAATCAAGTAGCATAACTTTTCAGATATTTAAAACCAAAAATAACAAAGAAACAATTGCCAGTAGAAGAGGTTAATGCCACTAGGTTCAGACAAAGCCAATGTATGAGTCATAGGAAGCTGATTTTAGAGATTTTCCTCCTACCCTCCTTAGCTCCTTCCCTACCTTAGTAGCAAAGACCCCCATCTTGTCAACTGATATTGACAGAGTTGGCTTCAAGTGACAGCTTAGGCTTTATTTCCCATGCCACATTTGAGGAGCAGGGAATTCAAGAGTCCTTGGGGCCTGCTCTGCTACAAAATGGAACATTTTTTTTCTGACACTTATCTTTTTTTCTGGCTTCTCATCTTTAGCTCTCAGATCTAGGTTGATTTTCTTTAGATTTTTAAAAACTTTATTGAGATATAATGTATATAAATTAATATGCCCAATTAAAATAATACAGTTTGATAAGTATTGACTTATGTGCGTCCCTATATAACTATTGTATCATTCAAGATATAGGCTATTTTTAACAACCTAAGTTCCCTTGTGCCCTTCCTTTCCATTCATCCCCTCCCCTCCATCCACCACATGCCTTCTGCCCCCAGACAATCAGTTTTATGTTTGTTCTTAGTATAGATTAGTTCTGACTCTTCTAAAACTTCAAAGATATGTAAACATGTACTGTGTGTCCCTTTGTGTCTGGGTTCTCTCATCTAGCAGAATGTTTTTTTTTTAGATATATCAATGTTGTTTTGTTTCAGTAGATTATTTCCTTTTGTTGCTGACTAGTTGTCATTATATAAATACACAAAATGTTGGGACGCCTGGGTGGCTTAGTCGGTTAAGCGTCCGACTTTCGCTTAGGTCATGATCTCGCGGTTCGTGGGTTCGAGCCCCGCGTCNACAAGTGTTGTTGAAGATATGGAGCAATTGGAATTCTCTACACTGCTGATGGAGTTAATTAAACAGTGCAATCACTTTAGAAAACAGTTTGTCAGTATCTTTTAAAGTTAAATATATACTTACCATATGATCCAGCACCTCCATTTCTAGATATTTACCTAAATACGTTAAAACGTATACCCAGGGGCGTCGGGGTGGCTCAGTCGTTTGGGGCTCCGACTTCGGCTCGGGTTATGATCTCGCAGCTCGGGGGTTCGCCCCATGTCGGCTTCTGTGCTGGGAGCCTGGAGCCTGATTCGGATTTTGTGTCTCCCTCTCTTTCTCTGCCCCTCCCCGACTCATGCTCTCTCACGTGCTCGTGCCCGCCTCTCTCTCTCTCTCTCTCTCAAAAATAAGTAAACATTAAAAAAAAAGTTTTTTAAATGTATATCCACAAAAGTATTTACACATGAATGTTCATTACATTTTTTTTTAGACTCATGGCAGGGTAAGTTGAAATTAGACTAAGGCTACACCTATCAGGGAAAGGCTTTCTACCTGTTTGGAGAAAGCTATGCAGGATTCAGATTCTCANAAAAAAAAAAAAGAAAAGAAAAGAAATCACCATCCAGATCTTTTAGGCACAAGTTAATGAACTGAAAACACATATCAATAAATGTAAGCCAGGTATCTTTCACATGATCTGAGCCAGTTATCAACATATGGGAGTTTGAGTTAAAGCCCTTTGCTAACAATAAAGATTTTTATTCACTCTTCTCTCTTGTCTTTCTCAAAAATATAGATTTTGTCTTCAGAAATTTGGCCAAATATCTTGGCTATCTCATCTTATCTATGAAGAGTCTCTTTCCTTGTCTTCTAAGTAAACTTTTCCTTTATCATTAAACTCCTGAAATGAGAAAGTAAAGTAGCACTTTGATAGATAAGTAGAGAAAATCCTTTTGGGTTGGTAGAAACTTGAGAAACCCTTCAAATCAAACTGTGTGCAGATGCAAACTTGCATAAGGGGAACTGCTATGAGTCCTACTAGCTGGCATATTCTCAAGAGAAAAAAATGGATATCTGTAATCCCCAAATTATCAATATTGTAGCTCACAAGTACATATATATATATATGATATAGATTATATTTATATAGGTCTATATATTTAGATTTAGATTTTATGTTGACTTCTGTTCTGCTTCCTGATAACAATTTATTGTAAAGAACTATTATCTCCTTTAGTGAGTCAGTCAATTTGACAGAACATCTCTCCACATCACAAATTATGGCCAATAAAATGATACAGTCAATCATTTTTAAAATTATACTCTTTCAATAATTATTTCTGTTTTATAAAATGATTAATATAGATTGAAACAACAGCAAACAAACACAGGTAGAGAAAGGGAATTCTACCAATCTCAGACCTTCTCTTCTACCCATTCCCAAGAACAAAAAGCGTACTATTCAGGGAACCTAACTTAGTAAGTCACCTGATTCTGAATTTTTTTTTTCACCTACAAAGAGATACTTTTCAGTGGGTTTTGTTTGTTTTGTTCCTTGCTTGCTTGCTCCCCCACCACCTCTGGTCTCTCTTCCATTATGCCTTGCCACCCCTTATCACTGTTCACCCTTACTTTCATACTAAGATGGCCTGTGTTCATTGATTAAAGTGAGAAACAAAGTGGAATTCTTTGTGCCATGGTTTCAGGTGGGCAAATATAAGCATAGGAAGTTTGGTCTGCAAGGTCCTCCTAACCTAGAGAGCTGAAAGAAAATCAATGAACAGAATGGTTTCAAACTTAACTGGATAAGAAACCCAAATAACAGCAAGGCTCTCCATACCATGTCAAGCATCTCTTCTCTCATTATATAGGCTTAATCTTAATCTTCCCCAGTCTAGCCATAATTGTCTCTATTCTTCTGAACACTCGGTCTTTCCTCTTCGTAGTATTTGGCCCAAATCAGTAAATTATAGGACCGGAAATATTCTAAGTAGCCAGTTAGAAATTTGAAAAGAGTAACTAATGGATTATTTTTTTTATCATATTAGTAGGAAACAAGATTCCTTCTTGTGTTAGCATTTTAATCTAGATAGTTTCAGTAGAGATGAGAAATAAAAATACATATGACTTTATAAGTTCCCTGTGATTCAATGGTTAGTAAAACTATTTTTCTTTAGGCATATATTATTACATGGGCTATTTAAATTAATAATGTCAGTCAGTAAGGCCCAATTTGAGGAAATAGGAATGCTTTAAGAGATCATGGAAGAGTTAAACGTTTATATACTTTCAAAGTAAAAGAAAGAATGAAAAAGTTCCCATTTTTGTTCATATTGTTTTGTTTTGATGTGTTTTTGTTTTGTTTTGCTTTTTTCATGGAATTAGAGACAACATTTGATGTGCAACATCAAAATGTAATTAAGAGTTTTCCAGAGAGCTATGTCAGCACTGAAATACTAAATAGAAGACTGACATTATGCCTCATCTGTTTTAGGGAAATGGATGAATTGAATTGACATTGGAGTGATACTTCCCAGTTGAATTTAATGAGACAGTAAATGGGAGTAGGAATAGAAGTGCAGAAATGGCATACGTTCTGTTAGTATCAAGATTAGGGCTATTTTCATTTTTCATACTGTCCTAAATGATAATAACAACCCTATTTATTGGAACAAGAATGAGTCCCCTATTTAAGTTTAAATTATTTTTTTCTCATGAAATCCCTTATAGTAATAATAACTAGAAAAATATACTGAGAAAAGGAAAGCTTTGTATGAGGCAATCAAAAGAGAAAACCACGTGTGGCTTTATTAGAGCAGTAGTTAAATATAGTAGAATTATTTTCAAATGGATAAATAAGTTTCAATTTAATTTAATTTAAAAATGATTCGGGGCCTGTTTGATTTGTTTATAGATTCATGAATACCAAGAATCAGAGGGGAAGGATATGGGTTGTGTGTAGTTAAAACACAGATATTTTTGTTACACTTTATGTTTCAAGACTAAAGTTTTTTAAATGTAGGGACTTCTAGACCTTATAATGGATATGATTTAACTGTAGAATATAACCTTGAAAGTTTTAGAGGAAAAACTCTTTCTGTTAAGAGCATGGAAACCATCTAACTTTTTCCATGTCTCAAAAGAAATATTCCTTCAGAGCAAAGGAGGGCTTACATTTTTGTTAGTGCTAATGGAATAGTATAGACACTTGCTACTCAAAGTATGGTGCATGGACCAGCAACATCAAGGTCATCCTGGACCTTGTTAGCAATGCAGAATCTCAGGTTCACTCCAGCCCTTCTTAATCAGAATTAACATTTAAAGGAGATACCTAGGTAATTCATATGTACACTAGACTCTGGGAGCAACTGTTATAAGCCTTGGCATTGTAAACTAGTGCTATCCAACAGAACTTTGTACAATGATGGAATTCCTGTGCTATTCAATACAGTAACCATTAACTGCATGTAAATCTTAAGAACTTCAAATATGGCTAGTGCCAATAGGAAACTGATCTTTTTATCTTATGTAACTTTAATTAATTTAAATTTAGATAGCCACATATCGCCAGTGCTACCATATTCTCATTGCAGCTGTAACTTTTTATTCAAATGTATTTATGGGAATAATGTATGCCTTCTGAAGCTTTGGGACATTTGTTCTTTTTACCTCATTTACCAAAGGTTATAGAACCCTGATAATAGGTTGATACTTGTAAATCTTGTTTATTTATTTATATATCATCTTCACTATTCCTGGGACATACTTATTGTATTCTACTACAGTTGTTTGTTTATATTGAGGCTCAGGGAAGGCTGTCCCCAAAATGCCACTTTGGCATATTGATTATTTTGATTTAAGACCACTTAAACAGCCAATGCAAAAAGGACGCTTTCACCCTCCTTTTTCTCCAGAAAGCAGGAAAAAAATCTCACACGCAAAAAGTACCCGCCATGTACCACGTGGTAGAGAGTCATCCTCCTCATCAAAGAGAGGGAATTCAAGGCCAAAGAAGCCTATATGAACAAATCTTGTTACTTTTATTAATTTACTATCCCAGTCCAAATTCTGTTTAGAATTCCATATGAATTGAAGCTCCAAAACATAAATTTTATTTCTCCTGTCAGTTTTTCACAAATTTATTTTCCCCAAAGTTTCTATAATTGCATGCCTTGATAGTTTCTTGGGTCTCTATTTTATTATTGGGCCTCCATACACATGTGATTAGACATTTTTCCTGTTAATCTGTTTTGTGCTACTTTAATTCTTAGATCAGCAAAAAGAACCTTGAAGGGGAAAGTAAAATTTTTCTTCTCCAACATTTACATGGCTGTTTTCTACCATGTCACATCATTGATTTGATCCCAAAAAGATGACCTATAAGCTTCTCAAGAGAGATCATGTCTTAATGATCTTTATTTTCCTATTCACTTAGTATCAAGTTAGGCATGTATGAGAGGTAGTCCATACAGTAGCACTGAATTGAATTGGCAAAGAAATAAACCCATGTATATTTATTTTAGTAAGACTTATTAAAGCATGGAATTAGATTTAAAGTAACATTATCTTGGACAATATCCACTAGTATTCATCCCACCAAAAAAAGAAACTTTCAAGCCAACAGAAACAATAACAGCTATAAGAACAACAAATTTTGTATGGCTAGAATTAGTTTCAGTGCTTTAAATTCAGGCTGATGTATTGAAAATACTGAAAGAGATCAGTACACATATTAAATGTCCTGGCTAAGTTATTTATGAGTAACATGCAAATCAACATTTTGTAGTGTTAGTTCTGAATTGGCAAGAACCCCAGAGTTGGACCTGGGACATGAAGGAGGGGATATGTCCCTAAGGAGGTAGATGGTTTAGACAGGGAGGCTGGATAGCCAAATTCTCCAAGTCCCAAGTTGATATGAGCTAAAAATTTAGCTGCAGAAGACAAATAACCATGGGGTCACTAACACCAGGTGGGTAGACTGACCCTTACACCATGGTGGGAATACATTAATGCTTTTCTGACAAGCAGTGCAAACAGCCAGGTAAACAGCTTGAGATATGAACAGATGGCTTTGTAATGCCAACTTTTTTCCCCGCTACTTCTCTTTCCCCTCCTTACCTCTTCTTCATCTCCCTTCCCCTTTCTTCCTCCTCCTTCTTCCCCTCCTTTTCTTTTGTTTTTAGAGAAGAAACAGACTGCCTGTGGCAATAATGGCTTCTAATTTTGAATTTAACAATGCCATCTAGATTCTCAAATCTTGTGACTTGGAATAAACTATTACTTTACTAATGTCAGTTCCATGTATTTTGCTCATTTCCATTGTCTTGTGAACAAAGGTAAGTCTACTTTAAGTTTTGAATGATTGCACTTTCATATTTGAATTCACAAGACATTCGGAATGATATGATATACTGAGAACATTTTGTCGATAAATTTCATACTTATATTTCCTTCTTTAATAAGTTTTCCATATTTACAAAGAGTTCTGGCAAACAGTGGCCTTTTGTTTATTTATTTGTTTTAATCTTTAATTATAGAAATTTTCAAACATATTCAAAAATAAATAATGATAAAAATCCACATACCTATCACTCAGCCTCAAAAATGATCAGCATCCTGATTTCATTTCTCTTTGTTATTTGAAGAGAATATGTTAAGCCAAGTCCCACAAAATTATTGTTTCCTTTATGAGTACTTCACTATGAATCTCTAACAGATAAGGATTTTTAAAAAATAAAACAATAATATCATTATCACAGTAATAATTCTTATTACTTAATATTCAGTCCCTTTTCAATTTTTCCTGGCTGTCTCAAAATTATCTTCTCAAAATCGGCTAGTTTGAATCAAAATTCAAGCAAAGTACAAGTTGCATTTATTTGATGTGACTATATATATATATATTTTTTTTTTAAAGGTTTAGTTGTGGTAAGAACACTTAACATGAGATCTACTCAACAAAATTTTAAAAAATTAACATTTATTTATTTTTGAGAGAGAGAGGGAGCAAGTGGGAGAGGGGCAGAGAGAGAGGGAGACACAGGATCTGAGACAGGCTTCAGGCTCCAACTGTCAGCACAGAGCCCAACAAGGGGTTTGAACTCACAAATCATGAGATCATGCCCTGAGCAGAAGTTGTATGCTTAACTGACTGGACCACCCAGATGCCCCAACAAAATTTTAAGTGTACAATACCATTTTGTTAACTATAGATACAATAAACATAAATGTACAATT
>NW_027527387.1:904384-916653 GCF_008692635.1 Crocuta crocuta
CCCTGTTAAAATATGTTCTGGCAACCACTATTCTACCCTCAGTTTTTGATTTATGGGGAGGAAAAATGATTTTCCCTTTACCTTTTGAGTTCGTAGCTTAGACCCTTGTAATAAAAGACAGACTAACAGGGGCGCCTGGGGGGCTTAGTCGGTTAAGCGTCCGACTTTCGCTTAGGTCATGATCTCGCGGTTCGTGGGTTCGAGCCCCGCGTCGGGCTCTGTGCTGACTGCCAGCTCAGAGCCTGTAGCCTGTTTCAGAGTCTGTGTCTCACTCTCTCTCTGACCCTCTCCTACTCACACTGTCTCTCTCTCTCCTAGAAATAAATTTAAAAAAATTAAAAAAAAAAAAGACAGACTAACAGTAGAAAAATGAGCAGATGTTTATTAAGGTGTGTACCTCATGTACACATGTAGATACCCAGGGAAAAATAAGTAATTTTCAGAGTTAGCCTAATCCATCATCTTAAATGCTACCTTCAGCTAAAGACAAAAAAGGATAACTTTGGGGGAATTGGATTGGATAGGGGAGGGATGGGAAGCCCACTTATGGGTAACCTGTAGGTTACCAGGAAAATTATATAAACCAAATTAAGTTTGTTATGCAGATCTAAATTGATGCTTTCTCCATTAATAAGATTTTCTTAGGATTTAGAGTAAGGCATAAAGGAAGACACCCTTACAAATGGAGATTTTCTTTATACATGTAAACTTCCCTTTAAAAAGGGTACCTTCTACTCTGTTTTCAGAGCTTCTCCTTCCTGCATCTGCTGTTTCTCAAAATAATCATAAGTAATCCTTATGCCAATGAGGTAGATTTCAGGGTGGCATATTCTGCTACCCTTCATTAGATACTTGTTATCAATTGAATCATATAGTAGTTTTTCTTCTGTGACTGATTCTTGTCATTTTTTTTTTAATGTCCTGAAGGTTCATCCATGTTGTTGCGTATGGCAGGAGTTCCTTCCTTTTGAAGGTAGAATAATATTCCATTATCTCTATATACTACATTTTGATTGATAAAAATTCCCTCTCTCCTTTTAATGCCAAGTGTTTGTGGAAGAAATTGGGTCATTTCTGCTGTTAAATTTCCCACATTCTGTATTTGACTATTCCTGTGGTATCCTTTAACATGTTCTTCTTCTAGTTCCTATATTTCTTTTAAATCTATGGTCAGACACAGAGATTAGATTTAAGGTCAAAGTCTTTTAGCAAGAATTCTTCACTTTGGTTCTCTGTGCTATAAGTCCTTCTCCACAAAGTAGATCTCTGAAAATGAGGCAAATCAGGATAGAAGTCTTCTATCAAAGAATATTTGAAGCTTTCTAGAAGATTTAGCTGTGAAAATGGTGTCTTGTGAGTCTTCTTTAAGAAAATTTTTGATCTTTTTTTATTATTGCAATTAAAATTGGTATGCAACATAAATTTCATAACATAAATTGGTGTATAACATTGTAATTTGATATCTGTATGTACTACAAAGTGATCACCACCTATAGTCTACTTATTGCCCATCACCATAAAATTGACCTTCTTTACCTTTTTCACCAATCCCTAGGCCTCTTCCCATTTGGGAACCATCAGTGTGTTCTATCTATGAGTTTGTTTTGTATTATTTTGTTTGTTCACTTGTTTTGATTTTTAGATTCCACATATAAATGAAATCATATGGCATTTGTCTTTCTCCATCTGACTTATTTTGCTTGGTATAAGATGCTTAAGGTCCATCAGTGTTGTCACAGTTGGCTAGATTTCATTTTTCTTTATAGGTGAGTAGTATTTATTAGATAGATTGATAGATAGATAGATAGATAGAAATATAGAAATATCTCTTCTTTATCTATCCATCAATGGTTAGTTGTTTCCATATCTTGGCTATTGTAAGTAATGCTGCAATGGATATATTAATGTATTTGTATTTTTGAATTAATGTGCATATTCTTCAGATACATACTAAAAAGTGAAATAGCTGGAATCTCCATAGTGTTTTCCATAGTGAAACATTGGTGACTGCACCAATTTACATTTCCACCGACAGTGTACAAGGGTTCCCTTTTCTCAACATTTTCTTCAACACTTCTTATTTCTTATCTGTTTGTTAACACCCCTTGTAATAGGTATGAGGATTCATTGTGGTTTTAATTTACATTTCCCTAACAATCAGTGATGGTGAACATCTTTTCATTTTCCTGTTGTCCGGTTTTATGTTTTCTTTGGAGAAATATCTATTCAGATCCTCTGTCCATTATTTTATAATGAGATTTTTTTTTTATTATAGTTAAGTATGAGTGTACTAAATATGAGTTCTTTCTATATTTTAGATATTAACCCCTTATCTGATATATAAAATATTTTTATTATAAGAGGAGATCTGTCTTAGAATTTTTAATTCTCTCCAGCTTATAGGATTCTTTTACTTTTGGAGATAATTGGGTTAAAACAATAACAAAAATTTAACTTTCACATATCACAGGTGAACTTTCTGTTTCACAGGTAGCAAATGAATGAACTTGGAGAAGTGTATCAGAAAGCTCTCAAACCTGGGCTGTGTTGGCCTGGAATGGAAGGGAATCAATGACGCACCCCAAATTTGGTCTATAATGTATATTGATAATGCCCCACACCCTGGGGATATGAAGAGATTTATTTTGCACATAATGGGGCTTTCCGGGGAACAGCAGAGTAGGCTCTCCAGTAGGACTGAAAATAAGAGAGTAAGGAGAGACACGAGTTTTGCTTTTATTATAGTTAGAGGGTAGTAAGAGGACAAGGATTATTGCTGAGTAGTTTGAATTTGCCACATCTGGGCTTGCATAATGGCTTTCCCAGATATGGGACAAGAGGGGAATAGGCAGAGGTAGGGCTTGAGCCAACTGAGCTACTCAGGCACCCCCAGACATTATCTTTCTTAGATTTTCTTTCTAATGAGTACCTGGGATATTGTGAACTGGGATGGCACCCTTGAGAACCACTATTAGGCACAAATTTCTATGAACACAAATTGGTACAGTTCATGTGACTCATTTACTTTCAGAGTGATATATCTTCACTAAAGTTTATCTGACTGGACTTACCAAAACTGGTTAGAATGTAATATTAGTCACACCATATACTAATCACTCCAAACTGAGAGAAAGAATAACATAATGGTTAAAAGCACAGCACTTATTCAAAAAGATATATGCACTCCTTTGTTTATTGCAGCATTATTTGCAATAGCCAGTATTTGGGAGCATCAGTTGCCATCAGTAGATGAATGGATAAAACACACACACACACACACACACACACACACACACACACACACACTATTATGC
Source organism: Crocuta crocuta (assembly GCF_008692635.1). NCBI lineage: Eukaryota > Metazoa > Chordata > Mammalia > Carnivora > Hyaenidae > Crocuta > Crocuta crocuta. Next base: position 907,699 of record NW_027527387.1, read on the forward strand.
AACCATCCAAAAAAGTATGATTGCTTGCCATTTGCAATAACATGAACAAACTTAGACAGTATTATGCTAAGTGAAATAAATCAGACTGAAAAAGACAAATACTATATAATTTCACTCATATTTGTAAATCTAAAAAGGAAAACAAATGAGTAAACAAACAAAAAGCAGAATCAGTCCTATAAATACTGAGAACAAACTAGATGGTCTGCAGAAGGAAGGTGTGGCAGTGGGCAAAAGAGTGAAGGGTAGTGGGGGATATAGGTTTCCAGTTATAGAATGAATAAGTCACTGGAATAAAAGGCACAGCATAGAGAATACAGTCAATGATATTGGCAATAGCATTGTATAGTGACAGATGGTAGCTACACTTGCAATGAACATAGATGAATCACTATGTTGTACACCTAAAACTAATGTAACATTGTGTGTCAACTATACTAAAAAAAAAAAAGCTGTTTGGCGTTAGAAGATCAAGATTTCATTTCTTTTTCTCTTTTATTTTTTTTAATTTAATGTATATTTATTATTGAGAGACAGAGAGAGACACAGCATGAGCATGGGAAGGGCAGAGAGAGGGGGAGACACAGAATCCAAAGCAGGCTCCAGGCTCTGAGCACAGAGCCCGACATGGGGCTTGAACCCACAAACCCTGAGATAATGACCTAAGCCAAAGTTGGACGCTCAACTGACTGAGCCACCCAGGCGCCCCTCCTTTCTTTTAAAAAATTTTTTTAATGTTTATTTTTGAGAGAGACATAACATGAGTGGGGGAGGGGCAGAGAGAGAGACACACACAGAAACTGAAGCAGGCTCCAGGCTCTGAGCTCTCAACCCAGAGACTGAAGTGGAGCTTGAATTTATGGACCATGAGATCATGACCTTAGCTGAAATCAGATGCTTAATCCAGTGAGCCATCTAGGTATCCTCAGGTGCCTAAAAGATATTATGATTTATGCTAATATTTCAATTGCATTTCCTTTCTAATTCTCCCACCAACTAATTATGAAACATCGACCATGTTGCTTAATTTTATGACTCATTTTCCTCACCTATAAATGGGGGAGGTACTAGTACCCAATCATGGGACTCTTGTAAGGATTAAATAAAATAATATATCTAAAGCATCTGGCAAGTATTTCAATTCTTTAGAATGCTGTCAGAGTTTGGTTAATGTTCTTACCTAGGATGCTCAGAGTTTGAAGTGTAATATCACTTGGCATTTGTTAAATATGTCCCAGTAGTAGTAGTACAAAGATTTTAGTTTTGCAAGAACTATCTTTGAGAGTATAAAATTATATTTGCTTTTATAACTTGCTGTAAGTAGATTAAACTTTTAGCTTTGAAAGGTTTTTGACAAGCCAGAAGCAGGAAAAAAATAAATTCATAAAATCAAGTGTGTACCTTCTATTGTGTTGGGAGAATATAGAAGAATAATTCTTTTTTAAGGAGCTCATACAGCCTGAAGCAAAGTTTTGCTGAGTCTCAGAACTATTTCTGTCAACTGTCTTCTTAAATAATATCTACTGATATGTATCCAACCAACAGAAGATCAATTTAATCAATAAATTTATTTTTTAAAACAATCTCCAATAAAGAAATTGAATTGATTGATGCATGGGCAAAATTATTGGATAATTGTTGGATATTTGGCAATATATTCCATCTTACAGCCAGGAATTTTGGCATTCTAGCAGATGCTAAGAATTTTGCTATCTGTCTTTATTGCTGGAATAAAATGAAATTGGTTAACATTTGGTGTTTAGGTTTATTGGTAGGTTTTCTTTTTCTTTTCTTTTCTTTCTTTTTTTTTTTTGATGCACTCTGTGTCCTCTGAGTTTGTACTGCACTGCCCTCTGGAGGACAGAATTCACCATAACACATGCATTGTAATTTTAGGAAAATCCATACTCCTCCCTAATGATAAATAGTGCTTCAAATATGTGTGATTCAGAATAATAGCACCAGGATATAATAGCAAACTAAAAGATATTATAATTTTGCTAGTATTTCAATTGTATTATTGAGTAGTGTTTTTCTCCGTTCCAAGTATTAAATTTCAATTTCTGTAACAAATGATTAAAGACTTTTTTAATCAATATTCCTTTAAATAATGATGCACCTCTCTTAGTTGGCTTTTAAAACAAAGGTCTAACTTTTTTCCATATTTTAATGTATTAATAGTTGAAATTCTCCAAGTGCACAAGTTTACTTTCTTGATCATTAGTTTGTTCCTTTTATTTGGAATATAAACAAAAATTTGCTATTTGAAGAATAATTATGTATAATTATTCACTTGTCATAGATTTGATACACAGGCAAAGGTTAATGCTTTATCAACCATGATACTGGTTGGTTGGCTTATAGAAATAAGCTACTGGGTGCCTGGCTGGCTCAGTCGATTAAGCGTCTGACTCTTGATTTTGGCTCAGGTCATGATGTCACAGTTTGTTGAGTTCCAGCTCAGCTCCATGTTGAGCTCTGTGCTGACAGTGCAGAGCCTGCTTGTAGTTCTCTCTCTCTCTCTCTCTCTCGCTCTCTCCCTGAAAATAAATAAATAGATTCAAAAATAAGCTATTAAGATATTTCTGTAGAAAATAAGTCTGTTGAACTTGACTGGTTGATAAAATCGTGCAACCAGGAAAGAAAATGGAGAAAAATTTTAAGCAGATCTAAGTGACTTTAATATCTTTCTTGAATTTTGAAAATCATTTCTTTAAAAAAATAGCTGTCATAGAAAGAAATTCAGGATGAACTTCATAGGACAAAATTTGTGAAAAATTACACAGTGATAGTATTGTCCATGATTGTCTTGTATCATTGACTAATTTTATTTGGTTTATTTGAACTTGATATATCAACAAGAGAAGTTACTTGTGTTTTTCTTTGATACCTCAGAATAGAAACCCAAGATGTTTTTGGCTATGATCTTTAGGCTGAGAACCAGACTAAATTTACCACAAGGAAGATAAAAGAGGAGGAAAAGAAAGTGGGAATCTTGAGGATTTAATCTATTTTTCTTTCCTCTTAATGTCTTTTTTTCAACCAAACAAAAATATCTGCATGCTGACTTCAGACAGCTAACTGAAATCCTATGTAGATAAGTTCTTACCACTGCTAAGCTGCCAGTCTGAACTGGGATGGATAATCAAACAATGGAGCTATATAGCGAATGTTGTCTCTCAGAGCTGTGTTTCAACTCCTGCCACTTTTAAGACTATTTGTCATTGTCCAGTGTCAGGATCTAAAAGCAAATAGGTTACTTTCTATTTGATTTTTAATTAATACTAGTTCAATTCAATAAGCCAATTAATAAAGAGACTAATAAAAACATGAGAATCAATTTCCAAATGATATTGCATGCAGGGGTCAAGATTTAAGAGAATGAAGGGAATGAGGCAAAAACAAAAAAATGAAGGAGAGAAGTTCACTCTTTTTAATGATATTTATTTTAATGGGCTAGCCAGATATTAAGAATTTATGTTAATTTTTACCTTAACCCTAAAGCTATACAATTGTATAGAATAGAAGCACTGTTTTTTAATCCATTCATTCAATTAATATATTTTTTTATTGAATGTCAGCTGTGTACAACATATGATGCTGTTAGGGCAAGTTATGGTGCACATAACTTCCCTGTGATTTAGTTTAAATAAAAATAAAGTAGATAATTCTTTGCTTTTAAATATGTGAATTTAAATCCCTATTCATTCCTCTGATTACTACTTCAACTATTAATATGCACTTAAAATTTGTATTTCAACATTTTGATGGAAATAACAAACTTAGATAAGCTAGAATCAGATGTAAGATTATACCTCATTTCATATTTTTTAACTTGCTGTACAATTTTTTTTTTTTTTATTTAACAATCCATTGGAGGATGCTTACCTCTTTTCTTCTGGATACAAAACTTTTATAATAAATGCTCACTGTGCCTATCACATTTCACTTCCATTGATTTATAGTGTCAGGGAGTACCTGTGTCACTATTTTATTATATTACATTGCCTTTCTAGTGCATATAGCTTTCTCATGATAAAGTTAATTCTGTACTCATTACCACCAGCTGCAAATTAGCTTGTATCCCCTTCTGACTATTGAAATACTTTAATGTTTGTGCCAATAATTTTATAATCTAATATTCATGTACTTAATCTGTTAATCACCACAACCTGAATTAATGTAGCCATGTATCTGATTTATTTGCTACTGTGCCATGATCCCAGAAGAGCCACAGCATATTTCTGAGTCCTATTTTTTGTGCATGTTTTTATGTTGCTGAAAATTTTAGAATAAGATTTTTGCCCTCTGTGTTACATTTTAAAATAAAATTTATAAGAAAAGTTTTGATGTTTCTAAAACACTTGCTTGGCATATAGTAATGCTGACTTCTAAATGTGTGCATATACGATTTCTTATTTGCTGATTCCTTTCTCTAATAGAAATCTTATGAATACGGTCACCCTTACCCCCAATATATATTTCAATCTTCATCCATGAAGAGTTTGACATACAAGTTTCAACTCTAATTTGCACTGTATAATTTTAAGTTGCTTTATATATTAGATAGATTTTTAAAAACCAGAATAGATGAACCTTGCCCCATTTCTAACTACTGCACTTCTCATTTAATTGCAGAGTTAGATTCACACACATACCTGTACCTCAAACTTCTTGGCAATATGTACCATTTATTAACTAAAGTACGATTACTCTGAAATCATAAGTGCAGGTGGATTGTACTGAAATGAACTTTGCAGATTTCTGTGTAGGGACTTAGTAGATGTGTTTTTAAAAAACTGAGCAGCTGAAACAATTTTAGGTACCATTTTTTTTCACTCTCTTTTCAAATACACTAGGATCAATAAGCATAGCAAAAGGCAAAACCCTTGTGATATCATTTATTTTATTAACTATGATGGGACTCCATTATAAACAACATGGTAAGTCACTTTGTTCACTGAGGATAAAGTTATGGGGGCAAACACAATCATTCTGGTGTCTTTGAGCACCAAAAAAATCTGATAATAAGACTAGCTGAACTCTATATCCTAAAGTGAGATTGAGATACAAATGTCTAAGGAATAAATTTAATTAATCTTAAGGAATCCACACCTCTCCAATCCTCACATCAAGAAACTTCAGCTTTTGACCAGTGGCTTTAATAAGCTTTTGCTAGAACTAAGTATCCTTGGCATTGGAAAGCTTTTGTACATCCATCATTCATTGGGATTATCTATCTCCTAAGATAAAAATCTTTAGCATCTTCCTTACTGACTCTGGAGAGGGAGTATAACCCATTAATTCACTTGCAGATGATTTAAAGGTAGGAGTTTCACTATATGCCAGTTAAATGAGGAAACTATTCTAATTGACCTTGAGAGGTTAAAACAATGAATTTGATAGAAAAAAAAAGATTAATGGGAAAAAATAAATTAAAAACTATGACCATTTGAAAAGTAACAAAAAGAACAGTCAGGAGTATTCACTTAAGTACAAAATAGCAATAATAACTTAGGAAAACATATACAATATTACCTATAACTATTTTAGAACAGGACAGAAGTATAAATATAATATCGAGTATAAAATTGGCACTAATTTAAACTATATATGTGATTGTTTTTAACTGAGGAAGTGAATTAATATTAAATTAGTTTTCTGATATAGTAGAGAAGTGGGATCCTTTATCCATTAAAAATTGGTTCAACTTAACCTCAGGTTAATTTTCTTCCTGATTTTTCTCCCTAAAACCCAACCTTGGGAAAAAAGAATCTTTTCAAAATATGGTCCTGGAAAAATTGGATATCTTCATGCAAAAGAATGAGATTTCAACTTTTTACTTATATCATATACAAAAATTAACTCAAAATGGATTAAATCTCTAAACATATGACCCCAAACTACAAAACTCTTAGAAGTAAACATAAGGGGGAAGTCTTACAACATTTTTAATAAGATATAAGACACCAAAGTACAGGTGACAAAAGAAAAACTAGCCAGATTTTGACTTCATCAAAAATAAAAGCTTTTTGGGCTTTAAAGGGCACTATCTAGAGAACAAGAAGGCAATCCACAAAACTGGAGAAATCATTTTGAATCATATATCTGATAAGAGACTAATATTCAGAATATATAAAGAACTTCAACTCAGTAACAGAAATTAATCTGGTTAAAACATGGTTAAAGATCTTGAACAAACATTTCTCCAAAGAAGAAATACAAGTGGATAATAAACACAAAAAAGATGCTCAACATCACTAATATTAGGAAGATGAGAATCAAAACCACAGTAAGATAGTCCTATGTAAGATGGCTATTATTAAAAAAAAAAAAAAAGCAGAAAATAACAAACATTGACAAAGATTAGAAATATCGGAACCTTTGTGCCCTGCTGTGGGGATGTAAAATGGTGCAGCTGCTGTGGAAAACACTATGCCAGTTCCTCAAAAAATTAAACATAAAATTACTATATGATCCAGTAAATCCACTTCTGGATTTATATCCAAAATAATTTAAAGCAGGGACTCAAACAGATATTTGTACACCTATGTTTATAGCAGCATTATTCATAGCAGTCAAAAGGTGAAAGCAACCCAAATGTCCATCCACAGATGAGTAGATAAACAAAATGTGGTATGTATCTACTGTGATGGCCAATGTGTCAACTTGGATTAGGTTTTTGGATGAGCTTAACATTTAAATTGGTGAATTTTTAGTAAGCAGATTGCCCTCTATAATGTTGTGGGCCTCATCCAGTCAGTTGAAGGCCCAATAGAACAAAAAGACTGGTTTCTCTGTGTAAGAGGGAATCCTCCAGCAGACTGCCTTATGTCTTCATCTGGACTTTCAACTGTTCTGGATCTCTGCCTGCTGACCTTTGGACTAGAATTGCACCACTGGTTGTCCTAAGTCTCCAGGCTGCCTTGCTTTGGGCTGTATTCACACCATTGGTTCCCCTGAGAACCAGAATTGCTGGCCTAAATTGCAGATTTTGGACTTCTCAGCCTCTATAATCATGACAGCCAATTCCTTACAATGAATCTCTTTATTGGTTCTGTTTATTTGGAGAACCCTGCCTAATATACTTACAATTGATATGTGTATCAGTGTACTGCTGGCACTTATCTTTAGTTGTAAAATTTGTCACCATTACAGCTCTCAGTTGCTACTGCTAGTGCCTTATACTTCACTCTCAGAGTTTTTGGATACTAAATGTCTGTGTGTTTTTAGTGTTCTGGTATCCCAGGAGTCCATACATTTTATTTAGTGTAATGCTCACTTTTGTTTTCAGTTAGCAGTTTCATTCATCTTTAGTGATGAACTATCACACTGATAATTAGTATTGATCATTGCCTAATTAATTTTGTCTTTTTCAAATGTTCCACTGAATGATATTTTCTCCCTAGTTTTCTTTTCAAGCCTTACTTCATTCTATTTTAAAAGATTACAGGAGCACCTGGATGGCTCAGTCGGTTAAGCGTCCGACTTCAGCTCAGGTCATGATCTCACGGTTCGTGGGTTCGGCCCGTGTAGGGCTCTGTGCTGATAGCTAGCTCAGAGCCTGGAGCCTGTTTCAGATTCTGTGTCTCTGTCTCTCTGACCCTCCCCTGCTCTCTCTCTCTCTCTCTCTCTCAGATATAACAATAAGAAACATTTTTTAAAAAATTAAAAGATCACAGCAACAAGTTTTCCTTATCTCTTTCATTTCTGAGCTCCTTTGAGAGTTAGTTAAGTAGCCACACTAGCACTGCTAGGTATTCACCTTCATAACTCCTGATCAGACTTGTCTGAGATTGTGTCATCAGAATTTCATGTTATTTCTGAATACTTTTTCCTCCAAAATTGAAGAAATTTAATTCTGTAAAGTATATGTCCACCTATGGCCATGTTTTAGGTGCTTTACATGTATTACCGCTTTTAATTCTCATGTAACCATGAAAGGCAAGTTCTATTAATTCTAATTTACAGATGAGGGGACAGAGATGCAATGAAAGCAAGTGATTGGTCCAGTTCAAGACTTGGAGTAAAAGTAGAAGTGCTAGAAATGGAAAAGGCAAGGACAAACATAAGCTGAGCCTAGAATCCTCATCTCAGAAACATCAGTGAGGGTACAACTTCTGAGAGAAGGGGTAGCCTCAGGGCATTCCAAGGGCCCATTAGGACTTTGATCTCACAATAAGCTACCAAACTGCTCACCAGAGCTCATCTTCAGACAGACTTTGAACTGGTCTTTGGCATGAAGAGATGAAAAAAAAAAGAGCTTATAAACCCAAGCATGCCTAAGACTAACCTGGACTATGGTTGCCAAATATCTGGAATTTCTAAAGAATTAAAATAGTTTTTGTAAAACAGTAAATCAAACTTAAATTCTAAAAAAAAATACAAATTTTGTGAGATGCCTAAAGCAGTTTAGTTCTATTTTCTCTCATATACTACCAGAAATGATGGTATGGAATTGTAGTGCTGGCAAAGGATCTTAAAAATCACCTTGTTCTTCATTGTATAGGACATGAAAGTTTGACTCCTCCAAAACTCACACTTGAAGCAGACCCAAGAGTCTAGAGCCTATAGTCTCTAGTCCATTCTTTTTTTTTTTTTTAAGTGTTTATTTTTGAGAGAGAGAGAAAGACAGAGCACAAGCAGAGAAGGGGCAGAGAGAGAGGGAGACACAGAATCTGAAGCAGGTTCCAGGCTCTGAGCTGTCAGCACAGAGCCCAAAACGGGGCTTGAACTCACGGACCACGATCATGACCTGAGCCAAAGTTGTGCTTAGCAGACTGAACCACCCAAGTGCCCCTAGTCCAATCTCTTTTAATTAGACTATATTAATATTATTCTTATAGTTGACTTTTAAGCAGATAACTAACATTTCATTCATATTTATTTTACTGATGGGTAGACTCTCTCTCTCTCTCTCTCTCCCAACACCCCCGCCGCCCCCCCACCCCCCCG
>NW_027527387.1:916715-957511 GCF_008692635.1 Crocuta crocuta
GGTCTCATTACCTTTCTATCTGTTAAGTCACTTGCCTTCTTATAGTTGCTTGATAGTTCTGAGACACTTGCTCTTTGAAAAAAGGCAACGTGCCATCTGGTGGTAGGTAACCTGAAATACAGTCAAATCCCATAAAGCTTAATTGCTAAATGCATCATCCAAATGTCTGAGACACAGAATACACAGAATCCCTCTTTCATACTATACAAAGCCTGAATGTGCCTTTCCTTATTATTTTTAATTATAATTTTAAAAAATTATCTCAGTTTTCCACACCAGACACTAAGGACTGAGTCCTATAAGCCAATAAAAGGAGATTTTAAAAGGCTAAGAAAACACCCAAATGTATCAGAGTGTCTCAGAGCAGTGCTCTATCTGGGTATATTTTGGTATATAAAAATATTTAGAAACAGAATGGCATTCCTTAAGATACTGTTCTGAAAGTTTCCTGAGAACCTCTCAGAAAGCCTGGAAGTTGACAGCTTAGTAAGTTCAGCTACTAGTTCTCTTCCAGTGAATATAAATATGGTTACTCATGATAATTCAAGAGACTAGTTATTCCAGGGTCTTGCCTAACATTTATTGTATTTGAAACAACCTAGCAACACAAGCTATTTTTGTTTAGTATTTTCCAGCGTATCTTTTACTATATCTTTCTTTCTGCCTTTATTTTTTTAAACTTTTTAAAAATGTTTATCTATTTTTGAGAGAGAGAGAGAGAGAGAGAACATGAGTGTGAGAGGGGCAGAGAGAGAGAGGAACAGATGATCTGTAGCAGGCTTTGCACTGACAGCAGCAAACCTGTGTGGGGCAGGAACTGATAAACACTGAGACCATGACCTGAGCCAAAGTCAAGTGATTCCCTTACCCTCAATGCTCAGTTGACTGGGTCACCCAGGCACCCACCACCTTTCTGTTTTGATTCTGAGATATCCTCATGAGGCAGAGCTAAATTAAACAAACACAGTCACATTTTTGTGATTATGATATACATAGACTTACCTCCATCACCTTATTTTGTTTACTATTTTACATTTTTTTCATTTAACTTTTCTGCTCAAGTTTTCTAATTTGCTTTTTATTCCTTTACTAGTTTAGAAATGTGTTCTATTTCATTATATATGGCATTTATCCTTTTATTTTTAATATTCTTTCCTAATATAAAATCTAGGATTAAAGAATATCTCTGTCCTCTCAAAAAGATTAGGACAGTTTAATTTCTAACACATTTCTCATTCTTTTATGTTAGTTGTCTAGTATTTTAGATTCTGTTTTTTTAAACTCCTTAAAATAAGGTGTTTTTTTTTTGTTTCTTTTTGTTTGTTTTTGCAATTAAAACTTATTTAGGTTTACTGAAATATTTAACATTTCTTTAGAGAGAATTCCTTTTTGAATTGTAGCTCTTTCTTCAGAATACTCTCTTTTTTTGTACTGAAATACATAATTTAATATTTATTTCAGCAAAGTCCACAGATTGAAAGCTCTGACTTAGTCTGAAAAAAAAAAAATCTTTTACCTTTTCTCTTAACCAATCATTTAGCTGGGTATAAAAGCCAATTTGTTCACTCATTTCTCTTAAGCTTTTTGAAAGTATCTTTCCATTACTTTGTGCAGCTTTTGATGATAATACAGTCTTTTCTCATTCTGATTACCCTTCCCAAGTAGGTGATCTGTTTTTTATTTTGAAACCTTTGGTTATTTTCTTTTTATCTTTATGTCCTTCAGTTTCACAACAACATAGCTAGTTGTAGTAATTTTATTTTGTTGCTCTGAATTTTTGTGTCAGTTTAATCTAAAACCTCATGTGACAATTGTGACAAACTTTCAGGCCATATTTCTGCAAATATTGACTCACTCCTAGTCTCTACCTCTCCTAGAATACCTTTCAGACGTATGTAGGGTTTTCTCATTTTATCTTTTCATATTTATTCTTTGTGATGGTTAATTTTATGTGTTAATGTGATTATGCTAAGGTGCCCATTTGTTTTATTAAACACTAGTCTAGATGATACTGTGAGGTATTTTTTACATATGATCATATCCAGATTTGGAAGAGCAAAGTTTCTTGTGTTGTCCCTGCTAACTCTTCATCATTGTTTGATTCCTCATAGAAATGGGATTAGTTTTCTGTTGAAGGCTTGTGATTCTGAAGTTATAAAAATGTCTCTACAAAGGTTACTTCTCCTGAAGTCAGGAGTTTTTGTGGTTCTCAGCTAAATGTCTCATTCTTTGACTTTCTCTGACCACTGGATCTGTGTACTGCTCTTGATTCTCACACACTCCCCCTCACTCTACTATCTAGGTCAACTTTCATCATTATAAGATTTCATAGAGTACCTTTTAATTGATATCACTTCTCTGAGTTTGTAATTATACTTTTATTAGTATGATTATTTGACAAAAATCTGTGACTCCCTTACCCTCAGTAAACTCTTAGCCTCATGAGAACAGGGAATATATACATTTTTAGTTCACTATTTAAGCTCTAACACTTGGCACAGTGCCAGATATATAGTAGTCATTCACTTAAATTAAATATCTGTTGTAGACCAAATGAATGAGCAAGTAACTACACCCTTCAATCCTGCTAACCATGAAAAATTTTCTCCTGGATATGTTTCATGCAGGTATTGATTGAATCAGAATTATTGAAACCTTTTTATTCTCTCCTGCATCTGCCATTATTGGTGCTACTATGGCTAACACCCTCAAATACCTGACACATCCAAATACAGATATTAATAATTATAGAGTTTCTGAGTTCTTGAAAATTTGTATTTGGAGTCATGTAAAAACACTAAAAGTTGCCTCTTATAAGTCCACGAAGTATATGAGTTTCTCCAACAGAGGAATTGCAAACTCTGCTCTTCATAAAGAAATACGTTAGATCAGAGTGAATGACATGAGGTCAATCTCACTGGAATGAGATTGCTAATGCATGGTTTTAGGGACCTTGATCTTTATTTCAGATTGGAAGACTGCAGTCCAGGGTTGTCTTAATACTCAGGTGAGATGTTTGGTGCCAGGAAGCTTCTGAATTTTAGAGAAATAGCATGAAAAATGTCCACTTTTTAAACAAAATATTATGAGATTGTTAATTTTAGAGTTTAAATGAAACTGCTGGTTCCTCTCTCTGGCATTCCTCACAATCCCTGTGTATTACCATAGTCATTAAGGGGTGTAAATGTATGGGCCCAGCACGCTTCTGCTGCACCACTCTGCTCCCCTAAGGGATGTAAATTTAGATACCAAATTCTGAAGTCAAAGAAGGATCCTTCTTGCTTAATTACTAATTGTTGACATCTTATACTGATTTCAGCTTCATGTTGATAGGTGTGTATGTGTGTGTGTGTGTGAGAGAGAGAGAGAGAGAGAGAGAGAGAGAGAGGATTCTGATGGTCACAAACATTTTAGTCAGTTAGCTTTTAATAGTAGTATTCTTTGATTGTTTGGGTATCCCTTGTGAAGAATTGGCATCCTTGTCAAGTCAGTGGTTAAATAATTTGGTTGTTCAATATTTTGACTTGTGTGTTTGTACATATATGTGAGTTGGATGGAAGGACAAATGAGTGGGAAAGCTACTTGTTGCATGCATTCATCTGGTTGAATCAATCCATACATGACTTCTCAACAATGAAATGAATTTCTCAAATATTCATGCCTTGACATTAATAACCAGGTCTATAGACTCCTGCTATATTCTATCACTTATAGAGAAGTTGAATTAATTTTGATTTTAGAGGCACATAGCTTAAATGTTTATATTTATTTATATTTACTATAAATATAAAACAAAAGTTTTAATCAGAAGTATAATCTCATTATTGCAAATTTAATGGTTGGCCAATTACAAATGGCCAATAAATCTTTTCTTTCTTTCTTTTCTTTTCTTTTTTTTATTTCAGCCTCATAAATAGTCAGCTGGCATTAAATATTTGTGATCTAGGCTAGTAACCTTTTTCAATCTCACAGGACCTTTTTTAATTAAACTATATCTTTGTCCCATGTCTGTAATCCTCTCACTGACATTTTATATACAAGACACCTTGCTGAAAAAAGGTCAAGCAGTACAGTTATAAATGGAAAAGAGATTAAAAGAATTCTCAAGCCATGGTGTGATCTAAGAGTGAGTTAAATATGGAGCAGTACTTAGTAGACCTGCTCAGTAGACAAGGAGGAATCCTCTGGGTAGATTTTAATGATTGGAGCAGCAAAGCAAATGAAAATTACCTTTATGACAAAAATGAAAATTACACATTTTTTTCATAGTCTTCCGTAATTGTGAAAGACCAGGAGGTTTTAATTGCCATAAAATGTTTAGGAAAACAATTGGGAAATACAGTCATGATGTTTGTATAATTCTTGCCTAGAAAGACACTTTTGTTGCTCCGTAAACCTTGCAAATGTCAGTCTTGTGTTAAGGTTAATTAACTCTAGAAGTAAAAGAAACATGTTGAAACTTAAATGCATCAATGAAGAGTAAGAAAGGAATGCAAAAACTGAGTAAGAAAGAGATAGTGAGCAAATGCCACATTACTGAAAAATCTATTTTAGTATGTATATATCAAAGAGTAGCTATGTGTTTGGAAGGTAAATACATTTACAGAAATGACTTACATTACTTTCACCAGAACATTAAGCAGAAATTGAAAATGGATTTTCCCCCCTTAATATTCTCCAGCTGGCATGTTATGACTAAAACTTGCTGAATCCATGCCACACTGTGATGCATTTAATGGTGTACATGGGTACAACTAAACAATACATTACTCGTAATGTCTGAAATAACCCTAGCAAGGCATGGTACTCAAGTGTTGAAATACCACTCTCTGTTTCTCAGGGGTTGCTTAGTTATACCCAAGAGGCCAACCTTCTCTGAAAAGCCTTTACTGCTAATTTCTTTCTGTCACTTTTATATAGTCCAGTGAAAAAAGGGTACCCTTTCATTCCTATGTCATCAAAATGGCGTTATTTAGATGTTAGTGCTTGAGGCATAGCTGTTGACACAGGACCTTTAATCAGAGGACTTCTGCTTTCAGGGTTCTTTATTTATAAATGGTCTACTTGGCTGCAAATATCCTTTAATTTTTAAAAAGAAAAGAAGATATAAAACTAAATTAAATTAAAATAAAATAGAACTTTGACTTGAGCTAAATCTCTTTTGGTGTCTCCCATGCTTTGGGTTTCTGGACAGAATCTTTGTCAGTGCTAAATGAAAAGGTTACTGTATGCAGTTTCTTTCAGCTATTATAAGACTTCTGGCAGTGACTGAACTGTCAGGTTCCAGCAGGCCAGTCCCTGTTCAAAGTAACCGGATGCTGTGTTTGAGAAATGTGATCGTTGACAGCCTGACATTATGATGCTTGTGACCCAGCCTGGGACCCAAGCTATGAATCAGCTATGAATCCAAATAATAAGAACAGTTTCTATACATAAAAACCTGTTTGTACATTTACTTAATGGGAAAATATTTTCACTGAGTAAAGCGAGTTATGCTTTGAAAAAAAGCTAATTGAGTTCTGATCATTTTCAACATGTACTATTGGGAATCATTTTTTTTTCTTTCAAAATAACTTGTTCATCCAGATAAAATTTTAGACTCTGACCAATTGAAAAGATGGAAAAATTCAGTTAATCAAATAGTTGCTTTTTCTAAATAAAAACTTTCAACTAATTTCCTTAACTGACAAAAATGACTGACTATTTGCCATTGGTTATGTTGGTATGCAGTATGTGTTAAACATTTGTCTGAGTTCATGCAAAATGAGCCAGACCAGTCAAGACAAATTGGGTATCTGATAAATGGTATTTTTCAGTTTGCTTCCTCAATAGATTAACCTGTCAAATGGTAAAAAACAAATTTACTGTGGGATAAATTATGAAAAATAATCTATTGAATTGTATTCTGTACAAAGTACTTCCCAATAGCTGTTATTGTTTGTTGTTACCATCGTTGTTGTGTTGAAGTTCAGGGAACTAAGATCCAGAGAGGTTACATAATTTGCTTAGGGTCATAAAAGTAGTGAGTTGGTTTATCTCTAACATCATGTTTTCCAATACTCTCAATAATCACTTCCATTTCAGTACCTACAGAAATAGTGATATTTCCCCTTTTTTATCATATTGCCTAGATATAATAGGCAAGGCTTTAATTTTATTTTGTCTACAGACTTATGAAATAAAAAACTGAGAATATCAAATAATGGTATATGTTAAGATTTATTGAAGGAGTTTTGTTTAAGAAGAAAAGCATGTAAATTTTATTTTAATGCAAGGTATATATATGTAATAAGCAGCATTTAAAACTTTAAATATAGAATATGTTTCTTATGATTTATATTTGAGGGTTTTTTCCATGCTTCTTGAAAGCTATTATTTTCCATGACCCTGCAGATATTCAGAAAAATAGTTTCACTGCTAGAAAAGAACAAAATGTTTGTGATATGGTAAATACACTAGGAATTTGCTAGATGGTGCTACAACATATATTTGTAATATTCTACTAAAAGTATCATTTGAACAGGAACTTTTTTTCTTATAATTAGAAATATTCACATCGATATTAGTATTTGTAGCCTTCTTATTATGATATAGGCATTATTTTTTAAAAACACAAAATTATGCTATACTCTCAGCCCCTAACAGGATTTTAACTGCCATTTTTATTAAATTTGGGCTATATTTAACAAATTAGCTTTTTATGTTTATAGAATATTTTAACATAAAATATAGATAAAATATATATAAAATATGTACCAGGCTTAACANTAATACTATGTTTCTTGGAATACAGCTATTTTTTTTTTCAGTCATCCTGGTAGAAGCTAAATATAGTTCATAATCAGATGGCTTAACTTTAAATGCTAATTCAGAACAAAACAAAACTACTTTAGAAGATTCAATAATCTGAAATAAAAAACTGTCCGTTATATGTAACTTTTTTCTCTTAAATAAATATAAATTAAATAAATTAAAGGCAACAGAAAAATAAATGTTTCTTTTTTTTTAAGCCAAAAATCGTTTTAACGTCAGGGTATTATTTCTACTATGGCCATCAACCATAATCATGCGTTTGTACTATCTAGGCTGCATTCTAGGCAATGTCCTACAAAATTAATTTCAATCATAGAGAAGTAGAGGCCACATATATAGGGAGAAATTGGTGGCTGTGTATGTCAACAGTGGCTAACTTGACTTCATTGCAGATATCATTATAATATCTTTTGAACTTCAAAGCCCTGAGGATCAATATGACCTTGAAAATAAAAAGAGATAAAACCAGTAAGTTCATTTTTCCCAAGCCTGAGGCTCTCAGGGTCAAATCTTTGGAAAGATTCTCAAACTAGTTATAATGAAAAAAACAACCAGATATGCCAGAAGATTAAATAAAACATCAATTAGATTAATATTTTTAAAATTTTTTTTTAATGGTTTATTTATTTCTGAAACAGAGATAGCATGAGCAGGGGAGGGTCAGAGAGAGGAAGACACAGAATCTGAAACAGGCTCCAAGCTCTGAGCTAGCTGTCAGCACAGAGCCCGACGCGGAGCTCCAACCCATGAACCGTGAGATCATGACCTGAGCCGAAGTCAGACACTTAACCGACTGAGCCACCCAGACACCCCTAGATTAATATTTTAATTTAACTGTTTACCTTGGAAAAAAGATATAGTCACCACAAACATTGTCATCTCATAAAAATATATTGATGATGCAATAATATTAAACAGTATGTATTGAATTAATAAGTAAGGTAGTATTTTATAGTCAAACTAATTGAGGATGACATCATATAGGTAAATACTAAGATTATGTTGTAGCATTCCCAAAACTTCAAACCCTGCTTACTATGAGAAAGAAATTCCACACATGAGGAAATTTAAATTGCTATTCCAGAATTTTTATATGGCAGACTAGTTGTTACAATTCTTTTACTGAGAACAATTAGAAAAGCTGGATAATTGGAAAGTTCACAAAGCAGCAACAAAGGTTTTGAGGGACGCAGAGGTGAGTCTGACAATTGACTTTTCTTTCTTTTTTTTAAAACTTTTTAAATGTTTTATTTATTTCTGAGAGAGAGACAGCATGAGCAAGGAAGGGTCAGAGAGAGAGGGAGACACAGAATCTGAAACAGGCTCCAGGATCTGAGCTGGCGGTCAGCACAGAGCCCCATGTGGGGCTCGAATCCACGAACTGTGAGATCATGACCTGAGCCAAAGTCGGACGCTCAACTGACGGAGCCACCCAGGCCCCTCTGATTTTTCTTTCTCTTTCAAGGCAGTACAGCAATTCCTAAATAGCTAAGAAGCTGAGCAAAGCTTACAGAAGACTCACAGTTATACCTAGAGAGACAAAAACTGAAATACAGATCTTAGGAAGAAACAGGTGCCCTGATAATTACTCTAGGATTTTAGCTGAGATCCTGAAGTGTTAGCCTGCTAGTAGAACTATCAAGAATGGCAATCAAAAATGCAAGTGAAATAAAGACATGACAAGAGTGGAATAGAAACACCTACGGAATTAGAATCTGCAAACCAGCACTAAAGGAGATACTAAAAGAATTGAGTGGGGGTGGGCAGAAAATTAAAAATCACAACTGGAAACAAGGAAATTCAATAAAGAATGAAGAACAAGGGAGAGTATAATTAGGTGGTTAAATGAAAATGAATACTGAATATAAAATATAATGCTAATACCTTGTGGGATTTTAAATACATGTGTAACTAAAGGACTGGGACCATGCATTTATCAAAACTTAACCTTAAAACACAAAGATCATGACTTTAAATGAATGCAATTTAAAAAATCAATTAGGATATTGTGGGCTTCAGGATGTAATACAGATTGTGACAAACGAATCTGTGGTACAGATGTATGACAAGTTCATTGAAATGAGTGGGGGAAATATTTACCTAACTTAGGAAATGAGCAGACACCATAAGACTAAGGACTACAATAACTAATGTATAAGCACTGCACTGTAGTTAATATAGATGTTTTCCATGGGGATATAGGCTAACAATTCTGATAAATGTTTACTGGGATTGAGCAAGTAAAATAAGCAAATAGATGATAGATAGTGGGAGCAAGGTTTCTTACAACTAGAGGGAGAGGTTATAGATAAGTAAGAAAGCTAGAATGAACAACAGGGTGCTGGATGAGAGTAAAAGACTTCAGTATAAGCTCATGTTTAGCTTAATATAGGTACAGATGATTACATATAGAAATAATTATAGCCATATCTGAATACACAGGTTAGTACGCCACATATATTTTCTAGCACTGTCTGCTGAGAGGAACAAAATCCTCAGTAGCAACAAGCATACTCAGGATCTAGATCTTGATTCCTAATAGTACTTTCCAATAAAAGGAACTAGAAATCCTTGAAGAATGACTGTTTCTAGACTAGGACAGGGAATATATAAGAAGAACCTGGATCATCTTGTAGTGCCAGAAAGTAAGGAATTATTCAAAACCCAAAACAATGGGGATATGTCAAAGGGACACAAGAACCAAATGAAAGAGTCCTCAATGGCCAAAGCTGAACATTTTGAGCACTAAAAATAATGAAATATTGAGTTATTATCTGAAGTATAACATAAATACCAGCGAGTACATACTTATGTATGTGTGTAAATAAATGGTTGAATAAATAATTAAATGGAGGAAAATAGACAAATTTCCCATATAGAAGAATTGTAAATAACTTACATAGGGGCTCCACCATCAAGGAAGTGATGAATGACTCCCTANGAGACAGCGTGAGCAGGGGAGGGTCAGAGAGAGAGGGAGATACAGACTCTGAAATACGCTCCAGGCTCTGAGCTGGCAGTCAGCACAGAGCCCGACGCGGGGCTCAAACCCACGAACCGTGAGATCATGACCTAAGTGAAAGTCGGACGCTTAACCGACTAAGCCACCCAGGTGCCCCAAGTCACACTCTTGATATTTAATGAGAATGGCACTTTACTTCTGTGATCTTCCTTCCCAAAACTTACCTCTAACCATGAGAAAAATATCAGACAAATCCAAATTGAAAGACATTATGCAAAATACCTGATCTTTACTCTTCAAAATCCTCAATGTCATCAGAAATAAGGAAAGTCTGAGAAACTGTTTCAGTTTAGAGGAGCCTAAAGAGGTATGAGTAGTAAATAAAGATGTGAATCCTGGTAGCACCCTGGAACACAAAGAGAACATTGGGTAAAAACTAAGGAAATCTGAATAAAATATGGACATAACTTAATAATAGTATATCAATATCAGTTCATTAGTTATAACAGAGTAGCCTAATAATATAAGATGGCAACAAAAAGTAGGCAGTTGAATATATGGGAACTTTATTAATATTATTGCAACATTTGTATAAATTTAAAAATATCCCAAAATAAAAGTTTATTAAATGTTCAAAAAATATGTAAACTACTGGGAAACAGCACACAAGAAGGTGAGGAAGTATGTCATTAAAGTCGGAGTTTTCTAAGATGTTGCTTCATCTCACAAGTGGTAAAAGTATTAATTTCTATTAGATATCTAAAAGTCAGTGGTGCATTTGTAATTTCTGGGTTAGCCATGAAAAAGGAAAGACTGTAAGTAACACATTCATATAGGAGAAAAATTAAAAATAAAATAATTAAAATAGAGTAATCCAAAAGAAGATAAGATTCTTCAAATTAAAGAGCATAAAATAGTTGATAAAAAAACAGAAAACAAAAGTAACATGGTAGATTTAAGTGCAACTACATTAGTAATTATTAGATTTAGTTACATAAAATTTCAGGTGTTATATCTGTCTGTAAAGATGGCAGTTGCATATGATTCATTCTAATGCACTAAAAATTTGAAATAAATACACCAATTCAAAAAACAAAGATTGTTATTTTGGATGAAAAATGCAAAAGCATGCTACTTATAAAAGACACACCCTAAACATAAGAATGCAGAAAGATTTAAAGTAACTGGAAAAAGCTGTGCTTTATAAACACTAAGCCTAAGACGATTGGTATAGCTATACTGATATCAGTAAAAGATTTTATTTTATTTTTAAAATTTTTTTGAATGTTTGTTTATTTTTGAGACAGAGAGAAAGGGTGATCATGAGTGTGGGAGTGACAGAGAGAGAGAGAGAGAGAGATGGAATCCAAAGCAGGCTTCAGGCTCTGAGCTGTCTGTCAACACAGAGCCTGAAGAAGGGCTTGAACTCATGAACTGTGAGATCATGATCAGAGATGTAATCAGATGCTTAACTGACTGAGCCATCCAGGCACCCAGGGAAAAGTAGATTTAAAAGCAAGAAGAGTTACTAAAAATAAAAAGGGATATTTTCTAGTGTTATATTCTACCAGGAAAGGATAACAATTATAAATTTTAATGCATCTAATAATAGCTTAAAATATATAAAATAAGAAAATAATATAAATGAAAAACAGTGAAATCTATAGTCAAGTTATGAGAAATTCTAAGACCTTCCTCAATAATTGAAAGAACATGTAGATTAAAAACATTAAAAACGATAAAAAATTTACTATGATGAACATTAAGAGAACACTGAACATAACTGCAGAATATTTTTTGAGTTTATATAAGTCACTTAATAAAATTTACCTTTTTCTAAATTAACATAACAATTCTCAAGCAAAGATTGAAATCACACTGAACTACAACTGAACACCAATAACAAAAAAGGCACATAGAAATAGATCCAAATGTTTTGATATCAAGCAATTACTTTTGGGTAAACCATTGGGTAAAAGGAGAAATCACAGGAAAAATTAGAAAATATTTTGACTGAAAGATAATGTAAATATCATCTCACAAAACTTGTGGGATACAACTAAAATGATAACTTGAATACAGTTATACCAAGAAATCTAGGGCTTTTTGCAAAGGAAGAACTTCTGAAACAATACCATTTATGAAAGCTGATATAGGAAGAAACAAGAAATCTAAATAGTTCTGGGTCCTGTTAAGAAAACAAATATGTAAATAAATCCTTTCTCAAAAGAAAACCTTGGGCTATGTTGGTTTCAGGAGTGAATACTCTTGACAGTTAAGAAATAACACCAAATTCACAAAAAAACCTCTTTCAGAGTGTAGAAAAAGAAACACTTCCCAACACATGTTATAAGCTAAATAACTTTGATGTGAAAGCCTGACAAAAGCATTGCAAGAACAAATAATTATAGGCCAATTTCTTTCAAGAACAGTTACAAAAATTATAAAGAAATTAGCAAACAAAATTCAGAGTTATATAAAGAAAAATTATACGTGACAACGATNCACACACACACACACACACACACACAATTTTTAAATTTCTATTTATATATATATACATATATATATACACATTCACACATATATATGCATGCCTACAGTTGCATATATGTAATTATTTCAACATTTGCAGAAAAAATTTGATAATTTTGTCATTCATAATAAACCTCTAAGTTAACTAAGAATGGAACTAAGTAAACTAAGAAGGGAACTCTCCTAATCTGATAAAGGGACCTACCATAAACTTTATTGCAAATGCCAGATTTATCATAGAATATTATGTTTTCTCTCTGAGTTTAGACCTGAGAAGAAGATACTGGCTCTTGCCTCCCATATTTAATATTGTATCAGAGTTCCTATCTAGTGGAGTAAGGCAAGATAAAGAAATAATAAAGATTGGAAAGGGGAGAAAATGCTATTTCCATTCACAATTGTATCCATTATTATATTTTCAAAAAATTTTAATTATTATAAGCAAGAAAATATGACAGTCACTACAGTTGATCCTCATTATTTATTTTTTTAAATTTTTAATGTTTATTTCTAAGAGAGGGATAGCATGAGCAGGGGAGAGTCATAGAGAGAGGGAGACACAGAATCTGAAAAAGGCTCCAGGCTCTGAGCTTGATGTCAGCACAGAGCCTGACGTGGGGCACGAACCCACCAACCATGAGATCATGACCTGAGCTGAAGTCAGACACTCAACCAACTGAGCGACCCAGGTGCCCCTGATCCTCATTATTTATGAATCTGGTACTCATGAATTCTTCTACTTGTTAAAATTGATTTGTGATCCCAAAATCAATACTCAGAAAACTTTCATAACCATTTGTGAACATGCACAAAAGGGTGAAAATTTTGAGTTGCCCCACATACATGTTCCCAGCTGAGGTCAAACAAATTGATATTCTGCCTTCTTGTTTCAGGTTTCACACTATGACAGTCCATTTTGTGGCACAATTTTTACACATTTTTGTACTTTTTTGTTGGTGATATTGCTGTTTAAAATGAGCCCCACACTTGTTGGGATGAGCACTGGGTGTTGTATGTAAGCCAATTTGATAATAAATTATATTCATAAAATTAAAAAAAAATAATACAATGAGCCCCAGTGAGCTCGCAGCTGAAGTGTTTTCTTGTGCTCCTATGCTCAAGAAGGCTGTGATTCACCTTACAGGGAAAATACATGTATTAAATAAACTCCATTCAGTTATGTGTTACAATGCTGCTGACTGGGAATTCAGTGTTAATGAATCAATAATATGTATTAAGTAAGATTTCTTTAAGCAAAAACATAAATAAAACAAGGTTATGCATTGATCATTTGATGAAAATGTGACCAGAGGGAGGCTCACAAAAATCTAACTGTATATCCCAGAGGAGCCATGGTTCAGTATCCACTAATTCAATGTTCATGGTGATTTTATGAAACATCAAACAATTTTTTTATCAGGAACAATTAGAAAATGAAAATGTTGAGACATCATATGTAATAGTTTTAAAAATAAGGAAACTTAGGAATAATTCTAGCAAAGTTTAAATAAGACTCTATACAAAAAAAATCAAGCTATTATTAGGAAAGGTTAAGGGAGCTACATCTTCCCTGTGTTAAGCCTCATACAGACACACATCCACAATATGCATGGAAATAAAATTTCATAACTTCCCTTGTGTTTTCCTTATTTCCCATAACTGTCTAAGTCAGACTTGTCTTAAATATCTGTACTCAGATTTGGTGACAGTCATTCTGATTCAAATTTAAAGAACTTCCTTAGACAAATATATAACCTACTCAGTTTTTTCAAAAATCATTATCCCCAAATCTGCTTTTGGCCGCTGAGGCATTTTCATTTTTTAGATTTTCACATTAAATACAAAACCTCTTGAGTGGGTGGAATCTGAAACTACATTTTATTAATACCTATTAAGCAAGGTCCTAGCAGAATGGGAGGGGGCAGGATGGAAAGATTGTGGGGGGGCGGGACATAAAGACAAATGTTGCATTATAGTCCTTGACAAACCCTGCTCACACTCACAGTATGCTTTCTTTTATTAAAGTTAAACCTCACATATGGCAATTAAAACCTTTTTCTTCTTTCTGAACTCCCAGAAGAATAGAGAAAAGTGATTCTTTATTAAAGCAAGTTCCTTAAGGGAAGTCTGCTATGAAGACCTTGCTTCCTTTTATATGGTCTAAATCTACCTCCATTTTCCACTGTGACCCCATTTTTGACTCATGAATCAGCTTTACTCCTTACTGAGTCTTTTCACTCACTTCTCTTCTGAGTCATTATGGGTATTTATTACTATAAAGCTGTTACTTTGTCATTTTTGTGTTTTGTACTCTTTGAGACACATATAATATTATAGACTATAGACTATAGTCCCAAATAGGAAAAGCATATTTTTAAATGCCATTCTTTGAGGGCTATGTTACCGTATGTAATGTTAAGTTCCAGATGCTGAGAAAACATGCCTTCTCATCATATTCTTGAAACCCCTCAGTGGCCTCTATGTCTGAATGTTAGCAGAGAGGCTGAATCTACAGCAAGCCTAATCATATCATATCCCAGATCAGGAACTGGGCTTCCTCTCCAAAAAATACTAAATTATAAATGCAGAACCTGTAATCTTGCCTTACTGACAATTCTTCAAGTGCTATTTTGTGGTGAATAAGAATCATTCATTTTTCCCCTCATCTTTGCCAAGTGAATGTTTCATTGTTCAGCTGAGCTGACAGAACAGATGAAGGCAAAACAGGCAATACTCAAGAGCACAGTTACTGATAAATAATTACAACAAGGACATTATAATTATTTAATTAAAATCTGCACATGGGGAGAGATTATGAGTCTTTCAGCTTGCTACCTCATTTAGATGATACTAGTCATTAACCAATTTAGCTGGAGTCAGCGCCTAAATGTCCACATGCTCCATTTTATCTTTGAAACCTGTGCCGTCAGCAGCCATGGCTGCATGCTCTGTGTCCCACTGCTGGGGAGCACAGGCACACTGCTTAATAGTGTGGGGAGATACTTGCAAGTCTTAACTACCCATAACCATCTCATAAACCTTCTCTGGGATTCTGAAGGTTTTTCCTTCAAAACATAGTGCCTGGAAATTTTGGTGTTGTTTACTCTTATTAATAACATACTGAAACTTCTGCCAACTAATAGAAATCTATAGAATACAGGTTCAATGAAGACTCTAATATCTAAAAAGATTTCTTCTCTGATCTATTGAAATCAACTGTTTTAAAGGAAGAGGGGGTTCATCTATGTGCCAGTCCTACACTGTCTACTCCAAGACAACTTTATAGTAAGACTCCGGGATACTAATATTTCAATCTCTAGATAGCAATTAAAGTGTCTGTTCCTCAGGTGTTTCCTTTTTGAGTACATATATGAAGAAAAAGACAGCTACTACATTATTACTACAGATGAGACTGTTGGAGTAGTGGAAATAAGGGGGAGAAGCACTGATCTTAATTTTTTTAATCTTAATTTGTTAATAGGGTCTCTCTCTCTCTCTCTCTCTCTCTCTCTCTCTCTCTCACACACACACACACACACACACACACACACACACACACTTTCTCTATTTATTTTGGTTTTACTTTGGTTAGTCAATAATTTTACTTTGCAGTGGCCCAGTTCTGCAGATTTACCTAGTTTCTAAAAATGTAACAAATTACTCTATTTCTGAAATCTGCCTGAAATCAGCTTGAAGTAGGACATACTGGCAAATCAATACAGTCCCACTGGCCTCAGTACCTAAGAAAAAAATGACAAGTTAAAGTATAGTCAAGTAAAAATTTTAATAAAAATAAAATATGTGATCCCTGGGCCCTTGGTCCCTTCCTTGGAACTCTGATATGATATAGCAACCCAAACTGGTGAGTCGTCTCTGAAAATTTGAAGACCAATAACAATTTTTGACATTTTATGCAATCTGAAGAAGTTGTGTAAAACAGGCTTCTGGTCTTTCAATGCCTCATCCAAAATATAAATTTCAGAAATACTAAATGATATTGATTTTGGCAGAACGCACAGAAAACCAAAAACACAAATACCTTCTTGCAAGAATTCTTTTATCTAACCCACTTCTTTGACACAGGAGATGATTCTTCTACTCATATAAGAGAAATAAGACCTGGACTAAGTAGAAAGAGGTGGACTAGATAAATTTTATGATTAATTTTATCTGTATTAATAACTACCTACCCATATATAGGCTTTTATGGTTTTTTTTTTTTATAAATTACTGCTTATAAAAAATACTTTCTGTTTTACTCAACCTAAATACATATTCTGCTATAGCAACTCCTCCTTCTAGCAACCAATCTAGTTTCTGTCTCAGGGCTTTAACCCTTGTTCTTCCCCCTACCTAATATGTTCCTTTTTTATGGACCTTTAGATTTCTAGCTCCTTTTTGTGATTCAGATATAAGCTTAAATATCATCTCCTCAGAGAGGTCTTTCCTTACCACTCTGCTAAAATAGGCATCCATTTGTGTTTCTTCATCCAAACACCAACTTTTTGTTACCTTTATAATACTCATCAGTATTTTTAATTACATGAGTATTCATTTGATTACTATTATATTGACTGTCTATCTCTGTAGACAATCAACTCCATGAATAGAGGTGCAGTTTTGGTCTCATCCACTGTTATAGTCCCACTGTTTGGCACAGTGCATGAAGAATGGACCCCTAGTTGACTTGGAAGTAATAAATAGAAAGTTTCATTTAAATAACTGCTCCTGGCACATGTACCCCAATGTTCATAGCAGCACTCTCCACAATAGCAAAAACATGGAAAGAGCCTAAGTGTCCATCANAAAAAAAATAAATAAATAACTGCTCCTGGGCTGCTTGAGTGACTAACTCAATTTCGAGTCAGGTCTTATTCCAGGATTATGGGATGGAGCCCTGCATGGGCTCTGTGCTGAGCATGGAGCCTGCAGGGGCTTCTCTCTCTCTCTCTCTCTCTCTCTCTCTCTTTCTGAACCTCTCCCCTGCTCACACACATTCTCTCTCTCTCTAAAAGAATAGTAAAGAACTAACTTTGCTCCTTATTTTATTTTCCCTTTTTATCTAAGCTGGTTAAATTATTGACTAGTGGTTGAATATTATTGACAACTATTGTCTAGATCTTTGTACATTACCTCGTAATTTTTACCTTTACTCCTACATTTTGTTTGTTTTGACTTTGTAATATCTTTCTCTATTGAACCTCATTCTGTTTATTTATTTTTTTAATTTTTAATTTGAAATTTTTTTATTCATTTTTGAGAGAGAGAGACAGAGACAGAGCGTAAGCCAGGTGGGGCAGAGACAGAGGGAGATGTAGAATCTGAAGCAGGCTTCAGACTCTGAGCTGTCAGCACAGAGCCTGATAAAGGGTTCAATCTCAGAACCATGAGATCATGACCTGAACCGAAGTTGGACGCTTAACTGACTGAGCCTCCAGGGGCCCCTCTGTTTACTTTTTTAATGTTTATTTATTCTTTTTGAGAGAGAGAGTGCACACTCCCGCCTGCACCCTAGCATGAGTGGGGGAGGGACAGAAAGAATCCCAATAAGCCTCAGCATTGTCAGCATGGAGCCCAATGTGGGGGTCGATCTCATAAACAGTCAGATCATGACCTGAGTTAAAAATCAAGAGTTGGACACTTAACTCACTGAGCCACCCGGGTTCCTCACCATTCTGTTTATTTTTGACCACTTCTCTAATTGAAAACTATCTAATAAAAATATTAAAATATGCTATTTTAATTTTCCTTCATTTTTCTTATTTTTTAAATTTCATTTGGATCCTGTTCTCTATCATTTATGAATAGTTCCCTCAAAGAAACCCTCAATTCATTTTCTAGCTTCAAAACTGTCAAGTCAGTCACTGTAGAATCAATTCATCCAGACTTCTAAGATTACTTTAGCAATAAATGAAACTAAAACAATATTCTAGCAATTAGTCTGTTATTAGATTTCTTCCTTTGTTAAAGTAGGCATATATCATTTTCTCTGATGATAAACATTAAGATCTCCCTAAATTCATTTGCCTGTTGTATAATAATAACCCTAAAATTCTATCCTGGGTAAATTATTTTTTGTCACATAAATAAAATAATGAACAAGACTTGAGCAACATTTTTGTTTTTGCTAAATTAAAGTTACACGTCATTCTACATGAAGCAAAATATTCTAAAGCATTAAAAATGTGTTTGGCCAAATCATGGCAGTTTGATAAATTATATTGTTCCTGGGATAGGAATGACTAAGTTATTTGCAAGGTAAAGATCGTTCATAGAACAAGATCTGCTTCAGTCTTATTTTCCTTTTTATATTATTGTAATGTAATTATGAGTATATTGACATTTTCCCTTGGCCTTAACTTTCTTTAACTACCCCGTGTAAGCTATGGCTCAAACCTCTCACAACTTTTTAAATCACAAAGTTGATCATATACTGTCCCTTTCAATACTATGGATGTCAAACTTGTTGCTGTCTTTATCATGGAATGAGGAGCAGCTGAGGAAGTTGAGACACCAGGTAACTTATCCAGTGTCTTATGGGCTGGGTATTATGATGTAGCTCTGAAATCTTGTTTGGAGTTTCATACATTCTTTGAGTGGGTATAAAAGGACTATTTATACCTAAGAACAAAAATTATTTTGTTACCCAATATAACAGTTTTCCAATTCTCCACTATTTTGAATTTTCCACATATTTCCTAGTCTGAGACCTAGATATTTAATATTTGGTTAGGTGTCTTATTTTGTAATTTTTATCAAAGCATTAATGAATATCCCTCCAAAATCACTACAAAATGGTAAAACACATAGACCTTGTTAGAATCTCAAACATCCCAACTTTACCACACATTGTCTTGTTTTCTTACCTCTTCAGATGGTGATCATCATGAGAGAAGTGATTTTTTTTCTCACTCCTTTTGTGTATCTCTAAAGTTCATACTCAGAGCCTTGGACCTGGTAAGTACTCACTCAATTCAGCATTTGTGGGCAAAATTGTATTAAAACTCCTGTTATGAATGACCTGCTTTAAAAATGCATAGGATATGAAATGATCTGACATTTTTAAGGTAAAAACTCATTAAAGCCATAAGACTCTAAAATATCAGGATACAACTCTTTTTTTTTTTATTTTGAGTTTCCAATCTAAACCAATTGTTTAATAGAGACTTTTTCCTCCAGACAACCTATTTAGAAGAGGTACCCATTTCTGAAATAGTGCCATTTTAGAAACCTGTGAGGTCAGGCTCGATATCATGCAAAATATCTAAATATATTTAGCTAAGCCAAAAAGAAAAAGCCCACATCCTCTTAAAAACCTTTAACACAAATAATCAGCAGCAATAGTTGCAAAGAAAAAAAATGTAGCTAACAACACAGTGAATCTCTTACAGATGAACTAGCATTACAGTTTCTGAAAGATCACTGTGAAGTTTTGCTTCTCAATTTGTGGTTGACTCTCTTTATTAATGTAACCTCTTGGGGGATGATATTACATCACCTTGTACGTGCAATCTGCACATGGTTGTTAAAGACCTTTAAATCTAATGTGCACTGACCTCTTGAACATTTGCTCTCGCTGGTGGTTTCCAATTTCTTCTATATCAAATGGTGACCTTAACATTCTAACTCACGGATATAGCTATTAGAATTGAGCTGACATGATAAATGACTACTCTTGCCATCCTGGTCATATTTTTATTTTTCAAAGATTCAGTTGATAGTTTGGTCTTTTCAGTTTGCCTTTTACTTCTCTTGAATAATGGCCATTTCATTATTAATTTGCATCCCTCACAGAAGAAAAAGAAATACTCAAATAATTTCATTAGCAAATATAATCTCTACAAGTCATGGTTTGATATTATTGATCAATTATTTGATTTTTTCTCAAGATTAATCCAGAACAGTATTTGCAATCATGTCTATCCATGATTATCTAAAAATCTGTTATCTTTCTCATATGCAGATTTCATCATTTACCCTATTCTGTCTACTCCTGCAGTTCTCACAATTATCTATAGTTATTTTTAAAAAGCCTTTATGATTTAGGTGACTATCAAAGATTTCTCTAGCCCTAACTCACCACAGGTTAGTTTCCACAGTTTATTGCCTCTGTTGATGTTTATCTTCCAGCTACTTGATACTAAATATGTCTGAACCCACAGTGATTCTTCCAGACACTGTCATCACCAAACTGTCCTTGATTATCATCAATGGCAGAACAGCCCTGTCCTAGCTCATGATGATAACAAATTGAGACTCATCCTTCAGTTATGTTCACATAAATTATCTATACTACCTGAAAGATTATTTTTCACTTAGCAAGATTTTAGCAACTCTAATTATCATATAATGTTTAGTCTAGATATCCATCAATTGGCTTAACTGAATTTGTAGCTATATGATTGCCTAAATAAACTTGATAATAACTACAGCATAGTAAGATGAGAATTTTTAATGTTAATGAGGATTTGTTTAATGGACAATAATAGTTACATTACTTAAACACTAAAAGGCTAAGTGCTATAGTCAAAAATTAAACTAAGCTATTTCTTGAATTATTAATCTGCTTCCACTTAGGTGTCCTCCTTAAAACATTTTATAATCTAAATTAGTTGTGACTCTTTTATGATAGTTAAATTTTTACTGAAAGAGTTAAACTATTTTCTATCTAATACACCTCCAAAAATAGCCTTATTTAACTTTATAAACAGAGTCCAATACATATTTAAGCTATTTTGAAAATAATGGAAAAATCTTATTAATAACTGTTTTCTCTTGTGGGGTGTGGTGAATAGTAATTTAGGGCAGATGAGAGCAAAGCAATTTAACATTTCCCTTGTTAGTTCCTTTGACCTACAAGTTTGGAGGTCTCTGCAATACCCTTGAGCTTTTTCCACAGGATAAAGTAACAGTTGCTAAGACTTTGCCAAAAAATTCTCTGTTTTGCTGTTAGGTTCTACTTCTATCTTGTTCCAGTTTTTCTTTATTATATTATTTCTGTCTCCGAGAAGAAGAAAAAATATGTGTGTGTGGTATGTTTATGTATGTTGCTTATAAATGTTATATACGGTATATACAGTTAACCCTTGAACAACATGGGTTTGAACTCCAAAGGTCCACTTATATGTGGGTATTTTTAAATAAATACAGTACAATACTGTAGGTATATAACCCCTTCCTATGGTTTTCTTAATAACATTTTTTCTAGTTTACTTTGTTATAACATACATATATATACATATATACAGTGTATAATACATGTACAAAATATGTGTTAATTGTTCATGTTATTGGTAAGGCTTCTTTCTGGTCAATAGTAAGCTATTGGTAGTTAAGTTTTAAGGAGTCAAATGCTTCAGGTGGATCATCAACTCTGCTAGGGGACAATGCTCATATCCCTGCACTGTTAAGGATCAACTGTATTATATTACAGGTAGCATATATTTATATTATGTATGTTTCTTTCCACATAAATTTTCTCTTGGCTGAAGTTGATATTGCTCAAAGGAATCAAGGAACTAACTTGATCTTATATAATGAATCTATGTGTGTGATGAGTTAGAAATATATATTGCCTTTATTTTAAACAGCATGGCCATTTGCTTCAACCCACTTATGGAGTTACCTCTCACCATGATCTTCTATTTCTCTCTATCTTGGCTCTTCAACCAGGTCAATAGAAAAAAAATCACGCGAGTATATTTTTGAGGAAACCAGTGAATGACTACTAGAAATAACTTATTGAAGTAAACTACTTGTCTACCTGCAGGGCTTCTCTGAACCCTTTTATATTCTGGGTTTGTGGGTGACTGCATATTTCACAATTCAGAGCAAATGCCAGATCAAAACATTATCCAGTGAAAAGTGTTCAGAGCTGTGAGTCAGCCAGCCCAGAGTACAATTGTAATTCTACCATTACCTACCTGGGAATTTTGATAATTTCTGAAATTTCCTGGTTTTCGTTTTCTTTGTTTGTAACAGGAAGTAGTTGGATTAAGGTATCTAAAATTTCCTGCTATCCAAAAGGTCTGGGGTTGAGAAAACTGCAAACAGAATTGAGAAAAAAATAGTTTTGAGTTCAATTTCCATTGTCAATTTCACCTCTCCACCCACTGGAGGCGCCAGGTGCACTCATTCCGCCCAAGGCCTCCTAAACACATAAATTGCCTGCCTGACTCCTGACAAGTTTGAGCTGGTGACTTCTGAGCCTAGGCAACGTCTGCTTTATTTTGAAATAGTGCTGGCCTCCAATAACTGCAACCCGAGATGAAAACAAAGTCCTAATATCTAATCTTTTTTATCATCTTCTACTCTTTGATCTCTCTCATCAGGTCAGGAATGTTTTACAGCAATATTATTACCCAGTAGTATAGAAAACTGCCATTTTCACATATTTCAATGGCAGGTTAAATTAGTACAATATTTATACAAAGTAAATTGGTAATAAGCAACAAGAGGATTTCCAATTTTTTCATAATCTCTGACCCATAAGACCAACATCTAAGACTTTGTTTTAAAGAAATATTATGAGGGACACATAAAGATTCCCTATTCCTCGGGAAGTGGGGGTAGATTGCAAACAACAGAAATCTCCAAAATATGACATCTGTTAAACAAATTATGAGGACCTCCGCAATGGAACATTATACAGTAGCCATAAAAATCATGGTTTAAAGAATAATAATATGGCAAAAAGGTGACTGATTAATCAGTATAGTTTGTAATTGGGAAAATTCAGGAAAGAATATAAAAACAAAGATATCTGGATTTCCACTACTCAAGGCTATCATTGTTTATACGCTTGTGAATTTCTCCTATCTCTATTAAAACCAAGTATTGCTTTAAAATGTGAACAATAGCAAAAACAAACAAAACATCTCATTTAAAGGACTTTTCTGTGCCAATGGACACATATTAAAAAGAAACCAAAGTGTGTGTGTGTGCGCGCGCGCATGCACTCACGTGTCTGTATGTGTGTGCTGAGGCATGAAAACCAAGGATACTGATTCAGAGTTTGTATACATGTAAATGTGGAAATCATAAAAAAAGACACATGGAGCCCTCAGCAATATTGCAGTTTCTCCCTCTCAGCAGGGTTTTTTCAACATCAGCAGATAATTACTTTTGGGGGGATTTCTCTGTGTATTGTAAGATGTTTAGTAATATTTCTGACCTCTCTGTGATAGATGTCACTATTAATTCTCCCCTCACCAGTTCGTAATGACCAAAAATTGTCACCAGATGTCACCAGATTTCTCTTGAGAGGCAGTATCGAGAACCACTGCTCTAAAGCTGCATTCTCCTAGATGGTGTCTTTTTTAGCAGCAAACAAGATGTATCGTTAGATTGTTTTTAACAGGTGGGAAAGGAGAAGATCCAGATAAAAGTCACTGTTGGAAAGATTTGCCACATACTCCTGACTCCTAAGTGTTGGTTTGTTGTCCTTGTTGTTTAAATGTTCTTAAGTACTGGCACTGTCTCCTAAAGTATGGCTCCTTCGTGCAGCAACTGGACAGGAGCAGCCAGAAGTTTCTGATTCCCAGTAGTCTCTAGCATCTGACAAGTAGGCAAAGTCTTAAATATTATTATTATATCTCTAGGTCAATCTCATCACCAGTCCAAGAGAAACAGAACTGCCCCAGCCTCCCTGATAGTTCCCTGGCTGGGAGGGGTAGGAGTACCTTGTTACTGCTCCCTACGACCTCTACTGACACCATGGAGGAGCAGAGGGACCTAGTTACTGCTGGGCAATGGTGAATGGCCTGACTTTCCACTAGGCTTCCTTTGACACCACCCCAGTGAGGATGAGAAGAGGCACCTAGTTATGCTGGTGGGGGTGGAAGTCCAGCTCCCCATTTGGTCTCCACTGACTCCACAGAAGAGGCCTCATCCCTGACAGCACTCAAATTCCTGGCTTCCTTCCTGGCCTTCTCTGACACAGCCCTAGTTGGGGAGGAGTTGGAATACCTCAGTAAGGCTTGGCATGGGTAGAATTCTAGGCTCCCCACATGGCCGTTGCCAGTGCGGGTGGAAATGGAGGTGCCATTTTATTAGTGGTTTGTAGCTGGAGTAGAGCACTGTTTTCTAAAAACTTCCTGTTTGCCAGGCTGCTCCTTCCCAGGTCACTGGCTAGAGAGAGCAGGCTTTCTTTGGGGCTATTTTTGTCTGCATTCTCTGGCATTTCCAGGTTATCTGCTAATTCAGCTCCAAATCTGGGATATATGAAGTAAAAATATATGTACTTATGTAATGTATAGCTACTCCAAAATCATCTTTTTCATTGGCATTTTCGAAGTTACTAACATAAGAAGTTACAAAGAAATATCCTGCTTTTAGTCTTCTACATACCTATAAATTTTTTGCTTTTAACTTGTGCTCTTGTATTTTCCTGAGTTCAAGAAAAAAATTTTTACTCCAGGCCACACTGAAGGTCTAGAACATTCTTTTGAATTGATGTATATTATTGCTCTTTTAGAACAGTATTGTAAGACAAGTACATTTACAATTAGACAGCTTGAGAATGGGATATTAATCATACCATTTCGTTACCATATGACTATAGACTGGTCATCAATCCCACATAGATCTTATTTTCATCCTCTCAGATAGAATGATATTTCTATCCCACAGTTTTGCAATGAAGTTGAAATAAAATTAAATAAATGCTGTCAATTAACACAGCTTCTGGCTTTTAGGAAGTGCTTGATACATGCTAGATTTTAGGTGTTATGTGGAGGAAAAATTTTCCTTGACCCTCTTAGGGCCCCAGGTCAGGTTTTAAAATTAAACTGACAAAGCCACATTAAAAGAAGAAAAGCATATACATTTAAGTTTTAGATAATACAGGAGGTTTCATAAGGAAATGAAGCCCAAAGACACAGACTTGTATTTTTATGCTAGGTTTGATGGGGACTGGAGAGTTGGGTAGGAATATGATACATATTAAATTGGGGGAAATTTAGCCAGTCCTTCTTTAAGATTCTTCTTGTCATCCCTTTGTCTTTGGAGAAAAGGATGCTCCTTGCATCTATAAATACAAGGGTGCCTCTCACAGGAGGATTTTATGGCCTGTTTCAGAGAAGAAGGGTGATATGGATAGGTGAGCTTTTCGGCTTCTGCCATGTTCTCAAACTCCTTTAGCTTAGATTATTCAATATAGCTTAGTGCCATATTTTGGGATAGCATGTCCTACATCCCATCACTATTTTAGATTATAATGAATAATTGCATTGATGGTGACATTCTTTATCTTTTCAAATTTATTAGTAAAGTATTCTAATTTTAATTTATGCTTTCAATAAATTTGGTTTGAATACTATATAATATTTAAATATCAATGTTAATTAGAAAGGAAGTTTTCCAGTAAAGTAATTTCTCAAAAAGCATGCAAGCCAGGGGTGTCAGTCAGTTGAACATCTGACTTTAGCTCAGGTCGTGATTTCACGGTTTGTGGTCTAGAGACCTGCACAGGGCTCCACACTGTCATTGTGGAGCCTGCTTGGGATTCTCACTCTCTCATCTCTCTCTCTGACCCTCTCCTGCTCATACTTTCTCTCTCTCAAAATAATTAAATAAACATTAAAAAAAAAAAAGAATGCAGGCCAAAGTAAAGAAATTCATGTCATTCAGCTTAGTGAGAGGATGTTATTTTCTTGTGTGTCCATCCATCAATATAAACCAATGTGGTTTATATTGGACCATATTATGCTCTTGTTATCGTTAAAACACCTCACATTTAATACTCAACTCTTTATGCTGTTTCTTGTTCCTTGGTCCATGCATTAGCAGGCTACATCCATTAAGAATATTCAATATTAGAGGGGTGCCTAGGTGGTTCAGTCTGTTAAGCATCTGACTTCGACTCTGGTTATGATCTCTTGGTTCGTGAGTTTGAGCCCCACGTTGACCTCTATGCTGAGAGCTCAGCGCTGGAGCCTGCTTCGGATTCTGTGTCTCCCTCTGTCTCTCTGTCCCTCCTCGCTCATGCTCTGTTGCTGTCTCTCTCTCTCTCAAAAATAAATAAACATTTAAAAATGATTTTTCAATATTAGAAAACAAAAACAACATGGAAATTTCGGTTTTGGTGATCAGTGATTAAATAAGAGGATCAGTTATATTAAAGAGCCTGAAAACCACTTGACTCAATATTTGGTTTTTCAGTCTAAATCTTGCCCTGCTACCTAATTGGACACAGAATCTGACCAGAAACAAAACAAATGGGGCATCTGTGGCTTAGTCAGTTAAGCATCGAACTCTTAATTTCAGCTCAGTTCATGATCTCAGAGTTCCTGAATAGAGCTCTGACTCAAGCTCTGTGCTGACAGCAAGGTGCCTGCTTGAGATTCTCCCTCTCTCTCTGCCCCTCCCCGGCTCATGCACACACATGCATACTCTCTCTCAAAATAAATAAACTTTAAAAAAAAAACAGACTACACAGACAGGAAAATCCAAGAATTAGAATTTACATGCCAAGAGGAAAAAATGGTAAATAAATAGGAATAAATTGGGAAAATAAAGTATACAAGGAGAATAGTTGCAGAGGACAAACTGTAAACTTTACTAAAAGTATAGCATAAATGCAGAAAAGTGCACCAATTGTAAGTACATAGCTTAATGTATATTTCATGTGAACACATTTATATAACCATCATCAAAATTAAGAAGCAGAACATTAGGAGAGCTCCATGCCGCTTTCCTGGCACTGTCCCTACCTGCCCCAAAGGTAACCCTATTCTATGTTCGTTCTAAAGTTCTACAGCACTGGCAAGAGCTATATGCCCTGACTTTTGGTAGGAAGAGAACATTCTACTTGAAATCCAAAGTAAGATTTCCTCAATTTATCAATGCTATGATGATTTTCTTATTATGCAGCAGCATTAAAATCCTCATCCTTTTAGTCTCTTAAAAATCTTGAGACTTAACCATTTCATAGCCACTGTGAAGACACAGTTTTAACTAAGTTCCACGTATGTTATGTAATTATAAAATGATCCAATAAAATAGGGACTATTTATAATCACTCCACATTTATTGATGAAGAAACTGAAGATAAATGAATTGGCCAAAGTCTCAGTGTTAACAAGTGGCAGAGTTGGGAGTTGAATGCAAATTAATCTGATTCTAAAGTATAAATGCTTAACCACAAATTTATTCTCACACTTTCCCATAAATACCAATAACGTACGTGATATTGTTGAAGCTTTCTCCTCTATTTCACCTTGATTGTTTCACATTCAGTGCCTTATTGTAATAATTGCTTCCATCATTTGGTCCATTTGGAAGTTAATGTAGAAGCAAAGATAAACAAGAAAGGTGCTGGAAGTAATGTGCCCAGTAAAATCAAATATTCTGGAAGTTTTAATGAAGGCTTATACCTTAGATTATGGCCTACATCCTTAATTTTTAACTATTAACATCATATAAGAACTTCCTCTTAGATATGATATTTAGCTGCAGGAATTACTATTGCATGAGAAGGTCATGTATTGTACCTCATGGAATATTTTCAAGCTTTGTAATTAATAAATGCTGTCTAGAGTTAGATCATTAAGTCTTCCTGGGATACTTCATTTATATTTAAAGGTTTAAAATCAAAGCACTTTTAACACATGCCCGTCTCTTAATCTATGAAGGTATGAGTTTCAATGATTAGGGTTCAATTATCAATGAGTTTATGGAAAAATAATGTTCCATAATAGTAGATAAATTTACAGGAAGAAAAATTATTTAAGATTTCATCTTTTTTACTTTTTACCTACTATTGCATTTTTAGGAGACCTAATATATAATTACTGTAGTAAATAACCAAATGTCCTGATAGTCCAAGTATAAAGTAACAGGTTGATGATGAAATAGATTTATTCTATGAGATCAAACTCTCATTATTATGCCTGATCCATTAATACACAGTTCTTTGTGCCTTAGATTTACACAGTCCTCAAACAAGAAGAAAAGCTTATTAAAATTAATTTTTCCCATAGGACTTATTCTGGATTTTCACACACATTGCACAAGCAAAATGGCTTTTAAAACTCATGCTTTTAGTCATCCTAATTATTTTACACATCTTGGCAACTTTTCACACCCTGCATAAAACAGGAGGCTCATTAGGAATCATTAGAAGAAAATATTTTTCTTGCAAATGCATTAGAGAATTTTCACATTATTTTATGCCATTTTTGGAGGGGCTGTAAATTGTGACTAATCATGAATCAAACAGAATCACTTAATAATAATGCAGGAAAGAGTTTCACAGCAACAACATTTCAGAAATGAGAACTTGATGGGATTTGGACGTTGAACCCTTATGCCTGATAACAAATGTGTAGCATTATATTTTCATTTGATAGTTTTCAGTTCTTAAGTGATTAGGTGATTTTTTTCATATCTTCAGTATTACAGGAAGAAAATAAGTATAAGGAAAATGAACAATAAGATCAAAATCAAAAGTGAAAATTGTATTCGTAGTTTACTTTTACCAAATGATTTTTTAACCAAAAGAACAAAGACGTGAAGTGGGAGAAGAGGAATGTAAGGTAAATTTAGCAGAAGTATGCAATTTAGACAGTGAGATGTTGGAAGAAGTAAAACGACAGGCCTGTACTTCAGTATTACCAACGTTTAAGTCATATGAATGAACAGCTATGATTTGATAGCCACTTTATGGAGGATCCAGGAGTAGTGTTGTTATTAGATGCTTCAGAACAACAAGAAAAAATACTCAAATCATTACCATGTAAATGAAGTGCATACATAAGAACAAATAAAAAGCTTTTTCTAACTTTGTTTCTCAGCGCAACTTCTACTTACTGAGTAGAAGTGCACACGTGTACTGAGGACCTGAACATATAGGATGTCAGAATCATGTAGTGAACTTTACATTCTAACTTTCTTGACATTTTTAATAATCATCTTTTATTTATCAAAACTAAGAAATTAACATTGATATAACACTATTCAGTGAACTACAGACTTTGTCCAGATTTCTCCCAGTTTTCCACTACTATTTTTTTCTGCTGCAGGATCTAGTTGACGTTACCACATTGTATTTAGTCTAATACCTCCTTAGTCTCCTCTAGTCTATGATGGCTTCTCCTTCTTTCCTTATCTTTTACAGCCTTGATGCTTTTGAAGAGTAATTGTCTGGTATTTATAGAATACCTTTCAACTGAGTTTGTCTGATATATTCTCATGACTATATTAAGGTTTTGGGAAGCATAGCACAGATATGCCCCTCTCATTCAATTTTATAAGGCCAACTCTTTTAAAATTTACTTTAATTTCATTTCCATGGGAAGCTTATTTATGTGGTATAATTCTCTGGGTGTGCAAGCTATAGTCATGTCCTTTGCCTTTCTTGCCTAAAAAGAATAATTGAAAAAGTTGGAAAAGGAGTCAAGACCATTTTATGGACCAAACAGAATATTAACAGGATTTAAGAAATTACGAAAATTGTTTTTAAGAAAGCCAGAGTCATCTATGCTTATTTAACTGGACATCTCTGCCATGCTGATTGACATCTGTGGCTTTTTTCAACTCAGTTGAGAATAAAGAGCATCAATGACCACTGCATTCTATTTTTATAAGCTACCCAAGTTCAATGAGTCTTCTCACTAGAGTAGCCTACACATCAGGAAAAAGGTAATGAGTAATCCAATATTTGCTGAAGTTGGACTGATAGATGGTAAGGA
Organism: Crocuta crocuta; assembly: GCF_008692635.1. Taxonomy (NCBI): domain Eukaryota; kingdom Metazoa; phylum Chordata; class Mammalia; order Carnivora; family Hyaenidae; genus Crocuta; species Crocuta crocuta. The sequence goes on from NW_027527387.1 coordinate 946,716, forward strand.
TGATGTCCAAAGGCACATTTATATTCTTCATTGGCTGAAAATCTGCTTTGTTACTTTTTATTTACAAATCAGCCTTGAGTTTTACACAATTTGGTTACACAGGTAGACTTTAAAGCCAGATTGCTTAGGTTCAAACTCTTGCCCCTCCCCTTCTTGTTGCCAAGTCACTGTCCCTTCTAGATAATTTGAGTTATTGTACATAGAACCTTAAAACAACAATACCTAGTAAGTATTCAATAATTATTAACTACTATCATTATTATTCAAAGCTATAAGACTTTACTAGTGGACAAATAAGGCATAGAACTTTTTAAGGGGGAGGGGGCATTATACAAATAAAGGTACTCTTACATAGTTCCCTTAGCCTTTTTTATTTTTCCCCATATTCCAAAATTAAATGCTGAGTTTCCTATTTTAAGACTGCATTCATATTTATTTTTTCCAAATATCCTTTAAGTTCTCACTTATTTTACAACATTCACATCATGTTTAGTTTTCAGATATCAGGCCTCCTGATACCTAAACTTTCTCTGTGAATATTGACTTTTAGAATCAAAGTTGGCTTAAAAATCTGGAGAATTTTATATTTATTTCTGGTATGCCATAGCAGTTAAAGCTATTTATTTAATACTCTTAAGTAGTTTATTTAGTAATCTATGCTGCTAATAAAAATGGGAAATCAAAATATAAATAAACTCATTAAGAGTTTGCAGAATGGGATAAGAAGTACTGTTTACATAAATAAACAAACAGTGACTGTATAATCATCTTTTTATGATCTGAGTTGCCTGGTTTTGTTTGAGCATGTAGGATGACCTTCTAGGTAAGATTGCTCCTTGTTTTTCTGAATTAGAGGATCCTAGAGGCTGTATAAAATAACGGTACAACAAATTTATACTCCCATGAAAATTCAGTTTCACTATCCTCACTGTGATTAAATTATATCCAGTACATGATATAAACAGCTCTTCATTAAATGAAGGAGTTTTCTTTCACTCATTCATGTATGAATTCTGTGATTCCCATTGACAATGATCAGAGAAACAAAAATAAAGCTATCTTGAAGTTCTTACAGAAAGTGAAAAAGGGCTCTCTCAGAAGTCTCTACCAAATCTGTCATCAAGCATCATTGACTCAAATTGGGCCACATTCCCATTCCTTGCTCACTGTTCAAGGGAATGCATTGCCTGGAGCTGGCATTGATCCAACTTGTCATGGCACAGGTCAGCTGAAGGCAGAGAACAAAAGGTAAAACTTATAAGTTCTGTTAGGAAGAAAGGAGAATGGATGACAAATAGGCAATTAAAAATGTATATTATGGTAAAAAATTGGACACATATTAAACACACATCCACATGTCTATTAGTGTAAGAGAAAGTTTCTGCCTTCACAAATGTATATTCATTGGCAAATACAGACACTCAAAATAATATAACTTTAATATGTGCAATGAAAAAACTGAAACAGGGTAATGGGCCATGGTCATTTTAGGGAGGTGGCCTCTCTGAGGTGGTGATGTTTTAGTTAAGACTGGAATGGTCAAAAGAGACAACGAGGTGAAGACCTGTGGAAAGAATGTTCCATTTCAGAGAGAAAGGCAAGTGCAAAGTCCCTGAGACAAGGTTAGCCTTTTCAAGTGAGAGAAAGAAGACTGGCAGAACTACAACTTCATGAAGGAAGTAAGAAATTGGATCTGAGAAGTTTTTGGGACTAGCTCATGTCCAGGTCATAATGAAGAGTTTGGATTTTATCCTACTTGAACTGGAAAGGCACCAGGGTTGGATTTCTGGGAAGTAAAGAGAGAGGCATCAAAGAGAAGTAAAGCTTTCTTATGTCAGTCTCACAATTTCACCTGCATTCATTTGTGTGTCAGCTGATCTTGATCATGGGTTTTAAGACCATTCATTTGAGTACCCCCAATATTTTTCTGATTTTCTGTAAAAACTATTGGTTAATTTTTCATATGCAGTTATTCTACAAAATGGGTCACTTTCTAATATTAGAAATTAGAAATACTATTAACTTGAAACTGCAAATTTACAACTGTCCAATATGGAAGTTGGGCTTTTTTGAATTACTGAGGTAGTCAAAATATCCAGACTGTCTGGGAAGCATTTTAAATGAGAACATTTGTCAAGGTATGTAACACAAGTCAGAAGTAAATGCTATTCTCTCAACAGTCTAAACTGTCAACTCCATCCTCCTCCTGAATAAAAATAAACATTTTCTCCATAACAAAGGCTTTTTTATAAAAGCAATAAAACAACTCAAGGGAGCATTGTTATCATGAGCTAATCACACCCTTGGGGAATTAAAGGCACTTAGCTGCACCCAATGCCTCACAGCACCTGAGGGCTGTGATTATCTCCTGATAACCTCCCAGTCTGTCAGGGCTTGTTGGTTAATTAGATAATATTCAATTTGGTAATACTGTTTTTGAAGAATGTTTTGGAAATTGCATAAATAAGCACAATTTAAAACACATACATACATACATACATATATCAGCAAAAAATTGGATAATTATCATTTACTTCAAAAGAAACCAAGTTTTAAGTAAGTTTTTGTTTATATTTATATTTATTTATAAAATAGAGTCCAAGAACTAAATCCTGAGGTGCTACTTTAACAATGAGCAATTCTGATGAGCTCAACCCAGGAAATCTTTTAGAGAAATCACAAAAAATTACATAATGTAGTTTATTTACAATCAATAAACAGTTGTGACACTTCAATCCTTTTTATAAGATTCAGTTGCCCATTGTTTAATTAAAAAATTGGGGCAGAATTATGAACACATATTGTTAATAATAGACCCAGGCATAAACATATAAATTAATTTGGAAAAATTTGTCATAAAAAGGCTTATGTTCCAGTGACAGAGAAAAACTTAGAAATAAACTTGAATATTGACAGTTTTTTGGCAGTTCAAATGTTTAAATTAGTTTAAATATCTAAAGAAAAAATTGCCAGGTTACTATGCAAAATAAATTTGCCTACCCTTAAAAGGATTATAGTGTCTATGAATCTGACAAACTATGATATTACATTAATAAATTGGTGAACTTTTTAAAATAAAAGATGCCATGTAACCAAAAATATTTTATAGCACTATCACTTTTCACAACTACCAGAAAATTAAGAAAAAATGATTCAAAAGTTTAATTTTGCTTTTCTTGGCTTTCTTATGTACTTAAATATGAATGAACTAGATTGGCCTAATTGATAATAATTCAAGGTAAAATTTAAGTTTTGGAAATTTAATAAGTTCATAATGTGGTATGCTAAGTAGTATAGTAACAAAAGATGATAGGACTTTAAGGAGAACATTAGGAATCTACCATAAGTAGCTAAGGATGGATAAAAAAGAGAGGAATTGGAATGAATTGATGAGAGAGATTATAGAATTTTTTCCTCTTGGCTTTCCAAAATGCCAACAAACAAAGCAAGATTTATTGAGTCACCACTATATGCCAACCGCCATTACCACCTAACTGCATATGGAAGTCGAGATCCAAATAAGGTAGAGCCTCTTCTCTCAAAGAATTTATCTTTTTGTTCTACACATAATGTCTCATATGCCCAAACTTAGTAGTTATTTATGTAAGTCAAAACAAATAATCAAATTAGTCCAAGATCTCAATACCCATCCATCAGAATCACCAGAAGCATTTATTTTTAAGCACAAATTCTTAGGCCCTGAGAAATTCTAACTCAGCGGATCTGTGGAAGGAATTAGTTTTTAAATCCTTCAAGTGCCTCGTATTCGCAACTGTATTTGGGAAACATTTGAATATTGTTGGGGAAATAATATAATTAAAAGTAAAATCTTCCCAATTCAGAAAACCTCTCCACAAAGGTAGAAGAGAAAGAAAACAATTTTATTATTGAATAAGCATTAGGCCAGAATGTGATGCACATCACAAGAAACCCACTAAGAGATTCAAAGACAGAAAGAAATCTTGCCATTTTATATTGCCCTGCGGATATAACTCATTACATGCAAGTTTTCAATATAAACAATAATTAGTCCTCAAGTAAGAGAAATTGACACACTATTTGTCACAGTTTATCCTAAATTCACCTGGTAACTGGTTTTATACAAAGGAAAAAGAATTCCTCACATTCTATATGAGGGGCAAATAGTTTTGCAATTTGGAGCTAGGCTCCCACCTCCCACAGAAACTGGAAGATGGGGCACTGTAGCCTTAGGTGTTTACATTCCAAAAGGATGGCTTTCAGGCTCTTGAGGAAGGCCTTCCTGGGTTGTAAAACTGGTAAGAGGTATTTTTAAAGAGTTACATCCATCTGGAAGGGGCAGAGAAAGAATTTACAATTACAAGTTGATAAAAATGCTCTAAGAAATGGGTAGGCCAGATATCTCCCCTTAATTTTAACAGGAAAAAAATTAAGCCTTTTATTTTTTTAATTTTTTTTTACTTTTTTAATTTTTTTTTCATTTTTGAGAGAGAGACAGAGAGAGAGATACAGCGTGAGCAGGAGAGGGACAGAAAGAGAGGGAGACACAGAATACGAAGACAGGCTCCAGGCTCTGAGCTAGCAATCAGCACATAGCCCGACGCGGGGCTAGAACCCACAAACCGCGAGATCATGACCTGAGCCAAAGTCGGATGCTCAACTGACTGAGCCACCCAGGCGCCCCTAAGGCTTTTATTTTTAATTTGTATTTGCTCTTAAAATATACATGCCATAATCTCATCATCTAAGATGGTTTGAGAATAGGATCACCTGTGAGATATGATCATTTTTAATGACTCTTAAATTTAAAATTCTAAAAAGACTTGGACAATATAAGACTGAACACTTAAATAAATGAATGAGTGAATAAAGGACTTGAGAAATCGATGAGCAAATACCCCTTCATCTGAGGGCATTCTGTCATAGGTGAGCGGCCCCAGTTGTCTTCCATGGACTTAAGTCTTGGATAGAGGAGATTTCTGTCTCATAGAAATTCCATTAGGGTCCTCCAAGGCCACTTTCACCAATGAGATTCTTAAAGTGATTTAGATCAGGGACACATGGGTTGAAATAAAGCAGCCATGTTAGAAATAATCACTGACATAAAGATATTTCAGAGTTGGAGGGACAACTACCTGTAGGATTTATTGCCTTTTTTTTTTAATTTTTTTAAAATGTTTTATTTATTTCTAGGAGAGAGAGAGAGAGAGACAGCGTGAGCAGGGGAGGGTCAGAGAGAGAGGGAATCACAGACTCTGAAACAGACTCCAGGCTCTGAGCTGGCAGTCAGCACAGAGCCCGACGCGGGGCTCGAACCCACAAACTGCGAGATCATGACCTAAGCGAAAGGCGGACGCTTAACCGACTAAGCCACCCAGGCGCCCCAAATTTATTGCCTTTCTGTTGGAAGTTGACTGTAGTCATTAAGGTCTTTCATATAAGCAATGAAAATTCTCAATGACCAGGAATACAAAAAATAACTCACCCTGACATCTTTTGAAATACATTCATAAAAGACTATATAATTATGAAATTAACACAATGCCCCAGAAAGTGGCAGCCTATATTTACTCTGTGTGGGCTCTTATTTAAAAAGAACACTAAATTAAAAATCAAACCTTTTAGCATACTTAAGAGAAACTACTCAATAACCAGGTAAAACACATTTCTAAGGGGAATGTTTTGAGTCAACTGTCAAAATGACAAAAATTTTTAGCCTTACCACATTTTCTTGACTGTTCATGGGTTATTTACCCCTATGTTTTGCTACTCCAAAGTAATGCATATGATGAGGGAGCATAAGGCAGACTGAGGGCAAAGCACCAGCTAGCACACTGCCCTCCCACACCCCAAGGTGGGATATGTATAATATTCCTCAGGAACTCCTGGCTGCCCAGAAACAAAGGAAAGAAAACAAATGGTTAATTAATAGAGATTACAGTCCTGCAGGACATGAATCTCCATCAGTTTGCAAGTATTTTAGTAAATTACAAGATAGAAGCAATCTTATCAATAGCCTATTCTCCAGAAACCTGTAGACTCCATTTCCTAGAGCCACAACATCACCTTCCCCACTACAGTGATATGGGGAACAAAGGCAAGAAGGAAATATCAGGTAAAATTAAATTTTCTTATAATCTACAGCCCATTAACAAATACTTGAAACAAATACAGAGTATACATTTCTCCAGGAACTCCCTATTGTCTTAATGGTAATGCTTTGCTAGAGGGAAAATCAACCTTAGCTTGACAATAGCTAAACCTCCAGTATCCTGTGAATATTCTTTAGTATATGAAAATCCCTTTAAGAAACTTCCTCTTGACTTTACCTCCCCCAACTCTATAGTATATAACCAGTTACTCTTCATAATCCCAGTGCAGGTCTTTCTGCCCATGAGCCCTGTCCCCATGCTTTAATAAAGTCACCTTTCTGCACCAAAGATGTCTTCAAGAAATCTTTCTTGGCTGTTAGCTCCAAACCCCCCTACCACTCCAAAACCTCATTACATCCACTCAATAAGGCACTTAAATAAATTATTTCTAAGGTGGTCCTTGGAAGTAACCCTTCTGAATCTTTCTGAATCAACCTGTGCCTTTTCTTAATTTCTCTTACACAAAATTCTGGATTGTTTTTCCTCTGATTAGCTATTTGTTTTATCTACAAAAGAAAAAATATTGTTTTATGAGCTAACAAATTAATAAATACTTTTAGGACCAAGTAGATCTAGTAGTGGCATAGTGATGCAAAAATATGACACCAGGCTTTCTTCTGAATTGTAGTAGAATAGTAATGTTAGCTATTGCAAAGTTTTTAAACTAGTCTTCCTTTTTGCATGATTGATGTGTCTAATGTAACTATTTTTTCAAGGTTTCAAAGAACTATTTTCCAAACTATGTAAATTCCAAATTAAAATTGACCAAGCTGAAATTCATTGAAATGTTAAAAGACAAAGTGAGGCATAGCAAACATTTTAAGAATTTATTGGAGCAACAAGTGATTGTAATCTAGCAGCGCCAAAGTGGTTAAGAGCACTCCATTGACAGGAGCTTGGGGAGAGACTTTCATAGAGAAAGGTGGAAGCAAAGCAAGGACACTATTTGATTGGTTGTGTCTTAAAACCTAGTTGGTGGTTTATAATAGATTATCCTTAGGTTTTGATTTTGTATTTATTTACAGGCTTAGAGTTTGGTTTGCTTAGTTGGTTGCCATGGCATTAGAGCCAACTCAGTCTAATAGTCTCCTTGTTTAATTAACTTAACAAAAATCAGTCTGTAAGCCTCTCTGGAACAAAAGGATCATCTTTATTCTATCATTTCAAACATTATTTATATTGCTTTAATATTTTTAATGAGATTTTCTTAAAGCTAGTGTGGTATTTGGAACATATTTCTAGACCATAAAGCATATCTTCAGCCTACCTCATAGCAGAGGATTTTGTCCGTATATGCTCAGAAAACACTTAATATATCAGAGGCATATAAGATCTTCAAGACCATAGACTTTGAGGAATTCTTGGAAAGTCTGAGATGTAATAATTTTTTAAATATTACGTCCTTTCTTTCACACTAATTTCTTAGTTTTCTCTAGTAATAATAGGCATAGATAAAAACTCCAGAAGGCACCTGGAATAGAAGTCTTCTAAAGTGATTGCATTTTCAGGCAAAGTTATCACTCTAAAAATAGACTACCTCTACTTCGAGGAACTTTCCCAGGTGTAGAAAGAATATCCCAATGACATTATTAAACACATTGCCTAATACTTTGCCATTCTGGGTATTTGATTATTTGCTCTATGTGGGTATGTTTAATGCCTAAACTAGAAAGCTTTCACATTTACAAGTGACATCCCATTGAGTTTGTGGTTGAAATAACTCCCAAATGGAGAAGCTCAAATTAGAAATCATAATTGCATAAAGTATTTTGATCAAAGTGGTATAAACACGTAGTTAACAATTCACCAATGACTAAATTGCTTATATTTACAAAAATGTCAGTTTTCTACCAACTTTTTCACTGCCACCATCAGACTTCGTTAAAGGCAGGATCTTTCCACTTTTTAAGCTGTTTCTCCCAGCATTAACTTAAATATTCCTAAATAATATATTTATATACATATGATTAATTTATCAATATTATAACAGAGCCAGCTTAATTTCTCAATATATAGCTAGTTAATTAGTTAACTCTTTTAAACTACTGTACATCTCGCTCCCTCACTTCTGCTCTTTCCTTGCTCTCAGTATATTTGGTTAGACAATAGTCAGTGTATATACTGTCAAGACTGTGCAACTGTTTTCTGTGCTGAGCCGACCCAAATAATGAAATAGAATATCTTTTTCACAAACTATATTTAATTTTTTCATTTGCTTAGTTATCTAGGTATTTATTAATTTTAATGATGAGTGATGTAGTTTTCATGAACCCAGTCTTTCAATAGATCTACCAAATATGTAACAGTATTTTTTCAAATGTTCAAACTCATCTGAGGTTCGTTTCCTTTCCTGCGAAAGATCTTCCTCTTATATCTTCATCCCCTATCACGTTTGGACTGATTCTGTCTCAGTCTGGAATAAAACTGTCATCCTTGGACTTTGACATTTTTTTATGTTGGATTATCCATTACCTAAATGCTAGGTTTTCCTTATTCTCAGCTTATTTCCGTGTTTTGCTGATACTTACCCTTTATTAGCTTCCTAAGAAAAGATATACTGGGAATACATATTTTTCCCCATGAACTTTAGAAAGTGTCTTTATGCTACTCTCATACCTGATTGCTAGCTTTTGCTGGATATTGATAGTTTGGCTGGTTATTTTTACCAAATATTAAGCTATTTGTCCTCAGAAATTTGGAAATATCGCTTCATTGTTTTCTAATTTCCAGCATTATTCTTGAGGAAATTTGAATGTATTCTGGTTTTCAGTTATTGTTGGTGACCTGTCTTGCATCCAGTCCTCTTTGAGTCTCCTTTTTATTCCTTTATTCAGAAAATCTTTATGGTGTTCTGAAATGTCTTTGTGCCCTGTCCTGGGTCTGCTTTCATTCACCATATTTGGAGTGTGACCGTCAGGGATAAGCCGATCATAGTGGGCTTCACAGGAAGAATCAGGAGTCACATGGACCTAGATGCTCTGAATAAGACCACCATCTCATTTTCCATTGCCTGTCATAGCTAATGCTTTTAATCCCTGTGTTTTTCAAGGGTTCTTGGGAGAAATTGTGCTGTTTCGCTTTCTCTCTTTTGTTTTACCTTATGATTGCCTCAATTCTCCCTTAAGTTAATTACTAATCATCCTTCTGATATCCATCTTTCAAAATTGTGTTGAATTTCATTCATTTTTCTCCTTTTCTGCAACTTTATTTTTCTTTTTTGTCTAATACTTTATTTAATTTTAATGGAGTTGAGTAGGTACAGGTTATAAACACAAGAAGCCAGCCTATTATGCTTAAGCAGAGCTGTAATTTAATTTTTAAAAGGGAAGAACCAATGTACCTAAACATTGCCAGCCTTAAAATAACAATACATTCTGTCTGGTCTCCAAATAAAGATGAGGGTAGAGGGCAATATTATGAAAACTTAAAAGAAGAAGTCTTTCTTCAATACCTCTGGCCTGTCTTCCCCTTCTACTCCTGTACTTCTTGGTATACACCTTCTCTTAGCAGCTATCTCCACTAAGTTTAAGTTGCTTTTGGTTTAGACAATTTTATTGTATTTCCTTTTTACTTCCTGGAATGTATTTTCTCCTTTCAATAACTACCTCTAGTAATCTTACTTGATATTGCTTTTGTCTCAAGCAAATGTTACTGTACTTATCTAGTTTTAAGAATATTGGAATGTACATAATCCACTTTAGAAGGATTTCCACCAAAGAGACAAAGTGAGTCATATTTCATAGCATATTTGTAAATATCATTTAAGTGGGCTTCTCATTTCTTTATTCCCAAATGAGACAGACATCTCAGAAAAAGAGAGACCAATGCATTTCCTCACTTGGCCAGAAAGCATACCAATAATGAGAATAGAAATTTAAGTATTTGACCAGCAAACTCTCCATAATAATACGTATTCAACCTTCTTTCTTTTGCTCCCATCATAAAAAAGACAGACATGATGATAAATAAGTGGAACCAACATTTCTCACAGCAATAAAACAATATTAAACTTATATTGGCATTAATCGGATATGATCTAGAGTGCTAAATACATTATAGATTTTTGTGGGCTCTGAATCAGTAGAACATTATTCCCACAATGGCAACTTATGGTATTATAAAGACAATTGAGCTAAAAATAAATTAATAAAAGTGCCATGCAAATTACAAGTGAATCGTGTAGGCTTTTTATTGTCTAATACACACTACCTAATAATAGTAGACCCTTTTATTTATAGACTGGTTTTCTTCAAGGAACTCAAAAAATGTTCTAGATGTAGTTTTATTATTTTTTAAAATGTTTATTTATTTATTTTCAGAGAAAGTGTGAGTGAGAGAGAGACAGAGAGAGGGGAGGCGGAGAGGATTCCCAAGCAGGCTCGGTGCTGTTGGCGCAGATCCTGATGCAGGGCTTGATCTCAGGAATCATTAGATCATAATCTGAGTGGAAATCAAGAGTTGGTCACTTAAGTGACTTAGCCACCCAAGAAACCTTAGACATAGTTTTAATATGCATGTTTCACAATTAAAATAAAATATGAAAAAAAGAGAAAACAGATACAGTGTCAAAGAAGGATTTTATTTATTCATCACCTCTTTAATTAGGAAACTGTGTATTTGCAACAAAAAATTTCAGTATTGTAGAAATTATTTTAAAAGTTGTGG
>NW_027527387.1:957635-1059737 GCF_008692635.1 Crocuta crocuta
CTATATAATCTATATTATATAATCTATATAATCTATATTATATAATCTATATAATCTATATAAAATCAGTTGTTTCTTTAAATGATGAACTATCAGTGTATAATGACATACTTTAATTTGTTGTTTAATTCAGGTCAACAATCTCCCTTTTCCACTCAACATTTATCCATCTCTTACCTCCTAGATATCTTATATTTTATCTTGAACCTCGAAAACAATTGGTGGGTCTTCAATTTAAAAACATTTAAATGATGCTATTTACTCCCTATTGTGTTTCCTGGGCTATGATGGGTATTAAAAAGCCCTTAGAATATTGGGGAGTCAAAGGTCCCTTTGATCATAAAGTGGGCAGTGATTTCATGTATCACATCTACTGATCTTCACCACAATACCTAACTATCAATAGTCTCCCTTTAATTTTGGAATTATTAGTATTCAAGTCAGACCTCCATTGCACTCTCTAAATTTAGCATTTGTTGTGTCCACCATCCTCCAAACCATCAAAACTGCTGCTCCCACTATCTGGTATGGCAAGCATGCATCCATTTCCTAGTGCTTAAATGGATACAGCTAATGATACTTGAACTTCAGTTATGTTGTTGGGACCCAGCAACAAGGAGCTGAGAGTTGGCTTTTGAAACTAGAAGTTTATTCTGGAAGTAGAAGACAGTTGTACAAGGCTAAGTTGGAGCTGCTGCAAGACCAAGGCACATTCCCTAGAAGAGGACCAGCATGGGTCACTTCCCATACAGGGTTAATCAGTAACACCCCAAAAAGCAGCATCGCTCAGCAGAGCACTATAACCAAATGCTCTGTTAAGAAAAAATATTTTTGCCCTTTCTCCATAATCCCGTCTCCCTGATTCCAAATTTATGAAGCTAAAATCAGAAGCAGGATAGAGTAAAGTAGCAAAACAATTTTCTTTCCCTTTCCCTGACTCAGGTTCTAGCTAGGAGGAGATAAACTGGATGCAGTGACTGAGGTTTTAATAACTGTAAATGACTGGAAAGCTAAGGAAGTCTGCTCGGATATTCTTAGAAGATGTGCTACCCATCAAGAAAATGAGATTTAACTTAGTCCTGGTTGGGGCAGTGGCTGGGGAAAAAAGTAAAATAATTTCATGTTATGTCCTACTGAGTTAAACATTTCAACATCCTGGTTACCCAAATCTATTCAAAGCTTTAGATAGTGAAGCACAGTTGTAGTGATGGGTTACTGTTTTCATTAGTATTTGATTTTTAAAACTCAAAAAAAGCCTTTAACTCATTATAATGGCACAAGTTATGATCCAAAAAGATATTACACCAATATCCTACTACTTCCTGAATATAAATCTCTAACTGCTTACAGAAGTGCCTAGGTAAGTAGATTCCAACCTTCTCAAATTATCAAATAAATTATTAAGGACATGTTTATTTTTCTAGTTTGCATCTAGTCTTCTGTTCTCCAACCCATCTTGAGTTGATTTTTCTTTACTATCTGAACTTTTGTTATTTGTTTTTTCCTTGTCTATCAGATATCTCTTCTAAATATTCCTCATAATTTTATCCCCTTAACAGTGATAACATTGTCTGTATTGTTCATAGATATATTCTCAGCTCCTTGCTTATAGTAGATATTTAATAAATATTTGCTGATTGAATGTAACCTTTGCCATACATTTTATATATAATTTCTACTAAATAAATGACATTTCATAAATTCTAACTATTTCATTTCCCATTAGCTCACCAGGATTGTTACACAGAAATGATGTCCTTCCAGGCCAGATCAGAGAACCTTAATAAATCTTTGTTTTATCAAGTGCTTAATGTAGAATTTCTCAAGTTGGAAATGACTGCTCAATAAAAATGAGTGATAACTATTGCCAAAATAAAATGAATGTTTTAGATCAAAACTCTATAGTAAATGTATATAAATGCCAGATGTCAAGATGATGATAATGTTAATTTTCCTCAATTTTCACTTTTACCTGGTAAAATGAGCTATAATCTCATTTACTGTATCTTTATAGATATTAGTTATAATCAGAATAAGCATCAATATCAAGTAGAACATCACCACAGTATTATGTTTATCAAGGATGTAACATTAGATATACTATAATTTATTAATCTTTTATTTCCAATGAGTTCTTGGAAACAATTCTAAACATTCATGAAAACTGCATTTTGTCTATATTTCTCTTTTGTTTTAAATATGGAAATTCTAAAATTTTATGGAATTCCACGATACTTTGCACTAACCTTCTGTATAAATACAAAGCTATTGATTTTTTACAGTTAAAATGACTATGAGAATTATTAATATCCCTCAAATACTTCTGTTTGACCCTTAGTCTAGCTCTGTAGGGCATCCTCAATTTATACTCAACTTTAATTTGGGAAAGAAAAGGAAAACATAAAGTTGAGAACTTTGGAAAACAGTATAATCTCTCATAGTTATTTTAATTGGAATGTACTAGGTAATAATATCCCTTACACTAAAATCAAGTAAGAAAACTTCTTGACATAAAGCTGAAATGTTAAACCAAACAAGATGCTAGCCAGATTCCTACGAGATTCACTTGTAGGAATATAAACTTGAAGGATTTGAAACCTGGTTGAGATGGATTATATCGTTCAGAAAGTGATAAATATAACTCACCATGAAGGAAAAATGGAAATAATCAGAATACTTTGGAGTTCTTCTGAACATTTGTCTTAACTCTCAATAACCGCTAGATGGCACCTAGTATTTGGCAACCATAACATTTCTTTATTTCTAGAGCTTAAAATAACTATAGCACCAGGTCAGTTCTGACAGAGCAAAAATTAATCCTGCCACGGACATCTAACACTTCCTTGTCAGATATCTAAATTTAAAATCCATGTGATTTTCTGGTCACACACACACAAAATATATATATATATACGTATATATATATATATATATACGTATATATATATATTACCTTGTTATTGTTCCTAGGTGTTCTAACTTATGAAGGAATTGTAAGATTTAAATTTTCTTAAATAGGGTATTTGATTTACATCATTCTAAAGTAGGGATTGGAACCATATTACTCTAAATATGTTTCATTCTTTAAGCATTCATTTCATTTTTCCAAGGCCAAATTGAGTTATTTAAAATTTATTTTCTAAACTTAAAAGGCAATGTGACCAACACTACCCTTAAAGGATTGAGAGTTATAAACCCCTGCTTTATTCATTTATTAATTCTTCAAAAAACATTTCTGAACAATATCTATGACAAAACCATGTGTTGTGCATAGCAGCATCTGAATGTACTACTGTTTATCTTTCTGGAACACTTCATTATGAAAAAAGAAATAAAAATTTAAAACTATATGCATATCTAACGCCTAATAGCTTCTATAAGAGGATGGCAACATTCAAGTGATTGTAGATTTCATCAATGAATCCAGAGTAATATGATTTAAATTAAAAGAAGTTAATTTTAGGGTAAAACAAGTACACAGGTTTGTTTGTTGGTTTGTTTAAGTGTTAACTGTTACTACTGAGATGTTTAACCCTTTTTCACATGATTATATATTTTCTTTATGTTGTTGTTTTGAGGGGGAGTTGTTTTTGGTTTTAGTTTTTTTGTAGTTGACACATAATGTTACATTATTTGCTGGTATACAACATACTGGCTCAACCTCTATGCATTATGCTATGTTTACCTCAAGTGTAGGTAGCCACCATCTGTCCTGATGCATCGTTACTACAATATCATTAACTGTATTCCCTATGCTGTGCCTTTATTCCCATGATTTATTCATTCCATAACTGGAAGAGTGGTAGTCTATTTTCATACTGAGTGACGATTTAGTTGTGATATGGCCAAGGGAAGCGAAATGAATAAATTGCTTATGAAAGTTCCTGATAAGTAAGTTCCTGGTTGGTAACTATTTACTAAATGTCAGGCATTAGTAATATTAGTATTACTAGTAGCAGTGGTGTTATTACTCCTATTACTATTAAAGTGCCTTCTGTATCCCAGGTTCTGAAGCAGGTACTAAAAATACATGAATTGATATGTATAATTTGCATGTCTGCCCTATTCTAAATACTAAGATCTGTCAGATTAAGAACTGTGTTGTACTTAGTTTCGAATATCAAATGCCTGGCATAATCTCTGCTACAGACCACAATCCTAAGTGAATTAAGAAAAGTTTGGTGATGTCAAATTCCTTTACCTTGATTATTTCCATCATCGTGTCAGGATATCAGTCTTAGGACAGAGTGGATTCTCTAATCTCTATTGATGGCAGAAGTGGGGAAAAACTATCTTTTGCTCTGAGGTGGAATGTATAGATTAGAATTAATATGCAACCACTGTTATTACCTATGTGCACTATGCGTTTGGAGATGAGAGTATAATAGGATCTTGCTATCATGGTATAATCTCACTTGGGATTGATATTAAAGAAAAATAACCACTCTTGAAATTCTTATTTTTTTTCTGTCCTGACAATAATGACTTTGCTTGAATGAATTCATAAATTAAGCCAGACTTATATCAAATTCCACTTCATCAGGCTATATAAAATGGGTGATGATATATAAGTTTTCACTATGTTTTACTATAAGAGTGTAAAAAACTGGTACATTTTTAAGAAGCCTGAATAGAAGATAATGGTATCGCTTTAAACCATATGTACTAAGAGTTTCAAAAGGAATAAATGTGGAGGGTAATTTGATGGTTCCTTTTTTTCCAGAAATATTAGTCATAGTTTCATGACTATGTATTAATAACTGGAAATCTTTATTTTTTAATAATGTATTTTTTTGTTGTTTTAATTATGTATTTTAAAAATTATCTGATGAATTTTTATTTTTAAATATATTGGTGGCACCAAAAGATTACACAGTAAAAATAATGGTGTAAAACTAAAAAAATGACTTAAGAAGTGAATATGGGGAAACATTAGCATTAACTGCACAATGTGAACTTTAAATGCTGTTTTTCCACTGATGCTCCATTTGTAATGTGTTTCCTTCTACTCCTACCTAGACTTCACTGGTTAGTAGGAAAAATTAAACTTGAATGACAATATATGGTTTGTTGACTTAAAAATTATCTTACTTATCACTGTTCTAGGGAACATATTAAACTAAAACAACATTTTCCAAATGTGAAAATTAACCCCAAATTAATATGATATATTTGGTTAAACATGGAAGTGATAAAGAAAAACAAAACACAACAGGGCTGCATGAAAGACAAGAAAAATAATCCGTCTATTAATGTTGTGTCCACAAAACCCCTAATTTTCTTGTCTTGTCTAAGTATCTTATCAAAGATATCAATGTTCTTCTCATTCAAAGTGGATACCGTAAGTAAAGCACCTATATTTCTTTCCTCCCTTCATTAAGATTCACCAAAATTACTCTAAGACATATGAAGGGGAGGTGGGAACCATAAATGATGCAAGAATGAGAACTTTTCATTCAACTTTATTGTCAGATAATTTTTTAACAAGGACTTTTGAAAAAATACACAATGTATAATATATGTCCCTTTTGCAGTTAAACATAATTATACTGTACCATTTATTTATTTTAATTTATTAACACTAAAGCAGAGATTTAAAAATTAATAAATTATTTTGTACCGTGTACTCATAAAAATATGTGAAAAGTAGAAGGGAAATAACACTAATTAAATAATTAATATCAATTATTAAATATAAAATATTAATGATACTGAATATTATATCTTTCTATTATTATATAATAATAATCATTATTATATTACTCAAATGGCTAGCTCATGCAAATGTCCTAATGTAAGAAATCAGTGTTTTAGTCAATTCAGAAATGTTAGATAATTGAAATACAGACAACTAGTGTGACCTCATTATCTTGAGAAGGAAAAAAGAAGAATTTGAGTTATTCTAGAGTATTATGTCTAGCTCAATTTAAGATAATTATTTTTCAATTAAGTAAATTATTCATGAAAGTATCAAGATTATAGTTCTGAAAATTTGGGATATGTACAACAAATGTTCTAAATCACTCATGCTATGCATTATTGCCTTGCTGAATTTATCTCCAGGATAATTTCTCTTGCTGATTGTGCCAGACTCTCAGTTGTCTCCCAAACTTACTTCTTGCTACAGGAAACCACCTTCCACAACAGAGACTGAAAATATCAAATGTTTGTTGTCTCAGACTTCTTTGCAGCCAGGATATGTGACCCACTCCTGGCCAATGAGGGCTGAGGGATAGTCTGATTAAGGAAAGGCAGCTGTGTTGACTGGAAAATACTTTACTTCCTGTTAAAAAGGAGATGTGTGAAGATTTGAGGTGAGAAATGTTCAACCATCTTATGATCAGGAGATGATGGCCAAGAAAAACTGACACAGCATTGACATTGTCAAACCAACATTGAATCACTATACCTCTAATGAGGTATATACTTATATACTTGCTGAATTGAGAGAAAAAGAAGTACTTAGTTTATGCCACTTTTATTCAAGTATTATGTTACCTTCAACCAAAACACATTGTAAATGACATACCTGTTTTTATATACAATCATGATCACAGTGTGTATAAAATTTTGTATATTTTTGTCACATAATATTTTATTATCATTTTCTTATATTGATATATTCTCCTCAAAACTGTTATAAATGGCTGTTTAGTGTAACATTAACATTGTATGAATATATTATAATGAGAATTTCTACAGGGCTCACAAATATTACGGCAAATGAAATCATATTAAGACTAGTACCTAAAGTTCCAGTATTTTTGAACCCTCACTGCTTACATGAATGCTCTGTTTTATAAAGCAGGAGTCTATGCATGGGCTTATTTTCAGAAAACCCCCTGTAATTATCAGCAGTATTTATGGTATATTTTGTGCCTGTGTATACTCTTTCTAAGGAGACAGTCCATAGTTTTTAGAACAGTCTCAAAGAGAAATAATAAAGCTAAAAGTTTAAAGTCTCCTTAAAAGATAATGGAGTGCTTAAAAAATAACAATATTGTGTGAGGTATATAACATGTATACAAATATAATACGTGACAAAAGCACAAGACCAGGAGAAAAAATGGAAGTATATAATTACTAGGCTCTTCTACTATATATGAAGAGGCATAATATCATTTGAAGTTACTCTCTGATTGCAGATGTTTACTGTAAATTCTAATGCAATAACCAAACCAAAGACCACCAAAGGAGATAAAATGCAATCATAAAAACTATTCTGTAATCTAAAAGAAAGGCAGAAAAAGAAGAAAAGAGAAACAAACCACAGATGGGACAAAGAAAGGAAACAGCAAGATAATAGAGTTAACCTGATCATATAAATATCCAGATAAAATGGAAATAACCTACTCACTCTCAGTGACAGAAGCTATTAGAGTAAGTTAAAAGGGGAGATCCGCTAATATGCTGCCTACAAGAAATTTGCTTTAAATATAAAGTTATAAATAGATTAAAAATAAAAATGTGATAAATGTTACACCATATTAACATTAGTTTTAAGAAGATAGAATTGCCATATTAATATCAAGCAAAGTAGATTTCAGAGCAAAAACTGGTAATGAAGATAAAGTTATTCCATAATGACAAACTGGCAGTTCATCAAGAGCACAAAACAATCTTATACATTTATGCACTTGATACAGAGCTCCAAAATTCCTGCGTGCAGGAGGAAACTGATTGGACTTCAAGGAGTTATAGGCAAATCCACAGTTAGGGACAGATTTAAATACCACACTCTCAATAATCGAGAGAACAACTAGACAGAAAATCAGTCTGGATGTAGAAGACTTGAACAACCCTATCAACTGATTTGACCCATTTGACATTTGTAGAATATTACATCCAACAGCAGCAGACACATGGAATATTTACCAAACAGATCAAATATGGATCATAAATAAATGATAAATGGATTTAATAAATTTAAATGGATTTTTGTCATACATAGTATATTATCTAATTACAATGGTCAGAGAACAATCATTAGCAGAAAGAGCTCTTTAAAATCCCCCAAAATATAGAAACTAGTATGCTACTTCTAAATAATGTATTGAACAAAGAAGAAAGCAAAAAGAAAATTAGTATTTTGAAATGAACATAAAACACAACAGGCAGGAATTTGTGAGACGCTGCTAAAGCAGTAATTTATAGCACTAAGTGTTTATAGCACTAAATTACAAAGGTTAGAAAGGAAGAAAGTTCTTAAATTAATAACCTCATCTTCCAGCTTAAGAAACTACAAAATAACATGAAATTAAAACCAAAGGAAACAAAAGAAAAGACATAATAATTAACAGAGCAGAAATCAATAGAATAGAAAACAGAAAAATAGTAGAGAAAATCAGTGTAAACAAAAGATGGCCATGTGAAAGAATATCAGTAAAATTGCTAAACTTCTATCCAAGCTGATCAGTGACAAAACAGAGAAATCACAAATTACTATTAACAGGAATGAGAGAGGTGACATCACTAAAGTATCTTTAGATATTTAAATGGTAAATAAATTATTATGAATGTCTTTAGGCCAATGTATTAGACAACTTAGTTGAAATGAACCAATTCATTAAAAGACACAACTACCAAAACTCATTGAAAAGGAAATATATGACTAGAGTAACTTATGTCTATTAAATAAACCTAATTTGTAGTTGAAAACCTTTACATAAAGAAAACTACAGGTCCAGATGGTTTTACTGGTGAAGTCTAACAAATATTTGAGGAAAAAATGTTGCCAATTCTAAAAAACCCATCCAGAATATAGAATCTCAAAGTATTCTATGGATTTGGCATTTTCCAGAGTCTAAAATTGAAAAAAAAATTGACTTCATAAGAAGAATAAAATTATAGCTATTACCCCTTTTGAAAACTGATTTATACTCCTCAACAAAATATTAGCAAATAAAATCCAGCAATACATAAAAATGATAATATATTACCAGTAAGGTTTATCCCTGAAGTGCATTGCTGATTTAACATTGCAAATAGAAAAAGTTTTCTCTTACATAGCCCACTAGATAAATCTAAAGTTTTTCTTTTTCTGACTTCATGAAATTTTCATACTATGGAATCAGTTATTTTCCATCCTTCCCTCAACTCTTTGTTATTATGGACCTATTGTTCTAAGCATGGATATATGAGATATAACTTACAGTTGAATGATCATCTACTAGGTGACCTACTAGGTGATCTACACCTACTAGGTGCACTGCTAAAAGTGTTTTATTTAATATTCGCTGGAAAACTAAAAGTGGGTAACTATTATTTCGCAGGAGGCAAAAATCAGGTTTAAGACATTAATGAACTTACTTTCCCAGGATGTGAAATCAACAAGGAAAGGATTTTAATTATTTCCAGTTTGTGAATCCATGATCTTCCATGTATTGGTAAACCTTTTATAACCCCCAAACCCATATTTTCAATATTTCTTTGCATTTACACCTATGGTTCCTTCTGTTTGGAAGGAATTTATTCCCTTCTACATTTGGTTAACTTTTATTCAACCTTCAAAAAACAGCATGTATTTAGAGAAACAGATATTATCAGCTACTACTAGTATCAGTGTATATCTAGTACACTTGCTTGATAACAATTTGAAAAATGTAAGAAGCTCAAATGACTTTTTATTTTCTACCAAAAGATTCATATATTTTATTTTTTCTAAGAAAACCAAATTAAGCTAGCGTGTAAAGAACACATGGGAAAATGGTTATTATAACATTACTATCTTATAATGCTTTCCAGCAACATGGAAATATATAGAGGTACTAGACAAAATAAAAGCAAAATAAATCACAGCCAAGATTTTAAAAAGATAGAGAAAGAAAAAGAAGGGACAGAATGAAAGAGAGGGAAATTTCCTGATGCCAAACCTGAAGAATATACTCAAAGCCATACCTATGTAACTGATACCATGACAGAGCACAGGTGTATTAGACATGACACAGCTCCAGAGCAGTGGGGAATGAGTTACCTGCCCTTAGATGGGACTAGGAGAGTACCTTTAAACCAGTGCAAGGAGAATAGTTAGAAACAAGTATCCTGCAAACACATCACAGCCCTGAAGGCAGTTGCAGTCATATAAAGGGGCATTGACTACACAGTCACAACAGCTGGAGAAAGTTGCAAAGAATCTTGCTGAATCCTCAATTTTAAAATGATGAAGAAATATGTGAAGAAATGAAAATTATAGTAAAGTAATAGAAAGGATAGAGGCTAGAAAAAAGGAAACAATGGGGAAAAATGAAAAATAACCAAATAGAACTTCTAAAAGTGAAAATATTGTCAGTGATGTTAAAACCATGATGGATGGACTGAACCAAATCATGATAAAATTTTAGAAATCTAAGACTACACGAAGGCTTCTTAACCAGATAACGTGCATCTACCAAAAATCTACACCAACTTTAAATCAGCAGTGGACAAACTAGTGGGAAATATTAGTTACAAACTTAAGTTCACAATCAGAAATCGCAAGTCACAAATATTTGGAAGCACCCGTGCCATGAAGGGTGAAGCAATAAAGCCAACAACCCGAATTTATACCTGTGGAAACAAAATTAATAGAATAACTAGAATGGGAATTTTAAATAAGTAAAGTTACTATCCTCAAAGAGAGTAGTATACTATAAAAAAGGACTAGTTAGTTACACCGAAGCTACTTAATATCTAAGAAACAAATTAGAGAGGTACCTGAGTGACTCAGTAAGTTGAGTATCTGACTTCAGCTCAGGTCATGATCTCATGGTTCATGGGTTAGAGCTCTGCATCAGGCTCACTGCTTTCAGGGAAGAGCCTGCTTCAGATCCTCGGTCCCCCTCATTGCACCTCCCCACTGATGCTCATTCTCTCTCTCTCAAAAATAAGTAAACATTTAAAAAATTAGAAGCAAATATTTTTGTCTTTATATTTTATGTAAAACATTTTATATTTTAAACAAATATTGCTTAACAAATAACAACTATTTTCCTGAAGTAACAAGCTGCTATACTTATTCTATTTTCTATCTTTTACTCCTCTACTGCTTTTTAAAAGCCAATTTTAGTTTTGCAGATTAGGAAATGAAGAGGGAAAATCATGAAGATATAGAAGAAGTAATAGAAATGAAGAACAGATCCATCTCTCTTAGCTTTTGTGAGGAGAAAATTAAAACCAAGAGTGAATAATTTGTCCAAGATCACATAGCCTCTTTGGAGAACAAGTGTTGGGCTTAAAAAAGAGAAGAAAGAAAAGGAAAGCAATAAAGAAAGCAAATTTATCTCATTCTCCTCTCTACAATCCCAAACCAAGTTTCCAAAACTATAGGGGAATCATTTCTATAATTCTTAAGGAGGCTGAGTTTCACATGGGGGAGAGGTTGTATGATTTCCAGCTAAGAAAGACATTCTGAACTTTGTTCGGTATTGATTAAAGCGATTTGTTGGTTCTCATGGTTAAGTGCCTTACATTCAGTGATAAGGTCCCTATCACTACTCAGAATTTTTCCCAGTTCTATCACATCTATCCTTCAAGGTTTATGGCAACACCTTTGTGGTATGTATAAGGTTAAACACAGAAAATCTGAGGCAATAAAAATATCATCAGTGTTATGCCTATCCATTAAGGACCTCTTAATTCTTACTTTGCTTTTTCTCTTTGACAGATGATGATAAGAAATGATACATTCAGCACCATATTCATAATGAAGGCCTACAGCTTGCAATCAGACACCAGAGAAAATCAGTTTATATTTGACAGCTTAGTGCCAATCTAGGGTCACAAGTGATTACAAGGGTCAAACAAAAGAGGCCAAAGCTATTTTCCTACATGTCCAATTCTTTTTCTTTGTAAGATACAAGTATCATTCTTTTTATTTATTTGCAGTTTCTAAATTGTATTGAACACATATCTACATGTAAAACCAAACAAAGATAACTTATTTTCATTCTGTCTTATAATTTCTTGAGTTCTAAAATACCAGTAATACCATTTCTGACAAATTATAAACATTATTTTTCACTATGGTTCCTAATATATTTAGGAATTTGGGTTTTCTTAAGCCTGGTTCATTATTTTTTACAAGCCATTAGATAGAATCTTCAACTTCCAGCCCATATGAGCCTAGGAGGTAACAATGAGCAATGGCAGGACAAATTATAGTAATAAGTGGCATTATTGGTCTTGAGGTTATTTATAAAACTTCAAAGTTCATATCATAGTCTTTTGGGACAACAAACCTGGGTCTCCCATTTATGTCTGTGTGATCTTGACCTACACTTTATTAAGCCAAGATTCCATAATTTGTGAAGTGGGCATAATGATAATAGTACCTACTTTGTAGTTGGTCTATAAGGATTAAGAAAATAATAATAAATATATAATATTTAGCAAGTTTCTGGCTCACAGATAGAACTTTATAAAGTTTAGATGCTATATTATCACCATCATCATAACTCTCACTGCCCTATTGGAAGGTGGTCCCTTCCAATAACAGGATTATGGAGTGTTCAGATGCCTTCTTCTTGGCAGCCATTATAAACGCTCTGCAAAACTGTGTGCTCCTCACCATCCACTTGACAGCCTCATGGATTCAGCTATTATTGCATGACAATTGCTGATGACATTAGACCTCATGAATTTGCCAATTGCCACAATTGGAGCCTGCTGATGTCCCTTAGGTTACTGTCCAGCTGTTGCCAACACTACTCACACTTATCTTGGCAGGCCTCCTCCACATCTCCACTAGTGGTGCCGTTCTTACTAAGCTGCTTTCAGAAAAGTCTTGCTCTCTTGAGTTTTAAACAATATTACAGTCCTATTACAGTCTGCCTTCCTCTACCTCCTGTAACAACGATAAATGAAAAAAATGTCTTTGTAAGCACATTGCTCAGAATCTAGCTAAGAAGATGGACATATTAACAACTGGCTATACAACAATGTGATAATTTTCATTTGCTATAATCTTACTTGTTTTTATTTTCCCTCTCACATGATGTTTATGTTTCTGTCTTTCCAGTTCCTCTGTCACAGTCAGAGGTCAGATCATAAGCTTAACTGTCTAATTGGCCTTCCTGTCTCTAGATTCTCCCTCCTCCTTTTCATCCAACACATCACTGTTAGATTAATCTTTCCAATGGACTAATTGACTCAAGAGATCTTTCACAAGTTACTTAAGAAAAGAGGGCTTTAGGGGTGCCTGGGTGGCTCAGTTGGTTAAGTGGCTGACTTTGGCTCAGGTCATGATCTTGAGGTTCGTGAGTTCGAGCCCTGCATCAGGCTCTGTGCTGACAGCTCAGAGTCTGGAGCCTGCTTTGAATTCTGTGTCTCCTTCTCTCTCTGCCCTTCCCCTGTTCACTCTCAAAAATAAACATTAAAAAAAAAAAAAGAAAAGGGGGCTTTAAAGGAAATTGGATTCAAAAGTTTTTTAAACTGCTTGATATGATTAAACACCCACTGACGTATGAGAGAATGCATTTCTTACATCTCATCCTTACCTTATTGTTTTTCATGTGAAATTTACAAAAACATTAAGGAGATGGACTCCTCCATTTGCTGAATGGTGCTCCTCAGCCATCTTCTACACCAGGTGGCTCATCAGGATGGACTGCTCACTGACCAACTGAAATTTAGGCTGGTGAGCAAACTCCTCAGGTCACTGACATAGAGTTGAAATTAGAAGTTTCTCTCTTTAGCAAGACCATTCCTCCAAATACATAGCCCAAGACCTTTCTATTTCCATTTGTGCTGCTTATCAAACTATTGTCTTTTGGCTCTAAGCCCACTGTGTTATGCTAGGCTCTGTGATGCTAGTGCTTGGTCTCCACAAAGATCATTTCTACATTTCATCTCCATGGCGAAGGCTCCTTTTCTCTGCCAATAGGGGTTACTGGAGGGATTCTGCTAGGTTACTTCAGGAAGAAGAATCTTCCTTTCTTCTGTTTTGCTTCCTATTCCTCTAAGTGTCATCCTAGCAGTGATACTTCATCCTGATAGTCATGAGTCATTCCTCTAGAAGCAGCTGAATCTGGTTTGTAAATTTTCACGCAGTTGCATCACCTGATTCATTGTGGACCCCCTCCTCCACCATGAAACAACAAAAACAGCAGAATGACCCCTCTTCTTCAGATGTTTGGGTTTTAGGCTCATGGAAACCCTCTTCTATAGTCTTGAGGCTCAACTCTATGGAACCCCTCTTCTAAATTTCATTGATTGAAACCATTTCCCTTCTTTCCCTTTAGCAACTCATTCCTTTGTTGCTAACTCAGTGACAGCATAGGGTTCCCTGTTAGCCTATCGATTTTCTAGTTAAAATGTTTCTACTGGGTGAGCAATTCTTTCTATTACATTTTTTTTTTTTGTTTAGATAACTGGTGCAGTTTCTGTTGCCTAGCTGGACTCTGGCTGGTACACCATAATTAGGCTATCAGTCTGCTGATCCTTTTTGCCTCCACCCAGTTTCTCCGGAAAATGTAGAGTAGAATATATGTAAGGTAGGAGTAAGGATGGCAGGAGGCATAGCCTGCTCAGGAGCACCCTCACTGCACATCCAGACACACCACACCCATGGACAATTTTCTGTTTGATGGAGAGACTTGGGGACACTACATGTATTTTTTGGCCCTCTGCTTGTAAATTTCACCAAAAAACCTGCTTTACACCTACACTGTATTTTATTTGTGAAGTTTGTCCCATCTCTGACCTAACAAACAGAAGCAGGTGCAATGTAGGAGTCATAGAAGGTATCCAGAAAATGTTTAATGAATTGGTAAATTAAAATCCACTCATTGTTTTAAGGAGAGAAATTAAGATGTTAAATTGCTCAGAAGTGTTCCAGACAAATAATCCAAGTTTCTGTTGCTAATACCAGATCCTTCGGAGAATCTTGATTAGATCATCCCCAAATGCAGTGACACCTTCTAATAGGCTCTGCATATATAAGTTAATGTGTTGCCTTACCAAGCTATTTTTTTTCTGAGCTCCAAATACATCCTTCTACACTCAGGTATGCTCTGATTTTCTGATCTTTTCTTCTTCTTTTTTTCTGTTTCAGGGTTGGTACCAGCACGAACTCAAGTAATACTTTCTGAATATTATGATTCTCTGCTTTGAAAGATCCTTTCTCCAAGTTCTCAGATCTTGTCAGCAAACCACATTTCTCCTTTGCCAACTGGCTCCCTTTTAGGTTCTTTCAACAGCCAGGATGACAAGAAATTTCCTTATTCCTGTTTGCTTGTCCCTCTCCATATCTCCATAACAATTCTTCCTCTGGTAGTGGCTGTTGGTTCTTGTCTCTCCCACACTCCCTGAAATAGACTCATGTAATCCCTCCAAAATATAAGCATCAGTTGGCAGGCACCCTTCTTTGGAAGTTTGAATTCCAATTCCTGGGGCAGTCTCCTTTATGATCTTAAGATACCGACTAGACTACCCTCCACAGACATCCACAGAGGTCTGAATTTTAGTTCTGTAGGATCTTTCCTCCGTGCTGTTGAGGTACCCACCCTGCTGAAGAGCCCTGCTCCTAGCTCTGCAATGTACTTTCTGCAAGCTCCTGAGGTACAGACCTAGCCAGGCAATATCTCCGTAGCATTTTGAGTCCCAGCTCTTTGTGATCTCTTCTCTTAACTTTAAGATCCTAATAATTTGGGATGCCTGGGTGGGTCAGACGATTAAGTATATGACTTTAGTTCAGGTCAGGATCTTGCAGTTCATGAGTTTGAGCCCTGCATCAGGCTCTCTGCTGTTGGAAAGCATAAGAGCTCACTTAGGATCATCGGTTCCCTATCTCTCTGTACCTCTGCTGCTCACACTCTCTCTCTTTCTCAAAAATAAACATAACATTTTTTTAAAAGATTACAATAACTCAACCTCTATGTAACCTCTATAATATTTCTCTTCTGTATTTTTCATCCTCCAATTCTGTTTAGCCAACATTCAATATTAGTATTTCTCTATTAAATGAACTATGTTAAAAATTTCCTTTTCCATCTGGATCCTGACTGATATAGTCACATTCTTGGTACCAAGTAATGCCACCATTATTGCCATGGCTAACTGGACAGGGGATGAATGCCGGTCCCAAGAACTCGAGCCCCAAAGCCAGATTACCTTGCTCCATATCCCAAGTCTAACTCTCTCTAGCTTTGCCATATTGAGCAAGTTACTTAAGCTCTCTGTGCTTTTCTTCATTTATTTTAATAAGATAATTATGACACCTTCATAGAGTTGTGAGAATTAAGTGAATTGATACATGTGAAACACTTAGAATAATGATTATCAGTAAGTATTAGCTATTATATTGTATATTGTATATCTACCCTTCTAGGTTCTTGGCTGAAACACCCCCAACCCTGGAATAAGGGACCGATTAACAGGAGAAAAATAGGAGTTTAATAACCTTATACCTCTGGTATACATGGGAGATACCCAGGAAAACTAAGTAACTCTCCAACCTACCACCTTAAATTCCATTTTCAGCTAAAGACAAAAGATGGGAAGCTGCCTGGAGATGAAGGCTAATCATGAGAAATTACCAGAAAAGGCACAATAAACAAGGATAAAGTTATGTAGATTTCAGTTCTTGCCTTCTCAGATGACAAGTTTCTAGAGATTTGGTCATGCTTTTCTTCCTGGTGTAGAGATAGATATCCATACAGATGGATGTTTCCCTTATCAATGTAAATGTCTCTTACAAAAGGGTAACCTCTGCTTGGTTTTCTAAGCTTCTCTAGTGTCTGCCATTTTAAAAAAATAACCAGCTCAAAATAATCCTTGTGCCAAAGAGGCATATTTTAGGGTAGTATATTCTGCTCTCCTTTAATATATTATTAAGATATTTCTTTGTAAAGCATGTGAGTTATAAGAAAAAGAATATGAGTTTATGTTACTTACTGAGTAGTGGTGGATACAAAAGCAGGAGAATGAGAGGAGAGCAGAAACAAAGGAATTGAGTCAATACTGGAGTCAGTGTTGGGTATACAGATTGCTTTCGTACCGCTAGGCCTACAGTACCCTGAATGCAAATGAAATCTGCTATCCACCCTCATGTCTCTGCATTTTCCTGTCCTATCTTCAAAGAACTTATAATCAATTATACTACAGCGTGCTAACTGCTGAAATAGAAAAATGCAGAGATTTCTAGGGTCACAAAAGAAAGGCTGGAGAATATTCCCTGGAGTTATGATGTAGAAAGGGAAACTCAGTGAAGAAAGGGGGAAGAGCAAATGCAAGGACATTGCTCAAGAGAGCACAGTCTTTTAGATAAGTGAAAACAGTTATCCTACACAACAGGATATGTGTGGGATGTGGGAGAAAATAAAGCTGGAGATGTAGACAGATGCCAGATTATCCAAAGTCATGGTTACAAAGCTAAAGAGATTGAAAACTGTGGGGAGTCCTCAGTTTAGTCCCTTTCCTATTATCATGGTAAGGCTGAGACAATGCTATATGTTTATCACACAGTTCCGATTTCCTCCTGTGTACACAGAAAACTACATTTCCTAGCTCTCTCCTTTAGAGCTAGATGTGACTATCTGGTTTTAGGCCAGTGGAATGTATAAAATACAGAAGTGGTATAAAATACAGGTGATCCTTTAAAACCCATGGATTTGAAATCCGTGGGTACATTTTATACATGGATTTTTTTCAATAAGTATATGTAAAGTACTATAAATATATTTTCTCTTATAATTTTTAAATAATATTTTCTTTTCTTTAGCTTATTTTATTGTAAGAATATAGTATATAATATGTATAACATACAAAATATGTGTTAATGAACTGTTTATATTATCAATAAGGATTCTGGTCAACGGTAGGCTATCAATAGTTAATTTTGGGGGGAGTCCAAAGTTATAGGCAGATTTTCAGCTGTATGGGGGTCAGTGCCTCTAACCCCTACAATGCTCAAGAGTCAGCTGTACGCGGGGCATCTGGGTTACTCATTTGGTTGAGCATCCGACTTCGGCTCAGGTCATGATCTCATGGTTCGTGGGTTCAAGCCCCACATCAGGCTCTGTGCTGACAGCTAGCTCAGAGCCTGGAGCCTGCTTCAGATTCTGTATCTCCCTCTCTTTCTGACCCTCCCCTGTTCACACTGTCTCTCTCTCTCTCTCTCTCAGAAATAAATAAAACATTTAAAAAATTTTAAAGAAAGTGTAAACTGTATTTAAAAACCCAGGGGTTACTGCTGTACAGGAGCAGAAAAATCTCTTAACTTCCTATTCCAAAATCTCTTAACTCCCTGCTGCCACTGAGTGTGAAGAGGATAGAAAATTGGACACCTTTCTAGCCATCCTCCACTGATCCTAGGAAAAAACATCTTTTGCTGGAAGGCACTCAGGGAGTACATTTATGCCCAGATCTTGCAATGATACAAAAGGATGTCTAAGGCTGCTGGGGAAGGGCAGGAAATTTATGCTTGCTAACTACCCCACTGATAGAAGGCAGTTAGGCTATCATAAATAAGATGAAGGAAGGGCTCCTGGGTGGCTCAGTCAGTTAAATGTCCAACTTTGGCTCAGATCATGATCTCATGCTTGTGAGTTCGAGCCCGTTTTGAGCTCTGTGCTGACAGCTCAGAGCCTGGGGGCTGCTTCAGAGTCTGTGTCTTGCTCTCTCTCTCTCTCAAAAATAAGTAAACATTAAAAAAAAAAAAAGAAGAAGAAGGAAATATGCCTGCCCTCTAGAATCTGTGCTGTGTGGAAGGAGCTATAGATTGAATGCTTGTGTTCCCCCCCAAATTCCTATATTAAGATCCTAATCACTGTGTGAAAGAATTTGGAGGTGGGGCCTTTGGGAGTGATTAGATCATCAAGGTAGAGTGTTCATGAATGGAACCAGCACCCATATAAAGAGACCCCAGAGTGCTTCTTCACCCAGACCCCCAGGTGAAAAGACAGCCATCTGTGAAACAGGAAGCAATTCCTGACCAGACACTGAATCTACCAGCACCTGGATCTTGGGCTTCCAGCCTCCAGAACTGTAAGAAATAAATATTTGTTGTTTATAAGCCACCCACCCCATATTACTCTGTGTAGCAGCCTGAACTGACTAAGATGGAGAGACTTGTCTGCCACTGGATCTAGAGGAGCTAGACTACTGAAAAAGCCTCACCCTCCAAGGCTCTGGTGCAAGCCCCATATAAGGGAGCACTAAGGGTGGAGGACAAGTAGAAATCACCTCTTCCTCCATAGATCTGCACACATGTGCTTGAGTGACAAGCAACAACAGCCTTTGTCTTTGGAGGGCAAGAGCAAGGAGAGATATAGGTGACACAGGTGTACAGGGGCTCCTGAAAGTGACTGTAGAGCAGGAACACAGAAAAACTTTTAGGCAATCCTAGCCCGTACACTAAATACAGGGTGTAGGCATCTACTACTGGAATAATTTGAAGCCTGTGCAACAAATTCTAGGTAAACTACTGACCACATTGGATCAGACCCACATTAACAATTTCTGAACATAAAGATTATTTACCTTGGTTTCTGTCATTCTTTTATAATGTAATGTCTAGAATTCACTTTTAAGAAATGATGCCCAAAAAGCAAGAAAATATAAAACTTTTCCAAGACATAAAGAAATCAACAAAACCAGGAGCACCCAACTCAAGTTTGGCTCAGGTCCCAGACTCGTGGGATGGAGCCCTCTGTCAGGCTCCATAGTCAGTGTAGATCCCACTTGAGATACCTCTCTCTCTCTCTCTCTTTCTCTCCCTCTGCCCCCTCCCCTGCTTGAACCTCTCTCTCTCTAAAATAAAAATAAATTTAAAACAATTTTAGAAAGTCAACAGAACCAGACTGAGATGTTAGAATTATCAGAGAAAAACTTTGAAGTGACTGCACTGCTGTGATTACAGAGGGGCCCACCTGGCTAAGCCAGGATAATCTCCCCATTTGAAAATCCTTAACTTAATTACATCAAAGTCCCTTCCACCAAGTAAGGTTATGTATTTATAAATGCCAGGGATTAGAATGGAACCTCTCAAGGCAGGTAAGGGAGACATTATTTTGCCTAATACCCCAACTGAACCACCCAGGCACCCCAAACTATTTCTCAATTGCATTACAATTTCTCATCTTCCCCTTGTTTGCATCTCTCTCTGTCTCTTTCTCCCCCTCTTTCTCCTTCCTTCCCTGCCTCTCTCTCCCTAAGTGTTCTTCCTCTAAAATTTCTCTTGTTTTTCCTCTCCTCTCTCTACTTCTTCTGCCACTAGGAATCTGGTTTCTATTTATTTGTAGGCTCCCCTACGCTCTACTTCATGTCTTATTTTTAACTACATGAATTCTTTTATTTATTTATTTTTAACATTTATTTATTTATGAGAGAGAGAGAGCACGAGTAGGGGAGGGGCAGAGAGAGAGGGAGACACAGAATCTGAAGCAGGCTCCAGGCTCTGAGCTATCAGCACAGAGCCTGATGTGGGGCTTGAACCCATGAACCATGAGATCATGATCTGAGCAAAACGAGATGTTTAACTGACTGAGCCACCCATGCACCCCTACATGAATTCTTTTAAATCACTTACCAACTCATCTCTCTCACTCATAAAATCCTCAGCTGACTGCCTACTGCCCTCAAGATGAAGTTCCTTAGCAAAGTCCTTTTATCACCTGCCCTTTTCTACCATTTTCACGTCTTTTACTGGCCCTAATCACTCCTGTCCATGTGCATTTAATGTTCCAGTTACTCCATCCTGCTAGTGGGATTCCTGAACACACCACACTGCTTGGCATGTGGGCATCTGTGCTTTCTGCTTTTCTGTTTGAGGTTCCCATCATCTCCTGGGCTATTCTTTAAAGCCAATGCTGACTTGACCTTTGACCAGAAGCCCCTCCCCCCAAGTTTCTAACAGAGATAACCCTCCTTCCTGTGGTCATCTCTCATTTTATCTTTTATATATACTCTTATTATATGTATAATTCTAAGTATTAATTTACTAATGTATGTGTTCTTTTCTACTGTTTTAGCATCTAGAGATCAGGAAGAATCCATTCGTTAT
Organism: Crocuta crocuta; assembly: GCF_008692635.1. NCBI lineage: Eukaryota > Metazoa > Chordata > Mammalia > Carnivora > Hyaenidae > Crocuta > Crocuta crocuta. Next base: position 978,613 of record NW_027527387.1, read on the forward strand.
CAGTGTGTGGCCAGGACCCAGCACAGTGCCTAACACTTAATAGGTGCTCAATAAATATCTGCACCTATTATTAACATCTTTTCAAGATCTAATAATGATTTTTAACATCTCTCAGTATTCAAAATTTAACCTTTAGCAAGTATCTCAGTATGAATCTATGCGTCTGGTTTTAGAGAGTAAGAGAATTCTCATATAATTAAGACTTCCTTAAAAAAAATTTCCCTTGATGGTAAAATGAATTCTTTCTTTATTCACTTTGGAAAAATGTCCTATGATCTGGAAGCCAGCTTTCTCATAATAATAGGACTGGATTGCTTTATATATCCTGGATTCCAGTCTATTTCTCCTGATTAGATAAACTGGTGAGAAGGACAGGAATTTGTAAGCCAACTGAAAAACACTTTTGAGGGAAAGCTATAACCAGTATTTATATTTCTGTTCTTTACAGTGTAATTTTCTCTTCTATTTTTGCTTCAGATATTTCTGGAAATTGGAAGACAGCTCACATGAAATTAGAAAATTATCCCAGCGTCATCAAATTGGGAAAACATAGAGCCTATAGGAGATGATACATAATATCACTATAAGATTTTAAAGCAAGCAAACTATGGATAAAATGAACACCAAGAACATCATTGAATGGAGAATGAGCTCAGAGCATGTAGCAGAGGTAAGCAGAGAATGTGTTGTAAAGTGGAAAGGAAAAGTCCTGATATGGTTAAAAAAAAAAGTTCATAAAAATAAGCGTAATAGCCCCTTAAAGCAAACAAACACAAAAGAAAAGAATCAGTATAAATTTCTAAATGTTTACTTATACTGCTCCTTTCTTCCTGATTCATGTCCCAGTCACAGACATATAGCAAAAAAAAGAAAAAGAAAAAAACCACTTTACTTTCCTTCCCCTGCCCATTCAGACCCACTTTGTAGGTGTATTTGCTCTATGACTCAGATGAAATTTGGAGGAAATCCTATGACTTTTTGGTCATTCTTAGGTAATAAAAAATTCTCTGATCACCTCTTTTCACAAAAGGAAAGTCTCGTTTCAGCAATTAAAATGTCCAGTCTGTGTAAAATCAAACTTCATCTAAGTTAGAGCTTCTCCTCAGCCCCAGTTGGCCTGCTATAGGTTGTTACCTGAAGGGGGAAAATGGCCTTGTGGGTTCCTTCTCTATTTCCTCTATTTCTTTGCAAGTCCTTCATAGGTGGTCTAACTTTAGAATGTGGAATAGTTGGCAAATATTGTCTTGGGGCTTTAGCCAAAACAGAGTCAGAAATAGTTCAATTTTAACATCCTGTTGCATATCCTTGGTAGCACAACTAAAACATGATTTTCATACCCGCTTTCAACTCCATATATTGCAAGTTGAGATGGAGAATTCAAGGGCAGGCACTAGAATAATAAAGTAGGCACGTTTACACTCCTTACAGGAAATACCTAACCCCACATGTCACAATCAACTGTAGTGTTTCCTAAACTTTCCCACCAACTTACCCTGAATCACTGAGAAAGAAGACAGACCTCTGTATGTTATGAGGTCCTAGTCTAAAGAGGCATTTTTATTTATGGTATTTCTAAAGAGGTGTGTGTTTTACTAATTAAAGTACACAAACTTTGCATTCTATACTATAATGTCTCTGCTTATTTTAGCATAAAAACTATTAGTTTTTTCTAACATATTCTTAAAATTGTTTCACTAGGGATATACACCACATTTAACCTCTAATTCCAGGTAAATTCTAGCAAAATGTCATATTCTCCAGCTTGATAATCATGAAACCTGTGGAAATAATGGTATTCATGTAATTCTAAAGGATGCTTTCAGACTTAGGTTTTCTTGTGTTTCCCTTATTACTATTAAAATTAATGGCCATTCAAGCTGTTTTTAGCAGAGGACTTTAAATTCCTACTCAGGAGAGAGCAGAAATTTTTTGCAGTAAACATATTACCCAAGTAAATACCTGGGCCCTTTTACAGAGCTTGGTTTTTTTTCCTTAATGTCTCTTCCTAACATATCTCATTACAGTCTCCGATTAGTCTCCAGTTTGGGGAAGCACTCAATTTAAAACAGAAATAAGAATATCTTTGGAAAAGGAAAGGAAACTTTAGAAATATAACTTGCTTTGCTAGGTCAAACGAAAATTGGTTCTGCAAGAGAACCAAGCTAAAAGTAGTACTGAGTGAGAGTACACTTACAAATATATTTCATGTCAGTTTTCCTGCTATTCCTATTGTGGATTCATTTACCCATTAGAGTTGTCTATAGTTTTTCTACCTATAACTCCAACTATCGTGGGCACAGGGGACTCCTTGAACAACTCTATAGGATCAAGCTGGTACTCTGGCGAGACAGATATTCAAAGATAAGTAGAAACTATTCAGCTCTATTTCAGTTAAAAAAACAAAACACCACTAACTTCTGTCATTTCAAGATAATAGCCCTGAAGAGTGACTGATGAAGTTAATACCTCACTAGAAAGTGAATGCTGTATAATTTAGCTACAAACATAGATAAAGTCAAAGAGGAAGAACAAGAGAATAAGCTAGTTTGCTGGTTCTATGTTCAAAAAGCAACAAACTTCAAAATTCATGAGATTAAGCCTGGAACTAGTGATATTAGTTAGCTTATCATACTGAAAAGTGAAGTCAAAGTATAGAACAGTATTTTTTCAAAGTCTGAATCTCAAAACTTTCTGTATCAGGATCGCAAGTGAGGTTGGGGTTCACCAGCTTGTTCAAATGCAGATTTCTAAGGCCTTACACTAGACCTACTGAATAAAAATTTGAGAATTGAAAAATTGAAAACTACCCGCAGGAGGTCCTTATTGACAATGAAGCTTGAGAGTAAATGGCTTAGGATCTAATAGATGATTAATGTGAAGAGGGGAAACTGGTAGTAATAGTATAAAAAATATATAGTTCACAATTTTGAAATCTATCAAGCTCTGAAAACCAAAAACTTTGGCTTTATTTGCTTTATTTTTTTGTTTGTTTTGTAATATATTTAGAGATAATTCCTAGCATGATCTCAGTGTATGTTTGGGAAAGGTGCGATCATGCATATGTTTATCTGAGATCATGGATAGCCTCTATTTATCCTACTTTGCATACATGTTTGTATTTTACTGCATAGCCACTGTGGAGTGCCCCAATTGGGATTGGTATATGATATAAGGTAGATGCACCATAATCTGAATTCAGAAACACATTTGGCCCAAAGAGTTACAGATAAGGGAATGGGTACCTCCAGCTGTTCAAAGACTTTCTTTTTTTTAAAATTAATTTATTTATTTTGAGAGAAACAGAGAGAGAACAAGCCAGAAAATGGCAGAGAGAGAGGGGGTATAGTCCCAAACAGGCTCCAGCTATCAGCACAGAGCCAGATGCAGGGCTTGAACTCACCAACCATGAGATCATGACTGGAGCCAAAGTCAAGAATAGGCTACTTAACCAACTGAGCCACCCAGATGACCCAAGACTTTTTAGTTACAAGAAAACAGTGCACCTAAATAAGCCTGAACCTACAGCAAATATTAAAGGGAACATTTGTGAAAGGTAAAGGAGAGGGAGAAGGAGATGTTGGGAGAGCCTCAGACTGAGAAGTCTCAGTCAAGGCAATGTGGGTCCCTGAGCAAAATTTCCCGTTAGAGAAGTCTCGCATTGTACAGATATGGCCTGGCTCTTGTGCGCCTGCCATGCTTATTCATTGGCTGGGAGTAGCCTGAGCACTAAGCATGGCCTCAACATGAGTATCTGGGCACATCTGAAGGTACAGCAGCTAGTCTCACAGCAGATTTTCTTTAAAATCTGGTGATGTACCTTAGTGGCCTCCACAATTCCTGGCTTACCAGTTGGAGCACAGCAGCCCAGAAGCTGGGAGCTTCCCTTAGGATTAGAATATTGCAGCAAAATATGTTTTCTTGGTCTATTTTATTGGGTCTTCTTGTCTCAGAGTCTAACTGTGGGCTAGTCAATGCATTTCACATTTCTAATGGTCTTTCCCCATATATATTTGTCATACCATTTGTCCTCATTTAAGATTTGGAAAATATAGTTACCATAGGTTAATTTTTTTTTTTTTTTTGACCTATGATAGTCAGTCCTGAGGAGAAAAGCTATCAAAGGAACTGTTGGACTCTAGATCTTCTGGAAAAACCTTAAAACATTTGGCTCTCTGCTCTAATTCACATCCTTCTCAGTCCATTACTGTTGGGGTCAAAACTATCTTGGTTAACAAGGACCATAGCCAAATGGCCCCGTCCTCTGCCTCTCTGAGTATCTCCTGAGAGAAGCCTGACCTGAAAGAACCTATTTGGTTGTTATAAACCAAGAGCAGTAAACAAAAGTAGATTTTAAAAAGTTTGTTACTAACCCTACCAATTTGGGTGTTTTGGATATATATATCTCTCTCTCCAAATATATATATATGGTCTTCTCATTTATAACCAGATAATGTGGAATTTTCCAGATAAGTCTTATGAGAAACTGATAAAGGCCATTGTTTGACAAGAATGGAGGGATAAATTAGGACTCGGTGCTGACCTCTGTTGATAAAAAGAAAATCTGGTATGTTTTCCCCAGGTCCTTTCATAGAATAGACATTTATAGGGCCAACATTTCCTTTCCTTTCCTTTCCTTTCCTTTCCTTTCCTTTCCTTTCCTTTCCTTTCCTTTCCTTTCCTTCCCTTCCCTTCCCTTCCCTTCCCTTCCCTTCCCTTCCCTTTCCTTTTTTCATTTTCATTTTCATTTCTTTTTTTCTTTTCTTTTCTTTCCTTCTCTTTTCTTTTTTTTTTATAAACTGTCTTGCTAACGGTGTGTAAGTTCAGCCTTCCTTTTCCTTGTTTCTTTGGTGTTTCAATATAATGATCACCTTGAAAATCAAATATAAAAAATTCCTTAAGAACTTGAGTATCTGTTATTCTGGTTTTCATGAGGTCTTTGTGGGTTTTAGGTATAAGAAAGGATGGGAAAAAATGTTCACTAGTCGGTGCCCTTGCCTCAGAGTTCAATTCTAGTTGTTCTCGGAGATTTTAGCATCACGCTCATTACTTATTTATATCTTCCCTCTTTTTTTTCCACTTTGCAGATAATTGCTACTTAATTGATACTGCCTCTATGCAAACCTAGTCACAAGACACACTGCTAAATAGAGGAATCATTAATCTGCGTGTATGTTGTAGATTTCCTTAAAAGGTTGGCTGGAATAAGCAAAGTCATTAGCAGTTTATTTGCAACAGTGCACTTATGAAAAGCTCTGTGGAGAACACATCAACAGTCAGTATGTAACTGAGCAATTAACACAGGGCTCCTGTACTTTGGGGTGTTAGCATGGGAGTAAACAGAAGCAGATGTGAAGTGTTTGTACTGTTAGCATGCACGGTCTGTTCTGACATATGCAAATACCACTCATGCTTACAGAGACCCGCAACCCCTATTGTACCGTGACCTTACTGATGAAGCCCTATGACAGAAGTACTTCATTTGCACTGGGCGCTATTAATTATTAACAGGCCAATACCACCTTTCCTTGTTATTAGAGCTTTGCACAAAGCCAGGTAATAAAGCATCACAAACAAGTTGATAACACTCTGGTTCCCAGCTTGCCTTGACTACTGCTTTTTTGCCAGCAGATAAAACGAAGAACAATTAAGGTCAGAGAGAGCAGAAAGGGTCTCACAAGACTGACAAATGGGATCACCTGTGCAATCCAGACATGTGTTTAAGTAGGTTTTTTTCCATGGGACTCAGGTGAACCCTGTGATGACCCATGGTTTCCATATGAAGGCAGGAGAATTCTGGTCTTGGGACAGGTTTGTACATAAGAACTTAATTTACCATTTTTCCCTTCCTTGACAGGGAGCTGGAAAATTGTTGCTGACTAGAACAATTAAAATTAGAGGCAAATGGCATGACTTTCTGTCCTTGTCTCTTTAAAGGACATGTCATAGGCCTCAGCTTTCATATCATGTGCATTCTAGAAAAGAAAGCAATTTTTATAGTGTAAAATGTAATTTCTTCCCTCTCACTGTCAGTAAATACTGAGATTTCTCATTGTTAAAGAAATAGTAAGTATTCCTAAAGTCATATATCCCTCTCAGAAATGATAATACTTCATTAAAAAGACAACTGAAAATAGATTATTCTAGAGCCTTGTTATCCTACAGATGGGTGTGCTACTCATGGGTGGTTTGACAAAAGACATGTGGTTGATATTAACTAGTTAGAATTTTTTTTTAATTCTCTAAATTACAATATAGTATACTTTTAGAATGGTGAGGAGAAACTTGTCCTCAATTCATTTTATAAAGAATATTTTTTGTCATCATGCATTGCTGGATAGATGCATAGATTCCATACTTCTAATGTTTTCCTGTGACCGAGCGAGATGTAGTTTAAGTGCAACCAATTGGAATGAATTAATTTGAACCATTAGTGCATCCTGCTATAGATATCCTGACATTTACTCTGATCTTATACCAAAACCCTGTTTCTCCATCATGTTTCTGTGTAAGCATCTTACATGGAACCTGACTAAAGCTATTAAGGTAAGGACTGAAACAACATATCTTAGAGTTATTGAATTGAAATTTTATCTCCTCTATAAAACTTAATCAACTAAATGAAATGTGAGGCAGATTGCTCACTCTTCAACTTCACCCTATAATGCAATTCTCATATTTGAGGGGAAGTCACAAATACTAAATCCTATGTAGAGTGTAAATCTTCATTTCTCATAACTTTAACAATATTGTCCCCATCTTTATTTAAGTATAGCCCATATTTTTTAGATTTTTAAATTGCCATACAGTATAAGGCAGATGTTTTTGCTAGTCATGTTCTAAACATACTGAATATAGTATTTAATAAAATAAAATCTATTTTATTTATTTAAAAAGTACTTTAATTTTCGGAATATAATCTATCAAATAAGAAACATTTTCCAGCAAAAGGGTAAGAGGAGGACTAAAAAGGAGTAGAAACTAGAAAAGTGAATAAAGATTCATGTTTTACACAGTAACTTTGCTTTGCATACCTTGATTTTAAACCAACACATGGCCCAATAGAACAGGAGTCCTGAAAGGAAATGTTTATGATCTAGGTGATATATTAACTGTGGTGAGATGAGATAGATCTAAGCATTCTGAGTTCCTCGAATTAGGTGCCCTGTTCCTGAACTATGGTGGAATGTATAGAATGAAAAGTGATAAGAGAAAATCTCCTTGGGTCTTTCATGTTTCTCTGTGTCTTGGGAGCAAAGCCTTTTGTTCTAGACTGAATTTTTAAGGATGTTTGTATAGAAACAGACTTGAAAAATAGAAATGTCATTTCTCTCCAGAGGAAGAGGCAGATTTGCTTACTGTCCAGGATAATAAAGATAATGTCTCCCTCCAGGGCATATTCAGGTGTGCCTATTGCCCATTATAAAAGATTTGAGTTCCCAGGTTCACAGTTCATCTCCTGTAGCACAACCCACTGCATATGTACTTATCATCTAGCCTTCTTTTGTTTGTTCTGGGAGAACTTGGTCTCAGTTCCTCCGCACAGTATATGTTGACTTCCATGTTGTTTGCTGTGCTGAGTGATGAAGTTCTTTGAGTTGGAAAAATGAGTCTCATTTCTATGATGAGCACCCATAAAACTGTGACAGGCTAACCTGTTAGCTGCCAAGTAAAGTCTCAGACCCATCACAGATCTCAATAGTTTGGTGGTGGGATACTGATAAAGATACACTTTCTGGAAGAGGAAAAGTTAGGACCTTTTGGGGCGATTAATGGTATTTGAGAGAAACCCATACGAATCAATAGTAAACATAGGAACCAAATTGTGTGGCCAGCCTGGCAGTAAATGGTCCTCTGTTTTACTGCCTCTTAATGAGGAAGTATTAGGGAGTTGTTTGTAGGCCACATGCCAGGAAGTAGGCTCACAGACAGATGCATGAATGGTGGCCTGATTGTTGCCAACTCTTTTCCTGTGTTGGAGGGGGAGGATTCCTTGACAATACAGCAGTCAGTCTTAGGTCAATCCCATTGAGACAACTATCAACTAATACTGAGTCATCCTGAGTAAATAGAATTTTCCAACCCATTTCAGATAATAACTAAAGAATGTTCCCTAAACTTGGCTGAAACAAGGAGAATCCATGAATCGTATGGGCGGAATCTAGTCAAATTTTACAACATTGGCTGGTTTACTAGAAAGATGAAGAAATGAGAAGTCAGGCACTTCCTGCTTGCTATGAAGAAATGGCAACAACTGGGCAGTTTCATGGTTCAGTCTCTCCATAGTGTAGCATGACTAACTTAGTTCCATTCAGAGATGACTGTAAAAAGGTTTTTCAGGGGTATTTTGTTTGTTTGTTTGTAGTGGGTCATGGTTGCCCTAAGGGAAATTGGGCCCTCTCAGGGAGATTTTCTAGACAGATAAATTCCCTTGAGAAACCACAGGTGAAACATGGACTAGACCCTTACTTCCCTCATTGGGCTAACAATACCAGTGGATTTTACTTGCGGGAGAATGAAAAACTGACCCAAAGGATTTTAGATAAATTATTGTACTCAGTCCTGACATCATAGAACACTCCCTAGCCTTTATATTGAAACTGGGTATGGACCTAAGATATACTATTTTGGCAATAGGATAGCAAATGATATAGATTAAGATAGATTCCATTTAAAAAGATGGCTATTGCTCAAATCACTCCCAAGTGAATCAAAGTGTACAAACTTGATGGCAACAATCTCACAGCAGTGTGTCTAGGGCTAGTAAATCAGAGGGTCCCCAAAGCTAAAGTATGTGTGTAAGTTATGATAAGCCTGGTTGGTAAAGTTCTTTGGTAAACCATTAACATGGGGATTTTGTTTGGTTGAGAAATGAACAACCACCGTGCTACTGGAGACCTACAGTAAATGTGCCTTACTTAATAGCACAAGAGTACTCTCACCTTCCACTTTCCTTTCCCTCCTTCCCTCACTAGCCTGATCTCAGCTGCTTTACAGAGAAAGATAATAAGGGGTAAAGCTAAAGTTTCTTTGTCCTCAATGGGGACTGAATTCCATACCTATTCATCCTAGTAACCTGCAGAACTTTGGAGAGGGTAAGGACTCAAATTTTTATAGCTCTGTTAGGTACAGGCAGAAAGTCACTGTTCTATATGATCCCATGGTGAGGAAAGGGATGCCCAAATTCAACTTACAGGGTTTGGGCAAGGTTTTCAGTGGGGAAAGGAAGTTAAAGTGAATTTGTAGATTAGACTCTTTGGGTTATTTCAATGTACTGTTGTGTGGCTTCCCTTGCTGAATATATAATTAATATTAATGTTTCACATGCTTGTACTGTGAATGTTCATACTGATCCATAAGAGCCACATTGGAAAAGTACTAGTACTAAAAATACTTCCTCTCATCTCTCTATCATCTCTGTGGCCTAAAATAAAGCTACTGGCTATGTGCCCTGAGTTGTACCCTGAATTCACAGAATTTACCCTAAATATCTGGGCCTAGTTCATTGATGATTCAGATAAGCAGAAACGCAACAGTGTCTACTGACCAACTCTGGCTCCTCAACATTAGTGCCAGCCATACAGAACCAAAAATGACTGGTTGTTCCTCTCTGTGGGCAGAGCACAAGATGCCTCTCATAGCTTTAGCCATGACTACCCTTGATGAACCAAGTTATAGATTAAATGAATCTTGGACTATTGCCTAGATGTTTGCTCTGGTACTTGTAAAACTATAATCTGGAAGATTGTAGGAAACTTTTTGGCTGATTGGTCACAGAATATGGCTATATACATAAGTGATAATTGCCCTTTGGCCACTTCCTGGATAATTGTCATAATGATCAAGACAAAACGGAGTGGGTTATATAGATCTATTTTGAAAATTCAGATTTCTGAGCTATTCCTAAGCATAATGACTTTTTTTTGTCCCTAGAAGCAACCTCAGGATGGCCTGGTTGGTAACCCTTTAGGTGGCAGCCCAGCCAAAAGGGGACCTAATGAATTCTAACTTAATTTTGATCAGTGACTTGGCTTATCTTATTGAGTTGCCATGGTCTGAGAACATAAGGATAATAACTTCCTGATTGAGTACACTGCTTGAAGTGTCCTACAATGGCCGGCATGTGTTAAAGTGGGAAGCATAAGGGTTTTGATAAGTTTTATAAAAATGCCCATGTCCCTCTTTTACCTGATCCTTCTGCATGAGTAGATGATTCGAAAAAAGGTGAGGATATAGCTACACACAGATTTTGTGGTAATTGAGGGAAAACAGCACCCCTGTTCTCTGGGGAAGGAATAGTTCAGACCCCAAAAGGTATGAGGGAAAGAAACATTAATAAATTCTCTCTTTCATAATCACCCCTGCCACTTTATTCATGAGCTAAAATGTCTTGTTGTCACTATCCTAGGTTGTTACAAATACCTTGAATAGAACTGACTGCTGGATCTGTCATACCCTGTCAGATGGGCCTGACCATGATTCTATCGCTCTTTCCTGAAATCCAGCTTAAAAAACAATGGGAAGGCACAGATTATAGTCCTGCCTCATCTACCACGCACACAAAACATCTGTCAACACCGTGGGGTACTTGCCTTTCTCCATTGCTATAGCTGTCAGTCATTCCATGGGACAGATAAGTGATACCTAGCTGGTGCTGTGGACTAATAGGGAGGATCAGAAGAACTACCTGATGGGGCTCCTGGGTGGCTCAGTTGGTTAAGCGTCCAACTTTGGCTCAGGTCATGATCTCAAGGTTTATGGGTTCAAGCCCCATGTCAGGCTCTGTGCTGACAACTAGCTCAGAGCCTGGAGCCTGTTTCAGATTCTGTGTTTCCCTCTCTCTCTGGCCCTCCTCTGCTCACACTCTCTCTCTCTCAGAAATAAATAAAACATTTAAAAAATATTTTAAAAAAGAAAAAAAAAGAACTGCCTGAGAACTAGATTAAAAAATTCAAATAGAACCAGAAATCGTAAGGGTTACCAGCCAGTGGGAAACCATATTTTATTACTGTCAAACTTGATACTTAATTGATGTAAGTCCTTCTGATGGAGACTGACAGAGATAGCATGTTCTTTTACAAGCACCACACACACCTCTATGACTATACTCTCTGTGTTGAAACCAGACATTACCTTACCTTCCTCCCCAAAATATGGTGGTTTGTGCCTGAGGGGTGGTCATAGGACCTTCAAATGTTGAAAGTAACACCACCAGTAGATCATTTTGCCCTTAGATTACTGTGAAGATCTCTCAAAATGAGCCATCCTTGATTACCTAGGGAAACTTCTGGAGGGATCATTGCTTCATTATTGTGCATGCCCTGGAGACCTCTTTAATAGGCATCATCTAATTTTAAAAAAGTGGGATGAAATTTGTCATCGGCATCAGCAGAAATGATTAATGATGCCACTGGTCAGGGCTGTTATAGAGGACAGATTTTATTCTAGATTTTCTCCATGTAGCCATATCCCTGAGTTAATGCCTTCAATATAGTGGTAAAGTCAAATTAGAGACTTTAGGAGAAAGCCACCTGGCTTTCTAAGGTAGATCATAATGCTTTCATGAGATTTATTCAGCTGGTTGAGCATGGGATTTGGGGGGCTATGGTTGATGTCAATCCTGCAAGTTAGCCTCATCCTCCTGCTTAAAGTCCTATGGATATCAACCTTAATTAAATTCTGTATGAGACAAATTGAAAGAATTCAGCCCCAGACTCTGTTGGTCAGATCAGAGTGGCTGGTGAAGTCACATACTCATGGTAACATTTGCCAGAAGCCAGGATGGTTTAGAAACAAAGAATGAATTTTGTGGGAAGACAGTTATCCATGGGTCTTTCACACTTCTGCTTGTCTTGAAAAGTGAGTCATTGACTGCCTTTTGCTCCAAACTATCATTTCAGGAATGTTTGTCTAGTGAACAGCTTTGAGAGATAGAGATAATGTCTTCATCTTGAGAAAAGAGCAAGCTTGCTTACAGTCTTGGAAAATAGTGTCTTTCTCCAGAGCAAAGGACAAGCATCCTTGCTCTCCAGTATAATGTCTCCATCCAGAGCAAAAAGCAGACGCATTTTTCAGCCATGTTCAAAGATCCAGACTCAATAATCTCAGGGTTTCTTTGCTCCAATGCAACTCTCTGCATGGTCAGGTGTCATATGGTCCTCTTTGCAGCTACCCTGTAGACATTCACACATAGTGTGAAAATATGAAGAGCTGTATGCACAAGGATGGCCTTCGGAGCATTGTTTATAATAGTTTGTAATAGTAAAGATTAGAAACTTTATCAATAGAGGACTACTAAAATATATTGTAGTTCCTATATATAATACAAAATTTGTAGCTATTAATATGAGCTGTTAAAATACTCAGGTATTTTATTTGATATGGAACTATGCCCAGAATAGTTAAGTGGTGCTATAAGTGGTAAGAGATGAGGTTGAGGCCAGATTTAGAAGGAATTTAAAAAGGATATATCAGGAAACTTAATTGAAGGGACTTAGATGATCATATTTTTATAAAAACTCTGAAAGTATATACAGATGACATTAGAATCACAAATCATTTAGAATGTGCTTACAATAATCTAGGCAAGAGATGGTAAGACACTATAATAGGACCTGGTAGTGATAATAGCAATGATGGGATGATTTAAAGAGACACATCAAAGGGAAAATTCATAGGATTTGATGAATCATTGGATGACACTATGTGAGGCGGGGAAGAAAGGAAGCTGTGAAAGAATGGAAGGTGTTAAAAGTGACATCCAGGTCAACTGTGATTATCTTGAGAGATGGAATCTGGGAGAATGAGATGGTTCAGGTTCAGGTACTGGGGAAAAACAGCCTTCCATAGGAACATGTTGAATAAGCAGGTGGATATGTCCTCTAGTATTAAAGGTGAAGAGTGAGTTCCAGGCTGGAGATACAGATTTGGGAACTGTTAATACAAAGAAAGTATTTAAAATTATGGTACAGAATGAGGTTCCCCAGAGAGAGCATATGAAATATGACAAAAATGCCAAAGATGGAAATGTACAAAGGAACATTTTTTTGTGGTCGATGAGAGAAATTTAGATAATTCGGGAGGGGTATTGAGTCTAGAAAGTGACTTTTGGAAGGGATGATGTACTTAGAGAAATGAAGCCTCTCTTATTGGCATTCATTACTTTATTATCTTAAGTAATGGTCTCCATGGACATTTTGAAAAACTCATTGAGAGTCCTAAGAGATTTATGGTGAAAAATTGTCAGTGGGAAATATAAATTATATATATATATGTGTGGTGTGTGCATGTATATATATACATATATATATATATATAAATTCTTAAGATATAACACTTTCCTTTTGTAATAAAAATACCAAAACAAAACTCTAAATTATATTTTTGGCAAGAAGAAATGTGTAGGAGAGAGNAGCCACTCTGGTTCTCCTGGCTGGGTGGGAAGAGAAGAGTAGGAACATAGATGTTTATAACAGATCCCTGTGTTGGCAGGGAAACGGGGGCAGGGGTTGGGGAAGGGGTATCTCAAGATATATTTTATTTCCTCTTTAAAAATAAGGGTTTTTTTTTCCTTTAAAAAATAATGATGGCCAGTGATAAAGAATATTCAAGAGAAGTGCCAACTATCATGATGGTTACCTTTGATGATTCTTTGCCCTGCTAAAAACCTGGAAAAGAGTATTAAATTGGTATAGGAATTACAAAGACTGCTCCTTCAATTCAAGTGTTTGTAAATGTGGAAAGGAGTTCTTGAAAACACAACAATGCATCAACAAACTAATTACAAAATATCTGCCCTTTCATACTCTCTGCTTTTCCATCCTCAGCCCCCTTCCACAACCACCACTAGCATCTGACAGAATTGAAAGTCAGAACAAAGGGGTGAAAAGAGACCAACAGAACATAAGACCTGACACGTCTGTGAAGAATGACAGGTAAAGGGGTTGCCTGTGTTATTTGGAGGAGGGTTCATTATAGGATGGTAATTAACATTATCCCTCACACCTATAAGTTAGAAGAAGAGGGGAATACAATTCCTCTGAATTATTTCATAGTCTACTAAGACTTATCCCTCCTGTGCCCTCCTGACAATTTGTGCAATGTTCCCAGATTCTCTCCTCATCAATTTTCCTCTTGGGTTTTTAAAGAGAGAAGCCCAAGTCATTTTCCAGAGCTAGTTCTTTGTGCTTACTATTGCAGATTGCCTTAAAAGGTATGTGCCGGGAGACTGTACATATTAAGGACAAGGGAGACTCACTGTATAATCTATGCATCACATGAAGGATTTATAAAATAAAAGGCTATTTATAGATTATGATCTAAACTCTCATCACGTTCTTTTCCCTCCCAGAGATCCCACTTGGATTTCTCTCCTTTTCTCCTTCCTTGCTAATTGAATCTTCTTTTTTTTAATGTTTCTTTCCATTGTCTTTTCTTTGCTTCCTTTGAAGAGAAAGTTAGGTTTTTATTCTTGTTTTATCCCTTTTTATCTTATTTTCTATTGAATAGATGGTCTGTTGTTTTGTATCTCACCACTAAGTTGGGAAATTCTCCACATCATTTATTTAATGAACTAATTACAATTCTTCTGACTTTAATTTGGTCAATTACAATTTATGTTTGGTTACCTCGAGTTCCTAGACTGACACAAATTGTGTCACTTCTAGCAGCTACAAATGCCATTGAAAATAAAAATTTGGTGTCGTTCCAATCAGTCAGCTCTCCCTTCTCCTTTTTAATTATTTATTTTATTTTTAAGGCTCAAACTTCTGTCATTATGAAGAGGGTTGTTCATTATTCCAAAAACTGCTAAGAACAGGATTGCTATCCAAGCAGAAGAGAATCTGTTTTAAGTGGTGAGACATTTGGGTTGATTGTGGAAGAAAAAGGTGCCTCATATTCTTCCTTCACGAGTAGAAATGCTTCTTTTTAGAATTCTCAGACCGGGTCCTTATCCACATTATTCTCAAAATAGAATGTAGTGACATTTATAAAAGGAAGAATGAATTCTACTTTGTTTCTTTACACCTAAATACCTCAAAATTTAAACACTTCATGAAAAAAGATTAAAAGTGTATCTATTAACACTAATGTACTTACTTTAGTGGATTCCAGGCTTTAGAATGTTAAAACAATAAGATTAAGTGTTGAAAGAGTCATTCTAAATATTTATTTAGCCCCATCTACCTATATCACTGTAATTGATGTTTCTCTGAGATACAAAGAAAGCACAATTCAATTTGATTCAACAAATATTTATTAAATTACTATTATTACCAAGACACTGTGCTAAGTACTGCATGGAATACAAATACAGGAAATTTAGTCTAGTAAAGGCTGGAGTTCAGTTCTGTTTATCTCAGACAAGATTTATTGAGCACCTAGGTACTGTGCTAAGTATTGAAAAATACAATATATTTTCTGTAGGCAAAGAAATGTATAATCTGGTAAGTTGCGGTTGATGAATCCTTAAAATTCCATGTAAAATCGTGTGTGTCAGTGGCATATAAGTGTGTGTGTGTGCACATTTGTATTTTTTCTGAGAAGAAGAGTACTATGTTCTGGATTCTCAAAGAGTTCAGTGACACCCCAAAATATCAAGTCATGTATGCAGTACAGAGCAGATTCTCTGCACTGTAAGAGAGATCCGAACAAAGGACTCTTTTGAACCCTGGTCCTTCAGTTGTCTACATGGTGCTTGGAACTGAGCTATGTGCTGAGATGATCATTAGCAGAGGATTTTACAGGGAAAAGGAAGAAGGTACTCAGAACCAGAGGGAAATTTTAAAAGTTAGTGCTAAATAGAGGGATATTAAATGTTACAGGAGAGAAGGGAATAATCAGTAAATCCTGGAATAGAGGCAGCAGGCTTTTGGAACCCTGAAGGAATACAGGTCTAAGGAACCGTGGAGGACACGTAGGGCTTAGGTAATTGGAAACAGAGGACAGTGCATGTCTGGTTGGGGGAGATGGCCTAAACAAAGCTACAGATCCAGGAGTAAGCAGGAAATGGAGAGTGATGCTTTCCTTGATGTTTCTGAATGTACCCTACACTGATGGAATCCTGGATCCAGACTCTTTGGAGTCCAGTTGTCCTTCAACTTGGCTCTAAGTTGCCACACCTGTTATACCACTGCTGGCTGGGCCAAAAAATAGAGATTTTGTATATGTAACTTTACAGAAATATACAGACACATTATTGTCACATATATATATACATGTATATATGAGTGAATCTATATGTATATATATGAGATGTATGTATATGTATATATACATCTCTTACACAGCTCTGACACAGAGTATATACACAGCTCTTCTGATCACCATTCATTAATTAACATATTTTTGAAAAGCTTACCTTTTGCTAAGTCTTGTGTAAGAACTAAAGAAGAAAGCTAGCTCCTATGATCAAGGAGCGAATGTTCATCATGTGAAGAGGGGAAATATTGCAACAAGAAAACACAAATAAAGGCAGAGAGGTAGGTAACCTCATGCCTCTTCCTGGAAATGGCAAGTATTTCATTTAAACTATTATTGAAAGCAGAGCCCATCAAAGACTGAATTTGATGAAGTAAGACCTCAAGGAATACAGTGTGTATCATGTTCAGAAACTCAGGTTTTAGATACCAGAAGCTTAAAAAGATTTTAAGCAGAGGAGCAATATAACTAGATTTAGATTTTAGACAGTCCCTCTGGCAGCAGTGTGGACAGTAAGGCTGAGGATCAGGACAAATTTGCACAGTATTACAACAGATTAAGCGATAGAAGATGTCATGTAGATGGGAAAATATTACAAGGTGGAATCAGTAAGAATAGGTCCTTTATGAGATGTGGGAAATGAAGGAAAGGGAGAAATGTACTAGGATAACTACCAGGTTTATGGTGTGGGTGACTGGATGGAGGATGGTTGCACTCAACAAAGCAGGTGATGCAAAGGGGGAAAGGCATTAGCCAAATTATGATCAAATTATATGAGACATTTTGGGTGTGAAGAATCTGAGGAAGTAATGTAGTAGTCAGTTTTATAAAATGAAGCTTGAAAAAGACCTCCAGATCAGGGTTTAGCAAACTGGGCCCAGCAAGCCGTATGTAGCCTCTTACCTGTTTTTGTATATCTTGTGAGCTAACACTAGTTGTAAGCCATATTTAAATGGCTGAAAAAAATAAAAAGAAAAACATGTTGTATTAATTTGCAGGGCTGCAATTAAAAACTACTAGGTAGTTCAAGTAACAGAAATTTATTTTCTCACCACTCTAGAGGCTAGAAGTCTGAAGGGTCTGCACGGTGATGGAGAGTTAGTTTGTTCTGAGACCTCTCAGATGGCTGTCTTCTCCCTGCATCTTCACATGGTCTTCCATCTGTATCTCTGTCCTAATTTCCTCTTTTTATAAGGGTACCAGTCGTAATGGATCAGGGCTCACCATAATGACCTCATTTTCATTGAATTCCCTCTTTAAAGATTCAATTTCCACATACAGCCACATTCTGAAGTACTAGGAGTTAGGACTTCAACATATAAATTTTGGGGAAACACAATTCATCCCCTAACATATGTCATCACATGTGAAATTTTCATGAAATTCAAATTCCAGTGTTTTATTGGAACACAGCCATGCTCATTTGTTCATGTCTTATCTATGGCTGTGTTTGTACTACAACAGCAGAGTTGGGTAGTTGTGACAGAGACTGCATGGCTTGCAAAGCTTAAATTATCTACTACTTGGCCCTTTCAAAAAAAGTTTGCTGTACTCTACTCTCTCTAAAACATAGATTGGTATCCACAGTTTAGGACTTGTAATAGGAATGATAAGATTACTAAGGAGAAGTGAGTTGTGTGAAAAGAAAGAGGGAAGAGTGCCCCTTAGGACATAAACAGATCAGAGAAGGAAGAGGAAAAGAAGGTGCCAAGGAAAATGGGGATAAGAATGAGCACAGCTGTCAGAGAGAAAGAGGAGCTGAACTGTGCATGTTGTATTTCCCAAAAGAGGCAGCAATGAGGAAGACATCCAGATGGCTAACAGACACATGAAAAAAATGCTCAACATCTCTCATCATCAGGGAAATACAAATCAAAATCATGATAAGATACCACCTCACACCTGTAAGAATGGCTAATATTAACAACACAAGAAACAACAGGTGTTGGCGAGGATGCAGAGAAAGAGGAACCGTCTTGTGCTGCTGGTGGGAATGTAAACTGGTACAGCTGCTCAGGAAAACAGTATGGAGGTTCCTCAAAAATTTAAAAATAGAACTACCCTATGATCCAAAAATTGTACTGCTATGTATTTATCCAAAGGATACAAAAATACTGAATTGAAGGGTTACATGCACCCTGACGTTTATAGCAGCATTAGCAACAATAGTGAAACTACGGAAAGAGCCCAAATGTTCACTGACTAATGAATGGATAAAGAAGATGTAGTTTATATACACAATAGAATATTACTTATCCATCAAAAAGAATGAAATCTTGCCATTTGCAATGACGTGGATAGAGCTAGAGTGTATTATGCTAAATGAAATAAGTCAGTCTGTAAAGAAAAATACCATATGATTTCACTCATATGTGGAATTTAACAAACAAAACAGATGCCATATGGGAAGGAGGAAAAAAAGATAGGGAAAAAAACCATAAGACACTCTTAAAAATAGACAACAAACTGAGGGTTTTTGGAGGAGGTAGGAGGGGAATGGGCTAGAAGAGTGATGGGTATTAAGGAGGGCATTTGTGATGAGCACTGGGTGTTATATGTAAGTCTTGAATCACTGAATTCTACTCCTGAAACCAACATTGCACTGTATGTTAACTAACATAAATAAGTAAATAAATAAATAAATAAAGCAATGAACAGCAACAAAAAACCACAAGGGTTCTAATGTGATAGAAGCCAGCATTTCACATAGGAAGTACTGGTAAATTAAAGCAAACACTATAAAAAGGTGAAAATAATAAGCATCAAAAAATGGCTTTTATTAATAGATTATTAATAATCTATTTACCTTGAAAATTTAATGTATATAAATAAATATTTAAATTATATTACTGTTTTAATATTTTTATATTTTTGAATAAAACATTTACTGTATATTTAATTATATATAATGTAACTTATATATTTAATTTTAAAAATTAGTTTTATAAATATTTTAAAAATATATCACTGAAATTTTACCTTTCAATGAATTGCAGAATGATCCTTGAGAAAATATTCAAATGTCTAAACATTTTGAAAACATTTCTTTTGAAATTGTCTCCAGAATAATATTTTAATCTGAATAGAGTGAGAAAAAAGAACAATTTAAAATACATTCTAAAACCAAATTTGGTACACATTTTCTTTATTATTTTTTAATTTAATGTTTATTTTTGAGAGAGAGAGCAAGAGAGAGTGCATGAGCAGGGCAGGGGCAGAGAGAGAGGGAGACCCAGAATTCAAGGCAGGCTCCAGGCGCTGAGCCCTTAGCTCAGACCCTAACACAGGACTTGAATTCAAAAACCATGAGATCATAACCTGAACCAAAGTTGGATGCTTAACTGGCTGAGCCACCTAGGTGCCCCTGGGTACATAATTTAAAGAGCAAGATTTGTAGATATTTCTGCTTTGTCACATTTACCAGAAAAATACCAGACTTCCATTTTACTTTATGCTGAGAAAATCATTGTAGTTTGTATTTTATTCCTTCAGTGTTACTGTCAAACCCTTACTTAGTCCTTCTTAAAACAAACCAATCTCATATAAAGAGTGGATCTTACTATCAAAAGGAATGTCACTGAGAATTTTTTATCACTAATAAAGAAGGGCATTTGAATAGAAAACTTAGCCATACTCATAAGCTAGTGGTTTAAATATTATGATTAGATTAAAACAGTTGTACTCTTTGTATGCATTAATTAATGAGACAAGTGCAGAGGGCCTATCTATGCTTAATAAGCATCACTTGCTATCAACAAGAAATTGTCTCAACTGTAGATTCAGACCACAAGAGCATGACCATTTTACAAAAGTACTAAAGAAAGAACTGTCACTAAAATTTAATACAGTAAAGACAAATACATGATGAACACAGAGAACGACTGCTTATTTCAGTGTAATTTTATTACTAATATATTCCTCGTGCCTCTTATATTTACTCTTGAAAATTATTTTCCTCTATATTATTCTTTATTATTTGGTTATTATCTTTTCATTTTTTACAAAAGATTTTCAACCCTTTCTATATTTCTGGCACATTATTTACATACTTCCTAACCAGTGTTATTTATTTTCTAGCATGTTGCTTCTTAGGAAAAAAATTGTATTTGAAGGCAAATATAGAACATTCCAGAGAATATGTCTATCTGGAGTAAGTACTTTCATGCATATTCTAATATTTTTATTGGGCTGGATTTCTAATTACTTTATCATTTCAGGAACAATGTAACAGAGTGGTCTGCACATGCACACACAAATATTTCCATTTGGAAGACCCAATGCTCTATTTAGAAATGGCTCCTGCATATTAAAGTACCAGAAATAGATTTTTCATTAGATTATTTAAATAAATAAATGCAAATGATAATGTGCTTGGTGTTTGTAGCTAACATAAAAGCATAATTATAATTGCCAAGATAAATACTTCTTCAGCCATATTCTGTTGTACTTAAGGACTGTCTCCTTCATAGGAAAACACTTGATTTCAAAGCAAAAATTCTAGATTTTTTTACTCCTGTCATATCAAGATAAATTTCCTATTTAATGTCTTGACATTAAATGTCTTGACATTTTACCATGTAGACTAGTTTTATTGTCAATCCTTTAAAATGTGTTCTCCATGAAAACTATTTCCTAGAATGAGATTATCATCTCTTTGGTCCCAGACAATTGTGTTAAATGGATACAATGTTGATACAACCTTCACTTGCATTTTACATTCAGGAGGAAAAATCCTCCTAGCTGTAGAGGGACCAAAACAAAATAATTGGTTAAAATAGCCTTAATACTATCCTCGCACTAATTTAATTATTTCAATGTTTTGATTTTTGAAATGCTATGCTTTGTTTTTCTTAGAATGTGGGTACAGATATTGAATCCAGCATACACTAAAATCCCCAAAAGGAAAGCAACATTTTATGAGAACATAGTGATTCTTCATCCTACCAAAATTTACACACTGAGTGCTCAGCTTAGAAAACATTAGTCAAGACTGAACTCAAACCTTGCTGTGGGAAGCGACTGCTAGTCACTATCAATTTATACTTACTCATTAGGTAGAGGGGAGAATGTAAGCCTAACTTTTGCCCAAAGTCCAGAGGGCAGAACAGCTCTAGTCTTCAGCCTACTTTCCAGTTAATCAAGAGTTAAGTCCAGAAACACGGGAAAATGACTAAGTAACCTTACTTTTTAACAAGTACCTTTACCATTTGCCAAAGTTTTTCAGAAATAAAACTTGTCAGTTTCTACATGTATTACTCATTTCTTTCTTTCCTTATTCTTTTTGTATAAATCATAATCTAGAATTCAACAATGTCTTGTGAGTTACGTATTTTGGTTGATTTGTTTCCTTATTCTCTAACCGTACCCTATCCCTCAACACTCCACACACATGCTACACTTAGACTGCCAGGTAGCCAAGCAGAAAAAAAAGAAAACAGTCTCAGAAACTTGTTTCCTAAGTTAGGCAATATTTTCAACTTTTCTAAAGATGTTTTCTTTCATCACATTTTGATGAAAATACCATATGTTCGCATGGCTCACATAATAGAAAATGTAATCATATACATCTGGGCAAGGTGAAGAATGCCAAGGCTGACCCAGGAGCCAAATTATGTTACCTTAATCTTCCACACTTAGTTCAGGAAAAAATGTTAAAACTTAATAGGGTCTAGAAGCACTAAAATGGCTCTATTTCATAGAATTTGGATTTGTAATTTTAAAACTTTTTCCAGTTTTTAAAAAGCTACCAATTAAACTGCTAAAATTCAGAAGGTTTGTGCTTCAATATAANACCTGGGTGAATTATGAACCTTGCCTTCCCCCCCCACCCCATATACAGCCTCCTCACTTTTCGTCTTCCTCAACCCTATCCTTCCCCAACTCTGTCCTTCCCCGACTCTATCCGTAATTTCCTTTTTGCTGCTGATAATCTTTTCTGTTTTGATATAATTACATACTAACTGGGTCCCCTAAAATTCCATTTAGTATCATTGTCACATGATACTAAATATAAAGGACTTGATAGGCTGTGAACAAAGCCTAGGTATTCTCTTCCTAGGTATACCCCAGTTATCATCTTTATCTCTAAAGTCAAGTTTGTGTCTATATTGGTTATTCAGTCACAGGACAATGGCTAGATGGATTTAGAAGGTGTGTTTGGGATGGTACAAACAAAATTATTATGGAGTATCATGATAAAGGGCATCCCAAAGAGTAGGCTGTCATCCATAGGTGGCAGCTGAAAGCAGGGCCCTTAGGGCTGCTATGCAAAAAGAAAACAACAGTGATTTCAACAGTGAAACCTGAGAAGCAGGATTGATTTGCAATTGGGTTGCTCCTCTTGTGGGCATTCCCAGAGGTGAGCAGTAGCAGGGACTTTTATATTTAAAGATAGACTTTGAAGGGGCACCGGAGTATCTCAGTCAGTTGAGCATCTGATTCTTTTTTTTTTTTTAAGTTTTATTTCTTTTGAGAGAGAGAGAGTGAGGGAGAGAGCAAGGAAGCATTCAGGGAAGAGGCAGAGAGAGAGTCCCAAGGAGGTTCTGTGCTGTCAGCATGGAGCCTAGAGTGTCCAACTTTTGATTTTGGCTCAGATCATGATCCCAGAGTCATGAGATCAAGCCCTGTCTCAAGCTCCACACTGAGAGTAGAACCTGCTTAAGGTTCCCTCTCTCTCCCTCTGCCCCTCTCCCCTGCTTGTTTGCTTTCTCTCTTTCTCTCTCTCTCTCAAATAAATTATAAAAAGATTTTAAAAGATAGGTTTTGATTCTTCCAAGCAATTTTCTAGTGGTATATGAACAGCTGGTATATGACAATACTATATTAATTCCTTAGAAAATTATTTATACTTAATTTTTTAAAAATTGTATTAAAGTTACTTATTTTGTTATATATAATAAATTGGAAGAAATAATTAGAGTGTGATACTTGTCTTCAAATAGCTGACAGCCTTGTGAGGTAGAGGACTGTATTTGCCTCCTATAATGCATGATGGAGAGATGAGGTTTAGACACTGTACTAGGTCAACATTGAGCAAAGCTTACTAGTTTGACTGGGCTCATAGAAAACCTTTAGTAAGATATCTGCCTTAATATATAAAATCGTTCCATTTTAACTTTAAAATTATTTTACAAAGCAGCAATTCACACCATCAGAAGTTTGGAAAATTTTTGACGACATAAAAAATCTGAATATATACCTTCAAATTCATTTTGTTTTGACTAAAGCATTAATCAATGAAGTTTTACACAAAGACTATGTGATATTACTATTTTTTCTTTCTTCCTCCCATTTCACATCTCCTCTCTCTTTTAATCTTCTCCAACACTGTCTTGGCTCCTGTTCCCAAAATTCCCTTCCACTTGGTCACCATCTCCAAACTAGAGGAAAGGGGAGGACTCTCCAGGGAGAAAATGGACAACAGTGACATTTAGGGGTCAAGAAGTTACCTGAAAAGGTGGCTGTGGATCAGACCATTAAAAGCCCTGTCTGCCATATGTGCAAGTGTGAATCTTACTTAACTCTGTAGGAGTTTCATTGAAGAGCTTTAAGCAAGACGTTGATACAAGACCAGATCTGCATTTCAGAAATATGATTGTAACAGCACAGAGATAGGAGAATAATTTCATTAAAACATAAGAGAAGCTAAAAGTTTTGGAGGGCTATTATAGAAGGATTTTATTATTATCTCTTAGCATTAAAGAAGCTGTATTAGTTTGTTAGGGCTGCCATAACAAAGTACCACATGCTGACTGGCTTAAACAACAGAAACTTATTGTCTCAAAGTTCCAAAGTCTGAAATCAAGTTGTTGTCAGGGCCAGTTCCTTTTGACGGCTGTGACGGAAAGATCTCCTCTATTTTTGTATTTACATAGTTCTCCCTGTATGTCTGTATTCAAATTTTCCTTTCTTATAACAGCATCCATCCTATCAGATTAAAGTCTATCCCATGGCCTCATTTCTAACTTGGTTCCTCTGTAAAGAGTTTATCTCCACTAAGGTCATATTCTGAGGTAGTAGGGCTTAGGACTTCAACATATGAATTTTGAGGGGATACCATTCAACCCATGACAGATACCAATAGACAAGGATTAAATAATTTGTTTGAAATCATAGGATTGTTCAGGATTGAAATCTAGATCTTTTAACTCTTAGTCCAGGATTCCATCTATTGTACTAGAGGTGATGCAAGAAAGCACTCTATTGCCAGCCAGCATTGTGGTTTCAATAAGGTAACTTCTAAAGTGGTGATATTGCCCATAAAGCATCAGTTATTCACAAAGGGATTGACTAATGTCTTGAAAAAATTTTAAATGAGAGTCCTGATTTTAGCAACCAAATTAATTTTTTAATAGAATTTAGAAAGCAGAGTTGCTCTTCTTAAAGCAAATATTATGAGGTAATTCAAAGTACTGCCCTGAAGCCCTCGAGTGAGGGCAGTATTATTCAGCACCATCCAGTGATACTTTCATACAAATCCCAGGAGCATAGTTTGTGAAAATAATTAGATGTGATAGCTTATTTTTACTGGTTAAGACTCTTTTCTTTTATATCCAATAAGAAGATAGCATTTTTTTTGTTTTCATAATAATGTTATAAAGCTGACATCAGAGTATTCAGAACAAAACAGGACAAAGGACTAAGTGGAGATAATATGGAGCCCAAGCTTGGGAACAAATCTCAAATTATTTCCTTGATGTTATGTCAGCTCATTTGATGATTATATAGGATTTATATGAGTTATGCTCATATGCTTTAGATCATTCAACAGATAGTTACAACCACAGATAATTCAAATTATTCATTATACTAAATCATTGCACTATCAAATGGAAATTTGTTTAACACTACTAAAAAAAAACCTTCATTTGTTGAAGAGGTAGAACAGTTTTATTAATTCTCAGTATTTTGTTATGCCACAACCATTTATCCTTTATTTATTTTGGTAAGATAAAGTGTTTAATAACATTTAATTAATAAGTATGAAGCTACACAGAGATGTTCCTCAAAGATCTTGAAAAGAAGTGAACTTGTCCATGGAGAAGTAAATTTTAAAAGCAACAAGAATAAATTAGTAAAGATATAAGCAGTCACTGGAAAGTGACTGGATGAATGATAGGCCATACAACCAAGCTTACTCCAGTCTGAGTATACACATGTGCATTATGCGCACACACACACACACATGAACACACACATTCACAAGGACTATGTGCATCAGTAAGGCAATTGGTCAGCATAGAAATAGAAAGAGAGTCATATAGGCTGCTGCTAGGAGTGCCCATTCAAGCACTCTCTCTGGTAGCAAAAGAACTCTCAGTCATTGGGTATCTCCAATCCAAATAGCAAGGCTATTCCTCCAGGGTATATGGTTGGAGGTGGTGATAGCTGATAGACTTTACTGATTTCGGTACCACTGGCAAGCCCCTTACTTCATGAGAGGGGAGTGTTGTGACACCTTAGTATGAAGCAATTCCATATTTAATTCATTTAACTCTTCTTGTTCAGATTCTACTCTGAAATAGCATCTTCCTGATTATGATTTAGTTTTAACTATAGAGCTTGATTATATAGAGAAAATACAATACTAGGACACAATAGAGTATTCTAGTCCCATATGATTATCCCCATTCTCATTGCAAATTGATACATTGACAACCTGGCATCAGTCCTTCAAACTTTTATGCATCCCAGTTATCCTACAGGATGTTCTTTTTAAAAATGTTTTATTTATTTTTTGAGAGAGAGGGACAGACAGCATGAGCAGGGGAGCATCAGAGAGAGAGGGAGACACAGAATCCAAAGCAGGCTCCAGGCTCTGAGCTAGCTAGCTGTCAGCACAGAGCCCAATGCGGGGCTCGAACCCAGGAACCGTGAGATCATGACCTGAGCCACCCAGGAACCGTGAGATCATGACCTGAGCCAAAGTTGGATGCTTAACTGACAGAGCCACCCAGGAGCCACCCTACAGGATATTCTTAAGGTTATCTTTAGGATAATGTTATTACCATCAAAGAAAATGAGCAACTTAATCTTGACTTTATCAGTGTCTTTCTGGCTCCAAGAGGCTTTCCCTTAGATGACAACATTATCACTTACTTCTCTTTTCCGATTCATTTCTACTTTGGGCAGTAAGAAAATATTCTCACCACTGTTTCTATGAAGATTTTCTCTGCCCCCATTCTTAAGCAAGAGAAACATGTCTAATTGGGCTAATGTCAACCATATACATTATCTAAGTCAAAAATCATTCTCTTTAAAACACATACAAATTGTTACTTTTAAGAACATAAAAGATTTCACTCAATTAACACTGAATCAGTTTCATCGCAGAACTAATATTGTACCCTATGAGAAATACAATTTGCATTCCATTAGTTCGTATTCTTAAAATGCTTCAAATGGAAATGTCTTTGAGTGTTAAGTATTTTAGCCTCCTGAAGTCTTGTTATTTATCATTAATGCTTCATCAAGAAATTACTTTTTTATAACCTAGTTTTAGAATTCCATCAATAACTACAAAGCCTCACAATAGGCCCTTGAACCTCCATTCTCAATAATAAGTAACATTTATCTCTGTGTTTTATACACATTATATGGAATTAGAGCCCCCTGTGGAGACATTAGATTAGGAATTATAAAACCAATGTGGCATGCAGTCATTGTCCTGATATTTTCAAACCATCAACAAAGAATGGAAAAAGGGGCATCTGGGCCCTGACCTACCATGTGGGACCATATGATGCAGCAGGGTATCTCTATGAGAGTCACTAACTAGACTGCCTGTGCAAAGTTAGATAAGGGGTAAGCTTTATGCTGAGAAACTCTATAAATAATTATGCAGTTCACCAAGCAAGGTAACACTGCACCCTGCGGGGTCTGAATCAGATGACTCAGTAAGTGAAGAAAAATATTTGTATTTAACTGGAATTTAATTTAGTTTCACATCCTTACTATAGGTTAATCTTACTTAAAAGTAGGTCACTAAATTGGTAGTGTTTTGAAGTGTTAATTTCTTTTGCCATGTCTGTCATGTCTGTAGACCAACTTTTGTAGTTTATAACGTAAATCCATACTTACTTGGACTAATTTGAGGGGTTAATTCCATGGTAGTCAATGAAATGGCTAAAATGAAGACTACTGTCTAACTGTTAACAAGATTTCAAGTAAAGGTCCTTCAACACCTAATTTAATGAAAAGGGATTCATACATAGTTAGCTCCATCATTCATTTTAAAAATTAAAAAAAAGTTTTTTTAATGTTTATTTTGACAGAGAGACAGAGAGTGATCAGGGGAGGGACAGAGAGAGGGAGACAGAATCCAAAGCAGGCTCTAGGCTCTGAGCTGTAGTACAGAGTCCGACACGAGGCTCAAACTCACGAACTATGAGATCATGACCTGAGCTGATGTCGGACACTTAACCGACTGAGCCATCTAGGTGCCCCTGCTCCATTATTCTTAAATATGTGTTAATAACAGAAAAAAACATATTTTCTGAAATTAAATATATATGTCTCACTTCTTAATTTGTTTTATCTCCGAGTTTTTTTTTTTCTTTCTAGAAATTTTCCAAGACATCTTCAGATCAACCTGGATCCAAATTTCATAACTCACGAATGGTTTTAGAGCACACAGTGAATGGTAGGCATTTACATTATGTCTTCTTAGAAGCACACATTGTCCTACACAATCATCTAGATCTTCTTGCAGCCTTGAAAGGTACATCAATTTTTGCATTCATCAGAAGAGCAATCTTCGTTGTTATTTTTATCATTACTTTATTAATTTCCCCCATTACTCCTAGTAATCTCTAATTATAGAGCCAGGTAATGCTATGATAAGTTCTGTTCGTTAATAAGATGTTTCTAATCCAACTGATGAATGTCCTCTGAAACACTTGAAACTCTTAAATTAACCTGAGAAGTCATGCTTCATAAGAGCCAGTGAATAACCCTGTTCATTTTGGCAATCCAAGGAGATTTTTTATAATCTAGGAAAGGTTAAAAGATGCTGCTCAACTTCCTGGGACAGTATTTGACATCCACTGACCTTACCTGAGGAAAAACTATTCTTCCCTAGAATCCCAAGGCAAATACACGATTCATTCTGTATCATTAGCCTGTGTACAAATAGTATAGAAAAGGGTGTTGGAGGAGAGAACTAGTATTTATTGAGCAACTATTTTATAATAGCCAGCAAGTGATGGAGTTTTACACAGGTGGGCTTATTTCATGCACACAAAAATCCTACAGGATAGGTAGCATCAACTTATCAAATTCATTCCACAAATAAATATATGTATAATTGATAACACTCTATCACATAATGAAACTTGCAATGAGACTAGATCTTAACTTTTCTCATATACACACAAAAAGAGATAAATATATAAGGTGATTGGTGTGTTAATTAACTAGATGGTGGGGAGGAATCTTTTCACAACGTATACATATATCAAATCACCACAATGTACACCTTAAATATATTACAATTTTATTTGTTCATTATACTTCAATGAAACTTGAGATTAAAAAAGAAAGGAATAAAAACTCAGGGATAATAATCATCTTGGCTCTAGTAGAAGAGAGATTTGAGCCAGGCCCTTTATGCTATATAGCCTCTAACATAGTGGATTACTTAAAAAATAAATTTTATTTGGTATATCAACACACACACACACACCACAACAAAACAAAAAGACAAATGACACATGTGGACAAAAATATTTGCAATTTATGTCCCAAAGAATTAATATCCTTAATACGTAAACCACTTCTAAAACTAGAGAAGAAAATAATCAACAACACAATAGAATAATGAACAAGAGATATCAGTAGTAAGATCACAAAAAAAGAAATCAAGGCATGGGACTCTCAAATATGTGAAAAGATGCTCAGTATCACATGTAATAAGTTAAAATCCACTGAGATATAGTTTCTCATCTAATAGATTGGTAAAATTCAAATTTTTGTTGTAATTTACTAGTGATGCACAATCTAGACTCCAATGGACATATAGCCCATTTTCATAAACATGTAAATTTACAGGAATAAAAAGAAAGAGATGGAAAGGAAAGCTTTGGAGTAAAAAGAAGTTGAAGACATACATCAATTAGTTGCAGAATATGTACTTTATTTGGATCTGACCTTGAAAGAGTTAAAAACATTTATGAGACAATTAGGAAAAGTTGAACACTGGCTAGATGATTATGAAAAGAAATTATTGGTAAAATTCATGCAGGATAATGGTATCATGAGTTTTTTTGTTAAGTCCATATATTTTAAAGAAACACACTGAAATATTTATGAATAAAATGATACGATGTTTGGCATTGCTTCAGAATAGTCCAACGGAGGCAGGCAGTGGAGAATGGGCAATGGAGAATGTAGCGGATTTTATAAACCAAAATCAACTTTAACTTCATCATAATTTAAGTTAGATGATAAGTTAATTATATTAATCTATACTTTGTTATGTTATTGAAATTTTCCATAATAAAAATTTTTTGGACTGTCAAAGCAATATGTCAAAAAGTATAGTTGGCCCTCTGAAGCTCACTTTGATATTTGTATATCAAAATATTTTTAATTGTGATAAAAAATGACAAAGCCTCTACCAAACCCTGAAAATCTGAAGACAAAGACAAGGTTTAGTTTCTTAGGATTGCATAACAGACACTTCCTAGTACAAGATGAAACCCCTGGTTCTTTCACATCCCCTAGCCATTTCTCAATGGCTAAGAAGATTCCCTAGGTCCTCTCTGCATTCTGCACCCTTCTCCTTCCTTACTTGCTGTTTACTTACTCGGGGCCCCACTCTCAGCAACCATCCTAGGAAACTAAAGAATTTTTAAATGCACAATAATTAAATTTTCTCTCTTTTGCTCTCTTTGTTAATTGAGGGACTGCCCTAAGAATCATCTTTCTACACACAAAGTGACCTTGAAATTATTTGTTTTAAGGAGATCTTTCCCCACATTTAAATCAGTGCTCTATGCCATAAGTATATTGTCTTATGTATTAAATAGATATATATTCTCAAAATCTTAGTTTTTTTGATACAGTCATTGACCTATACCATTCATAATTCAGAGCAACAGCTTGTTAGGAATGAATTATATTGTTCTTATTTAGAAATTTTTTTAACTTATAAAGACTCATTTTATTCACTGTTAGGAAAAATACACATGAGGATATACATCAAATATATACATATATGTGGAAAATATGTATGCCATCAAAGTAACAATTATCTCTAAGTAGTTCTGAATGAGATAGTCATCACCTAACATCTAACAAACTTCACATCTTTTATGCTTTAATTTTTAAAACTCACTTTATATTGTTTTCTCCATTTTGTTTCCTCCATCCTCTCCCCAAAATGTAATGCATTGAAACATTACAACTGCACAGGTTTCCACTTATTGGAAAACTTCTGCATGATTTTATAGTTAAATTAAATTTTCTGTAGGAATTTTTTGTACTGTGCAGAATTATTCATAACTGCCATATCAAAAGTCATCATTATTTCCACAAACATTTATTGAGTTTCTGACAATACAGAGGCACCACTTCTTTTCCCTGTATCCCTCAGAACCTGGGCACAGGGCTCCATGTCTCTCCCGTGGTATTCTGGAGTGCAGTGCAACTCCATCTTCCCTTGTGGTTTCTGTAGTTCGGATCCAGAAGATCTTGTTGACTCTTTTCTTTCTTTATTTAGTACATGGAACTTTTGACTTTTTTGAACTCATGCATCTCAGAAGTACACCATTTATTTCTGGTGAGCTGTTCACTTGTTTTAAGCTTGGGCAATTTTCTTTTTTATATAGCTTCTGGAAAAAAAAATTTGAAAACGTGCTCAAGGGAAGATCCTCAAGCCCAAATGCAAACTCATGCACTAAACTATTGCTTAGTTAATTCATTTTTTTAATGTTTATTTATTTTGAGAGAGACAAAGACAGCATGAGCCAGGGGGAGAGGCAAAAAGAGAGGGAGAGAGAGTCCCAAGTAGGCTCACAGAGCCCAGTGTGGGTCTCCAATTCATGAAAATGTGAGATCCTGACCTGAGCCCAAACCAAGAGTCAGAGTCTTAGACAACTGAAACAGCCTGGTGTCCCACTTAGTTTAAATGTGAGTGACATCCATGAAAAGTCTAACTATAGACAGCACTGTCATTTTTAGAAGAAGCTAGAAACAGCATCATAACTTTTGGGAATGGTCAACAATGAATTTGCTTCCGTGTTGTCATGTGTCCTATATTAGGTCACCTGATAAGTGTTGGAATACATTTTTGCTGCAGTGCAAGGAAGTTTCTTTTCACCATATGCACCTTAGCCAATTAGTTATCAAATTCAGTAGTGTAATTGAATGTGAAAAAGGAAAACAAACCTAATTCCTTTTTCCTAGAAGCAAGTTCTTTTTGAGAAATAGCACACCATTAAGCTAGTTGGTTTGGAAAAGACTCAGTAACTTTTTATTTAAGCCCTCCCAAAGACAATAGTGACATTATTCCCTATGGTTTAGGTTTTTTCCTAGTTCCTCTTACTCTGTAATTTCTGATTTAATGCAAAAGCTATGTCACACATTTTAGTCCTGAGGGAAATTACTGTGACCTGTTTCTCTTTTCTTTTTCTTTTCTTTTTTTTTTTTTTTTTAACTTTCTTCAGGGAGTTTATTTTTCTCCACTTCCCCCTTCCCCCAATTGTTGGCTATTTCTTACCAGCTACACTCCTCTAAATCCTGTTCTGGCAGGACATGCCAGCTGTCTACTGAGGATGCATCTAATCTTGGCCCCTGTCTGTCATTTGGCCTTTTTAAAATGGTCCCAGTTAAACATGTTGTGTAATAAAAATAAATAGGTTTGCCTCCCTGAGTGCTATGACTCACCCTCATTAAAGCCACTGCTGCCTTAAACGACACTGATTTTACCTTTCTCTTCAGAGTAGGAGAGCTAACATATGTGTGCTTTCCAATAGAATTAGAGACAGAAGATTCTTGTATTTTACTTAACCCACATTTATGGATCACATACTATATGCATGCACCAGGGACATGCAAAAAAAAACTGCATAAAGGGCAAAAAAAATCTACCAACTATTTCATCCCAGTATATTTAGATTTAATATCAACAACCTGAAATCCACAAATCTTTCAGGAGTTGGTATCTCAGGAATTCCTTCAGCTGTACATTCTTGGCTTTCACAATCCTGAACAGAATATATATATATATTTGCTCTTGCTTTCCTGTGGTCCGGTTCTCCAACCCCACCTGCCTGCCTCCCACAGCTTCTGCTGTTTCTGTCAAAAAGTCCTAGGTGCTGGATACCCTTCTGCAAGTTTCTCCCCTATATGTCCATATTTCTGGACACAGTGTATGATTACGCTTGAGTTCTTTGAAATTATAAATTATTAATACTAGCTGGCAAATTTTAAATAGTTATCTCTATTGTGTTATTCAGGACCCGTCTGATTAATTGATTTTGTAAAGAAACGAACATGAATCTGAGGGAGAAAAGATCTACTAGAAATTTGACTATTATGTGTTCCTACGATATGTTATATAGTTCATCCTAGTAAATTTTCACATACATTATTTGCATGTTATATACAGATAAGCAAAAAAACCCCACTGCCTAGTAGTGTTTAAAAGTTAATAACAATTAGAATGCAGATGGAACTTTTCTTCGAAAAAGTAGCTTTTAAAAGTATTCATTATAAGCAAAATCAACCTATTTATAGTTTTTTCCTACCATTCAAGTAAATGTTCCTACCTTAAAACCATGAATCCCTGGGTCTATAGGGGGGGCAATCATCTGTTTAAGTAGCATGCAGTTATCCCAGACTGTCACCTGCCAGTTGTAACACAGCAAAGCCATTTGACAGTCCTTTCTAAAAGGAGAGCAGAGAAGCTGATGAACAGTTTGTATCAATGGTCAACTTCACACACTTAGAGGGCAAAATTATAAGGCTTTAAATATATACACCAGAGAGTAATTAGAAATAAACAAATAAAGGAAATTCTAAATTATAGCTTTACATGTTAAAGGTCAGGATTCTTTAACAGAAACTTCCTTTGTGGGTCAGTGTTTCTCTCTGCCCTCCCCCCCCCTTTTTTTTCCTTTGGCTCTTAAAGCACTGTTTCTTTAGAATATAAAGTTAAAACAAAATCCAAAATAGAAAGTTAAAATTCAGGGCTCCTGGTGGCTCAACTGGTTGAGCATCAAACTTTGGCTCAGGTCATGATCTCGCGGTTTGCGGGTTCAAGCCCCACATCAGACTCTGTGCTGACAGCTCAGAGTTTGGAGCCTGCTTTGGATTCTGTGTCTCCTCTCTGCCCCTCCCCACTCACGCTCTTGTCTCTCTCTCAAAAAAAAAAAAATATATATATATATAGAAATATTTCACATATATATTATATATAAAAGAAAGTTAAAATTCAAGGTGAACTATTACCACATATTTTGCATAAAAATAGTTATCCCACCAGGAAGAGAATTGGTCATAGTTCTAACTAGTTTCTCAAACTGTTTTCTGAGGATCTCTGGAAAACTAAAATGAAAGAGAACATCCAACTTCAGGGTCAAAATTTCCACAATAGTGTTTGAAATTTGTTTTTTCTTTCTTTCTTTTTTTTTTTTAATGTTTTATTTATTTCTAGGAGAGAGAGAGAGAGAGAGAGACAGCGTGAGCAGGGGAGGGTCAAAGAGAGAGGGAGACACAGACTGAAACAGGCTCCAGGTTCTGAGCTGGCAGTCAGCACAGAGCCCGACGCGGGACTCGAACCCACGAACCGCGAGATCATGACCTAAGTGAAAGTCGGACACTCAACCGACTAAGCCACACAGGCGCCCCTGAAATTTGTTTTTTATTTTGATGATAATCTTTTTAAAGATACCAGTTATAAAAGTTCTTTTTTCGGGTATACATTTTATTTTTTATTTAATTTTTTTAATGTTTATTTATTTGGAGAGATAGAGACAAGCAGAGTCAAAGCAGGGGAGGGACAGAGAGAAAGGGAGACAAAGAATCCAAAACAGGCTCCAGGCTCTGAGCTGCTAGCAGAGAACCCAATGTAGGGCTTGAACTCAAGAACCATGAGCTCATGACTTGAGCTAAAGTTAGATCCTTAACTGACTGAGCCACCCAAGCACCACATTGTGGTTTACACTTTAAAGAAAAAGATCTTTGCATAGGTTTAGAGGTCTGCAAGAAGTTTATTTCCTACCCCTCTTTAAAAAAAGGGGTACCCTTTTTACCATGACTCAGGTTTGAGACTAGCTTTTATAAAGGAAATTAAAAAATTGGTTCCTACTATGTCACAGGGCAGCAGAAACTGAAGAGAGAACAGAAAGCACGTGATGGGAACTTTCTTTTTTTTTTAATTTTTAATGTTTATTTAATGTTTATTTCTGGGAGAGAGAGAGACAGCATGAGCAGGGGAGAGTCAGAGAGAGAGAGGGAGACACAGAATCTGAAACAGGCTCCAGGCTCTGAGCTAGCTGTCAGCACAGAGCCGGACATGGGGCTCGAACCCACAAACTGAGCGATCATGACCTGAGCCGAAGTCGGACGCTTAACCGACTGAGCCACCCAGGGGCCCCATGATGGGAACTTCCAAAGAAAAATTGCACTACAGAAAGTTAAACAAGGAAGGCTTTATTTAAGACTATTATAACAGGGGTCATGACTATTGCAATAAGGTAGAGAATTGAACTCAGTGAAGGGGAAACAACAGAGGGAAGAATTATTAAGCTCTGTAGCACTAGAAAGTACTGGTGAGCATTAAAGGGAAGTTGGTCAATGTGATTAGGCCATCTGTGTTTGCTAATTGGTGCTTATTCTAGACTGATAACAAATTTAAATTCTGAACACCTAGCACAGTATCTTCCACAGTGAAGACCACTCAATGCATTTTCTCATGGCAAATGTTAATCAAGCCTGCTCTAGTCCCACCATATCCTAAGCATTAAGATAAGACAGTTTCTGTGCTTTAGCAGGTGACAGTGAAGTGGAGAAAAGAAGCAAATAAACAGGTTTTCATTAATGCAGCATGCTATAAGAGGACATAGAGGAATACATATCCCTCTGATTTAATGACTACAGAGATTATAGCTTGTTGTGGTTAGTGCCATTCATTCATTCATTCAAAATACAGTTATTTATCACCTACTGTGTATCAGACACACTTGTAGATGTTGGGATTTAGCAGTGAACAAAACAGACAAGAGTTCATAGAGTTT
The DNA here is from genome assembly GCF_008692635.1 of Crocuta crocuta. NCBI lineage: Eukaryota > Metazoa > Chordata > Mammalia > Carnivora > Hyaenidae > Crocuta > Crocuta crocuta. The sequence goes on from NW_027527387.1 coordinate 1,014,048, forward strand.
ATATTATGATGAGTGAGACCTACAGTAAACAACTGAATATGGAATGCAATGTCAGAATAATGGGAAATGCAACAAAGAAATTAAAAAGTCTGGAAAGAAGAAAGAGAGTAACAGGAAAGTCCTACTTTAGGTAAGGTGTATTTAGGGAAGGCTTTTCAAAGAGGCAAGTTGTGAGCAGATTTTAGAGTGAAGTAAGGAAGTCACGCTGGTATGTGAAGAAGAACATTTCAAGCTGAGAACAACAGCATATGCAAAGGTTCTGGGACAGGAGCACATTTGGCATGTGTCACATCACCAAGAAGGCCAGTATAACTGGAACAAAGGGAGGAATAAGAAGACTAGAAGGAAATGAACTAGGAAAGTTGGCCAATGGCCAAATGATATAAAATCTTGCAAAAACCATTGTAAGGAATCTGGATTTTATTCTAAGCATAATAGGATGCCAATGGAAGATTTTGAGCAAGAAATCAATATGATACAATTTTATTGGATTTGCCCTGGACTTGGTGGGGAGGTGGGAGGTGAGGGAGGAAGACTGGTGTATTAGATAGGCAAAGATTTCTAGCAATAGTGGACTGAGTTTCCTCTGGAAAGATACTAGGTAAATAAACACTGGCTAGGTAAATAAATTCAATTGGATTTCAGGGAGTAAGGAATGGAGTAGAAAACTGTGGCAGACTGAGGCAGCAGCATGTGTAAAGTTTGCAGACAGGAGTGATGATAGTACCTTAACTGGGTTGATTTACTGCAGTAGACAGTACTAGAAGCACTGTGCTAAAGGCCAGTGAGTTTTCAAAGGATGGCAAAAATGTTTGAGTCCAAAAAATAAAATCTTTTTTTATTGTTCTGAAATAGTAAAGGGGGAAAATTTTTAATTAAATCAATTAATAATTCTAGCAAAATATAGTTAAAAATAGAATGTAGACTCCACAAAAGTAGGGACTTAGCCTATTTTTTTCACTGAAGTATTTTAGGAACTAACATTGAGACTAGTCTGTAATAGCAACCCAATAAGTATGGAATGAATTTATAAAATGAGGTATTATGTCAACTAGCCAGCCACAACTCTATTCAAATCCTGGCGTTTTGTAAGCTAGTCTTCATGTGGAATGTGGGTTTACTGTAATATGTCTGATAAAATATAGATTTCTAAAAACAATTATTTCCATGGCCTATGAGTTCTTTAAAAGAGTCTGTGTCCTGGAAACCAGCAAGTAGTTAGACACTACTGCATGAGCCGGTGGAATAGTAAGGAACAATCTAGAGGCATCAGCAGGAGCTACTACAAAGGAGGGCTTTGTAGTGCCATAATGAGAAGCATCAAATTAATCCTGGAGGGAATATGGAGCCATTAAAAAAATATTAGGAATGGAAGTCAGAGTCACATGTTAAAATGGGCACTCTGGTTTTCACTCTGACAATGGATTTGATTGAGATAAGACTGTCGTAAATGACTGGAGACAAGGTAAGAAGATGGTTGTCTTCATCTGAAGGTAAAATGAAGATAGATTGATCTATAAGGTCATGCCCCTGGGCATAATGAGAAAGGAACTGACCTAAGTCTGTTAAGGAGATAGTATTAGTTGGAATTGGCAGCTAATTAGTTGTAGAAGTAGAAAGAGGAAGCGTTATGAATGATTCTCAGGTTTGTAGCTGAGTCATCAGATGGATGGTAGTGCCTCTCCCAGAGAGGAGGAGTAATGGAGGAAATGCTTATTGAATTAATTAAATGATTAATGAAAAAATGTTTTTAGTTCCCCTCCAAAATTTACCATCAATTATACATTGGGTAGATTACTTAAATATAATTTCCCTCATCTGTAAAAAAAAGGGCAACTGTATCTGCTCGGCCTGCCTCATAGAGTTGGTTTGAAGAACAAATATAATAATATACTTTCTAAATTTGAAAAAGTTTAACATTTTACACATACAAAATATTATGTAAGTTCTAAAGCATATTTTAAAAAGAGACCTTCTTGAACTCACCATAAATATATTTTTAAAAGAATATTACAAATGCTATTTAATGAATGTGTTTCTCTTGATCTTATTCTCAGCAATAATCACTGTCATGCATTTTATGTTTAACATTTTGTCACAAAAAATAGTTTTCTTTATATATGCTTATACTTCCACAAAAGGTATCAAAAATTTTTCTTGTTTTTATGCTTTATGCAAATGGTATCATCGTGTCATATGCACCTTGCTTTTATTCAGTAAAAATTATGCTTTCATTATGATTACAGAAAAGTTATATATAAAAGCAAAAAAAAAAAACAACTAGAAACAACCCAAATGCCTATCCACAAAATGATAAAATTATGATAAATTTCCACAGCAGAATATTATATAGCAGAAAAAAATCATAGCTAAATATAGTAATAGAGAATATGTACTTGAAAATATACGTATATTGAATATGCAATTTGAAAAACTGCAAGGTATGCAAACATAATAAATAATGCTTTAATGAATTTTATATAGTTAAAAGTTTCTAAGGAAATTCTATCCTATTACAACAACACTTGACAAGAATTTCAACCACATTTGATAAGAATTTACCAATTAAGAACCAAGCAGGAGATTGTTCATTGAGAAGAGTTTTAGATGCCTTCCCTTGAGCTTTTGTTTTGCCTTTATGTTCTCCTACTTAGACATGCTCCGTTATCACCACCACTAGTTGCCAGGAATGTCTTCTTTCCTGAACTCTGAGTCCTAAGCATGTATTAAGAAGTATTTTTGTATATAGCAGGGTTTAGAAACTAGCCAGTCTGTTTATTTTGTCCCATTTAGACAAAAACCAACTTTATTAAAATTAAAACATTACCTGACTCAAATCATGGGAGACTTAGTATTTTATTTCAATAAGGGAGGCTGCTCTATTTCTCTAGGGTTTTTATAAACATCAAGAATTTTCATATGCCCTAAGTTGGATTCAGAGCTATAGAACTTTATTTTTAAGCTCTATAAATAGATCTAAGTGTTGTAGTGCTAGATAATAAATCCTATAGAATCAGGGTATTAAAAATATAAATGTCTATGGCTAAGAATTATTCTATTTGATTTACATCTTTCCTTCCTGTAGCCTCAGTATTTCAGGAGCACAACAGTGATTATTAAAATGTGCCAGTCCAAGTCAACACAGCTTTACTTCAACTCATATCCATTAAAAAAAGGTAAAGTTTTAATTTTTGACAAGAAGGCAAAGGAGGAAGTCTTTTTTAAAATATTTTTTAAATGTTTTTATTTATTTCTGAGAGAGAGAGAAAGTGTGAGCAGGGGAGGGCCAGAGAGAGAGGGAGATACAGAATTCAAGATAGACTCCAGGCTCTGAGCTGGCTGTCAGCACAGGGCCCGACGCGGGGCTTGAACCTACAAACCGTGAGATCATGACCTGAGCTGAAGTCAGACACTTAATTGACTGAGCCACCCAGGCGCCCCGAGGAAGTCTTGTTTATGCTTCCATCTCAATACAAGCAGTATATTCCTCATCTAAGACATAACTTTCAGTTTACTACTACTATGACACTGCTTAATTTGTCATCTCTATATCTATCTATATGTGTATCTATATAATATATACAATTATCATGAATCACATTATGATTACAATTATCATGATTCATTTAAATAAATATTTTCTTTATTCTGGTAATAGTTAATACTTCTATAATTTATTCTGTTTTCAATTGCTTGGCAATTAAACCCTGCAGCCTGTGAGGTGAGGATTTATTATCCACATTTTGCAGATGAAGAAATTGAGACCCAGTGAGTTAACTAATAAGATCAAGATCACACTGTTCCTGAGTATTATACCTGGGGTTCAATGTCTGGCTCCAAGATCAATGGGCACATGTCTGGCTCCAAGATGCTCTCAAAACTTACCCTATATTACCTTTTACTAAACACCTAAATGAAATGAAGCCATTTAAAATACCAGTGTGAAGTTAGACTAGCAGCCCAACTCAAAGATGTTTTGAATTTGGTTAGTTACTTTGAAAATTAATCTTCAAAGTTTTTTGCCTTCATCAACTAGATATAATTTTTCCTCTTCCAGCATAAGGACTACTCTTAACTATTTCTACTCTCCTGAACCTGATGTATTGCCCATCACACAGTCAAAACATTGTTGAAAAGATACATAAGAGTGATGCAATTAATTGGCAAGTTAAAGAAAAGGTTATGATAACTGGGTGCTTCAGATTGAAATTTTGTTCTTGAGAAACAGTAAAATATTTTGGTCTGCATTAATCAAATGAATAGCCTGTATTAATCTCTTTCATTGGGTAAAAAAAATTGATCACTAGTTAATTAGTTTAGCCTATCATTTGTGCCCTCCAGTCATAAACTATCAGAGATTATTCCTGTGATTATTTTAACAGGGCCTTTATATTTGAGTACAGAGCATTCTCATGACACTATATTGTTGTCTAAAAGTGCAAGCACAAAATTTTATTCAAATATGAACATTTGCAGCAGATATTTCAGTGTGTTACATTATTGCAATACATTTAAAAACCTAACTAAATTACTAATTCCTTTTGAAAACCAGTTTACTTGTTGTGATGAGCACTGGGTGTTGTATGTAGGCAATGAATCATTAAATTTACATCTGAAACTAATGTTATCACTTATGTTAACTAACCAGAATTTAAATAAACACTTTAAAAGAAAACCAGTTTAAAGGGTACAAAATTTTCAAATGAAGAAATGTTTAAAACATTTGCTGCTGTGTATAACAAAACCTTAGCATTGGTGAAATATAATCAAATTTTAATTATCAAATTATTTTCATGGAGAGAAATATGAGACAATCATTTGTATGTTTCCTATATTTATCATCTGGCACTTACAGATGTAAAACATGTGTAAGAGACGTAAGTCAGACTCCTAACCCTCCAATCTCTGTGCAACAAGACTGGGCCACTTACCACACTGGTTCTGTTCATACAGTTAATATTTATGGACCACCCATTCTATAAAAGTCACTGTACTAACTCCTCTGTAATCACATACTGCATGCATACGGTATTTTAAAGTGCTTCCAACATTCATGAGTATTTTCATGAGTTATAAGGTACAGTTGGCAACATTGGCGTCCTTCTTATCTGATTACAAATGTGGAAACTGAGGCCCAGCAAGGTTAATTATACTACCCAAAGTCACGGAAGTGGTGGTGAAATAGGCTACAGACACAGTAATAGTAATAAAAAGGAGAGGGAATAGAAATAGCCCATCAAAAGGTTCTGCTTCATAAAAGTCTTGATTTGAAAGCAGTGTTAAATGGCGTGGTCATACATGGAATACAGACCAAACTCACTTTATCATTAAGTGTTAAGATTCTTTTGATTAATACAGACCACATTCCAATAATAATACTGTTTTTAAATATCGTTGGTATATTCTTATATCATACTTTTCTCTCTTCTTGCTTAAAAATAATTGAAAAAACAAGCTTCAAAAAAAGGCACCCTAAGAATAAATAGGGTATGTAATGAGCAACCATTATACATGATTTCTTCACTCATGTGGAACTTCTATAACCCACTAATGAGTTCACCACTTGTGAGGTACTAAGGCCTTTTGTTTCAACTAGGTTAATCATATTTTATGACCAACCATTATGTCTCTTCTATTCATGTATACTACTATTTCCTCACGAGGTACAGTATTCATACTTTATGGTCCAATTTATTATTTGGCTGCATCTGAAAACCAAGTCTCTATGAATATTTTATTTGATATGCAAAATACACTAAAGTTACTGTTACATTTATAAACATATAATAAATTGTATAAAAAGGCATATTTTGGTAAAATAAGAAAATTGAATAGGAAGATTTTAAGCTTACCCATCCTCAATGTCAACACACTAAGCATGCAGAAGTTTGTTTGGCTCAGCATCAATGGTAATAATGTCTACTATTTACTGGGCATCTTCTCTGCCCCTTTCTCTTTTTTTTTTTTTTTTACCGTTTTATTCATTTCTGGGAAAGGGAGACAGCGTGAGCAGGGGAGGGTCAGAGAGAAAGGGAGACATAGAATCTGAAGCAGGTTCCAGGCTTTGAGCTAGCTGTCAGCACAGAGACTGACATGGGGCTTGAACCCACCAACGGTGAGATCATGACCTGAGCCGAAGTCAGACGCTTAACCGACTGAGCCACCCAGGTACCCCTGCACCTTACTCTTTATGTATACATTTATATATTCATTATTTCACCTAACTGAATCTTTAAATTGGACATATTACAATAGTTATCTTCATTTCACACCTGAGGAAAGTGACGTTCAGCAAGGGTAAGTAACTTTTCCATGTCACAGAAGGCAAATCTATCCTAACACAGTGTCTGCTACATCATATCTTTTCCCTATCCTCACTCCATCCATCCTCTCAGACCAACAAGCTGATGTTCTGTTTTAATTCCTACTCCATCATCTCTGCAGCTCATTTATTTAGTTATTCATTGAATGCTTACTAGAAGCCAAGCATGGTTTTAGGAACTAAAGACCCAAAGTTAACAAGACAAAGTCTCTGCTCTCAAGTACTGTGAGACTCAGGGCAAAAGCAGGCAATAGGATATAAATAAACAAGATAATTTCAGAAAGTGATAAGTGTTAGGAAGATAAACAGAGTGAAGAGATAGAGAATCCAGGAAGTGGGGCTGGTGCAAGTGGAGAGTGTCTATTTTAAATTGGGAGACCTTTCTGAGGAAGTGACATCTGAGCTGAGCCATGAATGATGTGAAGAGACACCAGGTGATCTAGGGCTGGGCATTCCCAGGGGAGACAACACTAAGTGCAAAGGCCTAAGGCAAGAACAAGGTTAGCATGTTCAAGAAATAGCTAGAGTGCCAATGTGGCTGAAATTTAGTGAGCTGAGAAGAAAGTGGTAGTATGAGATGGGGCTGAAGAAATAAACAAATTCCTGATTCTGTAGGGCCTTATGGGTCCTGGTAAAGAGTTTTGATTTATTTTTAAGGGCCGTAGGAGGCCACTGAAGTATGTGGAAATGTCCTAGTCTTATCACTGCCAGTTTAGCTCTTGTTTACCTCTAGCTACCTTCTGTTATCTTATTGTGATGAAGCAGCTGCCTCAACTATCAACCACCCTCTTAGAATCTCTTCTGTCTCCTGTGGGTTTACCTGACAAATTTCACATTTTGATACTAATGCCAGAGCCACATTAACTTGATACACACTTTGGATGTCTTGGAAATGCCCTGAGCCTGCTCTACCATTCACTAAAATTATCTTTACTTTCTCTGAATCTATGCTGATAGTCCCAGCAAGATGTCAGAGAAACATCAAAGGGGTGAAGGTAGAGATAATTCTTTTTAAAGTGTGGCAATCTGACATCAACTTTGCTAAACTCTCTAAGAAATGTTCATATTTTTAAAAGAAATTCGTATGAACCCAAATGAGTTTTTAATCTGTAGAATGTCAAGTCACTTTAATAAAGTGACTTGGGAATCACCAAATATACAAGTGTAGCCAGAATTAGTTTTTCTAAATTAATTCTGCTTTTCAAGTTTCCATGACTTTCTTACCTCTGACCAGTACTTTAAAACTCCAACATTTTTCCTATACTTACTCTCTTGACAGTGGTATTGGGAGGAGGAAACCAATGAGAGAATGAAAGGGTATGAGGATGAGTCAGAAGCAACTATTTTTTTTTTTAAGAGTGAAAGAGCGTGTGTGAGTTGGGGAGAGGGGTAGGAGAGAGAGAGAGAATCTTAATGAGGCTACATGCTCAGTTTGGAGCTCAATGCAAGGCTAGATCCCAGGACCCTGGGATCTTGACCTGAGCTGAAATCAAGAATCAGATGTTCAACTGACTGAGCCACCCAGCTGTCCCAGAGAAAACTATTTTTAAGTGAAAATTAGTTTTAAGGTAAGGATTTGTACTGTAGGTTATATGCACACAAGTAGATATATGCTTAGTAGATATACAAACCATTTATAGAGAATTAATTCTAATATATATAATAAAAAGCTTTGTTATTAATTAAAGCTTACTTCCCAAGTTCATTAATAAAAACAATTCCAAATAATTTCCGTGGTCTTGAAAAGTAGTTATAATCATTTCTCTAGTATATTGCCCATAATTCAATCAAACTGGTTAAGGGAAAGGAGCTAGGGAAAGCGATTGTTTTATTAAACATGTGTTTGAATGTAGTGGTCTAGTAATTACTTTAGGTTTTTATGTAAAGATGATTCTGTAGAAATTTTCATACATGTGAGATCTCAGAAGTTTAATTTCTCCTATATGTAACCTTAGCAAGCAGGTTCAATGACATGGAAATCAAGAAAGAGAAAGACATAGGACCCAAGAGAAATGGATGCAGCCCTGGAGAACAATGAAATGAGATTCCAGGAAAACTGCTAGGCAACAAACCTGGAAAGCAGTTAGTCCTATGGCAACAGTTAAACTGGAAATAAATTTGGGGGAGGAAGGTCATCTGATAGAATTTTTGATATGATGGAGCATTTGAAAAAATGTATACAACAAAGACAGGTAGTGTAAGGAAAGGGAAATGCAAAAAGTAACACCATGAAAACCAAAAAGTAAAACAATAAATGAAACGATATCAAACTAGAAGACTTGGCTCCATAGTGTACAATATTTGCAGACTAAATGTTGTAAATATTCTTCATTGATTTAATTAAAACACCTACATGGTTATCTAGAAGAATGAGTGAGGGAAGGCGTTAGGGTCACACTTTGGTTAAACTCTCATCTGTCTTCTCAGGAATTGAATAGATGTCTCAAAAAAATAAATCAAGAATGGTCTGTGTATTAATAGAGATGAATTACGTTATCTTGACTGTTGTAAACAGTTAAGAGTTAAAAGTGATTCTAACTTTCAAGGTTATTATCACTAGACTCCTGTCTCTTGCTATGTCTTCTGAAGTATATCACTTGAGTCTGTCCTGCAATGTATCTTTATGGCATTTCTGATGTCCTTCCCATTTGAGGAATGTTAAAGAATCACTGATCTACAGTCTTATTGCCATATTGTCTCATTCATTCAAGAAATATACTGATTGCCTGCTATACATATAGTAGTTACTATAGTATGAACTAAAACTATGAAGCAGTAAACTTAATACTGAGAGATTGTATTTCTTTAATTAATTCTTAATTATAGTACATAATTCTTAATTATAGTACATATCGAAGAAAACAAGCAGAAATGCAGTATGTAGCATATAGGGAACAGGTTCAAAGGTGTCCTTTTTTAATTTTGAAGCTGATCCATGTGTATGTATATCTTTTAACAAAATAAGCAAACCAAAAGAAACAGAGATAAACAAATGAAAATGTACTTCCTACTTTTTTCCTATGAAGCATATTATTAGAAAGTTTGTGGCCTGGGGACCACAATTTTAGTTACTTGTTTGTTCTATGATAATCTTTATCTATTTCTGTCAGTTACTCTCTTCAATTATCACATACACTTTTCATAAGAAAGAACTTACTAACAGAGTAAATTGTTAGAAAACGGCCTTGCTGATATTTCTAAAATGCAGTTTGGATCACATTAGCCATCTGTTTAAAATGTCCAAAATTTCCACTTTGCCCTCAAGATAAAATCTAAGTGGTTCCTTCTCTGTATCTTACCCTCCCCTTCCCTTCTCTTTCCTTAACTAGTCAGTGACAAAACCATATGGTGAGGCAGAGTACGACAGGCATAGGGGTTGCTCCGAGTTAAGAATCAAAGCCCAGGCAGAGTGAATAAAGCATCTATCTGCACAGAGGTGAGGACTGTCTGGTATTGAGTACCTGAGTCTGATAAGGGTGAGGAGATCTTTCTCAGGGTAGAAGTTCCAAGTAGAGTCAGGAGAGCATCCACACAGAAGAAGGGGCAACATAAGTTGTAGATTACTTATATACAGGAGGATTTGTCGAACAAATAAAAGATGTTAAGGAAAATAAGAGTCGATTTTCCCAGTATTTGAGAGGGAAGTTACAAATACATAAAGAGATGCAACTAGAATGAATCCAGTGGCATTGCATTATAATTAGAGGTGTGCAATCTGGTTATGTACTGACACATTACATCCCAAAATGCAGTGATTTGAAACACAGTGATCATTTTGTTATTCCTCTTGGTTTCTGTGCATCAGGATCTTGAGAAAAGCACATTGGGAGAGTTTATCTCTGGGGGCTCAGGTGGAAAGACTTGGAAGCTGGGCTTTACTTGGCATCTGGGAGCTAGAATCATCCAAAGACTCACTCACATGTCTAGAGTTCCATGCTGGCTACTAGCTGGGGTCTCTATTGAGGCTACTGTTGGAATGTGTATGCCTGTCCTTTCTTTGTGGTTCTATGCTTTTTCACAGGATGATGACTGGGTTCCAAAAGGACCAGAAAGAAGCTGTATAATCTTTTAAGACCTAGATTGGAAGTCCCTTAGTCTCACTTCTGTCATAGCCACAAGTATTAGTTTAGGATGCTGGCGCAAAATACCAAAGACTGGGTGGCTTAAAAAACCAAAGTTACTTTATTTTTGATAGCTTCAGAGGTGGGAGGATCAGATCAGGGTGCCAGCATGGTTGGGTTCTGTTAAGATAGCTGCCTTCTCACTATGTCCTTACATGGCAGAGAGAGACAGAGAACAAGCTCTCTGATGTATCTTCATGTAAGGGCTCTAACTGCATGATGAGGACCTTACCCTCGTGATTTCATTTAAACCTAACTAACTCCCAAAGGCCTCATTCCAAATACCATAACACGGAAGGGCTAGTGCTTCAACATACGAATTTGAGAGGACACAATTCAGTGCATTGCACTCTAATTCAAGGTAGGAGACAGGCATAGGTCTCATTTTCACATGGGAAAAGCATTAACTTTATATTGTAAAAAAATATCATGCAGTTCATATAGAATAGGAAACCTTGTTACGGTCATCTTGGAAAATGCAATCTGCCACCTTATATGTATATGTATACACACATATACATATGCACATATGCACATGCATATATGTGTGCATACATATTCTCTAACTCTATCCAATGAGAGGCCCAAACAGCAATAACTGTGCCTTATTCAACAGCATCTAGAAACCAAATCTTGACTTCCAAATATCACTCTTCCTTCATTATAGGGAATGGGGGATCCTTGGGGAAATGGCTGATTCAAGAGCTAAGGAAAGACCAAGATGAGTTTAGAACCAGTTGTTGTGACAGAAATTAAAAGAATAATGAGGGATGCCAAAAGGGTACAGAGGTCAGCTTGAAGGAGCTCCACTGGCCAACTCTTGAACCATTTGAACATCAAAATAAGTAATGAAATTAACTGATTATATAACCCATTGAATTAAATATAAAACCTTTAGTGAAGAATGGGATATATACATAGTTTCAAATTATCTCCTCATGCAAATATTATTTATAAAGGAGAAAAGGAAGTTCACAGTGAGGAAGTCTGACACACATCATCTTAATTAAGTGATTGAAGTGACCATCATTAAAGGGACAAATTAAAATTCCATAGCACCTGATAGGATACAATGAGAAAAGTGTGGCCCCTCTTCTGTGATATTTCTGCAAAAGGTGCATAACTTGAATCAAATCACTATAAAACACTTGCCTGTAATCTCTTATAGTGTCAAAGTCAAGGAAAGACTGAAGAACTGATTCCAACTGGAGAGGCAGAAATACTAGATGCAACATGTGGTCCTGGGCTGCATGTGTTTGCTGTAAAGAGCATTATCAAGACCATGAGAAAAGTTGAATGGAGTCTGAAAATTACATGACAGTAATGTATCAATGTTGATTTTTTAATTTTGAGATTCTATTATGGTTATGTTGGAAAATATATATGTATATATTTAATTTTTTTTTTTCAGAAAGACATAGACAGCATGAGTGGGGGAGAGGCACTGAGAGAGGGAGAGAGAGAATCCCAAGAAGGCTCCATGCTGTGAGCACAGAACCTGACATGGGGCTCCATCCCATGAACCATGAGATCATGATCTGAGCCAAAATCAAGAATTGGTCACTTAACTGATGGAGCCACCCAGGCACCCTGGAAAAGTGTTTTTATTTGTAGGAGATGCAGAGTGAAGAAGTCACGAGGAGTGTCACATCAGCACTGTACTCTCAGGTAGTTTAGAAACAAACAAACCAAACAAACAAAAGCTTTGTTGTTGTTGTTCTTGTGCTTTTTTTTTTTTTTGTAAGTGAGAGATTGTTCCAAATTATATTTTTATAAATAGTACAAGACTTAGTACACATTCAAATTGCTTAGCATCTTATCCATAAACTTTCCAATTTTGTGTGTTACCTTATATCTTACCACTTTCCTGAAGTAACCACATGCTTTAGTTCCAGAGCTGGTCAAGCCTCCTTCTCATCCTTTTACAGAAATACTGAGACCTTTCTCTTCTTTCTCCTAGAAATTTTTTCCCTTATTCTTTATGACCCATTGAAATGCTCTCTCTGTGGAACCTTTTCAACTCTTTTGAACAGTTATCTAGGCTCTCTAGTCCCAGCAACTTTTTACTCAACCACTATTACTCGGTGGGTATTGTCAGTAGTGCATACCTGTCATGAAGGAAGGGCCTGCAATATATTCATCTTCCCATTCTGAGGGCTTCTCATTATCCCTAGAACATAGGAGCAGCACAATATACTATACTGAATGAGTGAACACTAAATTAATGGATAAGATGTTGGAACTGTTTGTTAATATTGTGTTTCAAAAGGAATTCTGTTATAACTCTTAATCTTATATATCACATAAACTTGTGAACATCTGATCTTTGGAAGAGCTTATAGTAGTCCTATTTTATATATATTACATTATATATCCCTTCAGATCATTATTTTTGAGTAGAATGGAAGTAAAAAGGGGGAGAGAGAGAGAACAGGGATGGAGAGAAAGAGGAAAGAAGAAAGGGAGAGAGAGAGATTAGAAGGGAGGGGAATAATTTTGAGTTTGGGAAATCCAGTGAATTGGAAAGACTTATCACTTCTATTTGGTTACCACAGCTGCTTGGGCATGGTGGACAGTATACTTATGTTAGGATAGCCAAACCTGTATGTGACCTCCAATTCTGTCGCTTTTCAGTTATGTTGTCTTGGGCATATTAGTTAACTTTGATAATTCTCAAATACTTCATCTTTTAAATGGAAATAATATTGTGAACTTTGTAAGTTCACTGTGGCAATAAGAGGGAACATTTTTAATAAAGAGTTTAATATTATTCTTGTAATATTATAAGTCCTCAGAAGGCAGTAGCTCTTATGTTTATCATCCCTAAGATTTTGATGCTCCATACTCTTTAACTGATAAACTATCACCCTGTTGTAGTTTATCAAGAAGCTGATACACTAGGATAAATATTTGGAAGTATGAAACAGCCAAATCTTACTTCTGTAAAATCCCATAGTTTTATTTTTATCTATAAAAGTGTTTATTATTACAGACTTTACTTGCAGTTTGGTTGTTTTCCTAGGCAGTTGTATTTCCAGGTTAGTTGTGTATGAGAACAGACAATTGGACATTTTGCACACGTAAAGCATCTTCTTTGGTTTTGACAAGATAAGAGGTATATTGTGCTTAGTTCTTAGGATCATTTTCTTACCTTCCAGACAAAAGGTTTTCTACCACTCATCTGTCAATCTCAAATCTCATGGGATATGCTCTCTTCAACCCTCTTCTCTCTTGTTTTTTGAGTAAATAATTATATAATGTTTTCCTCCTAATGCATACATTGCTTTAAATCAAAGCTCTCTACAAGAAAGATTTACATGGAAATGAATCACATAGTAAGTATTAACGGTGTTTTGAAATAATAAACAGCAGCTATAATGGCTTTTAGTCAAGTCAAACTAAAAAATAAAATAAAATAAAATAGAGGTTACCAAGTTCAGGCTGATGTTATTTTTCACATCATTTCTCTTACAGTTAGAAAATCCATGAGGAATAACAATAAAATCTCCCAAAGTGGAGACCACAAGTGATTTCAAAAAGTAGGCCCAAGATATCACACTTCCAACTTTAAGGTTATGGAGAGTGAGAAACCTAAGAATAGAGATCCATTCAGAGTCTGCATTCGCCTGTGACCCCCAGCATTACATGTGAATATCCATGGTGGTGATGTCCATATTGCTCACATGAATTGCTGAGGGAGTTTCTACACACCACCTCCTTCAGTATTCACTCTCAACAAGTCAGTAATCTGTATTCGCTCTTTAAGTTTGAAGAACTTTCTTTTTATGTGCTTTGAAAAGTGTTGTGTAAAATTGGAAATTTCTAGGGTATTGTTTATGGTCAAAGACAGATTTAAACAATGAGGAGACATCAGGCTTGGAAGAGTCTCTGAAAATAAAGGCAACCTATATCCTGTATGAACAAAAAACGTTATTTGGAAAAGACTGTGAGTCGATGCATCACAGAGAGCATATGCACCAGTGTCATTATTACTGGTAAGTCCCTCTACTTATGCTCTACACTTGTGCTTCTGGGTCTTTGACATTGTTCAAGTGCTATGCTTTGCACTGTGGACTGCAGAGGGCACCTAACAAGCCACCCATATTTTGGAAGCAGTGAGTGGGAGGATTAATGAGTTTCTTAGCCCCCCTCCTTTGAATGATTATTTATTGATTCTGACAGAGTCATGGGGAAGTGAGATAGAGAGGAGAGTTGCATACTTCATCTGGCTCTCTGCCTTAATTTGTTTGTGGAAATGAATTAAGACTGATGGCAAATAAGACCGTGCAGGAAAGACAGGACACAGAAAACTATAATGGTCACAGAAAGGGAGAGGAGCAACTAAAAAAAATCCAGTTTTTAGCCAGGTGCTATTTTTATAATCTGGGATTTTAGACACACATAAGCTATTTTAATATCATGCGTATGAATACATTCACAAAGTTATATGCAGTTTACAGCCTTAAAAACAAGGTTTTCCTAACTTGCAGCACAGTAAGCTCGATTTCATGTACCTGGGTCTGAAAAAAAAATCAGATTGTGTTCCTTTAGTCACGTACATCATCACCAATAAAAGAGATTTCGGGTGTTCGAACACAATGGCACCCTTGTTAAAGATGCATGAAGACGATGGAACAGACCCTATTTCTCTATCTCTGTAGAGGCTCTGGAGGTCTGGCAGTGATAAGCATTGGTCTGTCACTTAAATGAAGCATAAATGACTCAGAAGAGAAGATACAATTAATGTGTGGGATGGAGTGGAGAGGGTTGTTTGCTTGCTTGCTTGGTTTGGTTTTGTTTTTGAGAAGGCATGCCGTTGGCCAGACCAAAATCAGGGTTAAGAATGCCATGCTCTCGGTACCCTCTCATTCTGTGGTCTTTAGCTTCTCTTGTTGATGGGGTAAAAATTAGAGTAAAAACTACAGTCAGCTGGGCCTCTGTGTGGCTATACTCTTGTGTTAGCTTCCCAGGGCAACTGAAACAAAGTATTACAAACTGGATGGCTTAAATGAGCTAAAATTTATTGTCTCCTGGTTCTGGAAGCTAAAAGTCTGAAACCAAGGTACAGGCAGGGCCATCCTTTCTCTGAAATCAGGAGAGTCATTCCTTGTCTCTTCTAGCAGCTGGCTGTTTGCCTGCAGTCCCTGGTGCTCCTCGGCATGTAGACACATCACTCCACCCTCTGCCTCTGCCTCTGCCGTCCCATCACCATCTTTTACCTGAGTGTCACTGCCTCTGTATTCTCCTCTTCTTACAAGGACACCGGTCATATTGCATTAAAAGCCCATCCTGCCCTAGTATGACTTCGTCTACTAGTGCCTTACTTCTGCAAAGACACTTCTAAATCAGGTCACATTCTGATGTACTAGAGCTTAGAACGTCAATATATGGTTCTGAGGGACATGATTTATTTATTTCCCTATGTATATATGTATTTATTAAAGTTTATTTATTTTGAGAGAGAGAGAGCACGCCTGCAAAGGAGGGAGACAGAGAATCCCAAACAGGATCCACACTGTCAGCACAGAGCCCAACACAGAGTTCAGTTCCAAAAACCGTGAGATCATGACCTGAGCCAAAATCAAGAGACGGTCACTTAACCGACTGAGCTGCCCAGGCGCCTCTGAAGAACACAGTTTAGCCTATACAATTCTCAGTTGTTTTTTCCCTTGAACGAATATGTTTTGGATGATCTATTTACATGTAAGAGAGTGGGAAGCACATCTCAGTGAGGAACAAAGTTGTTAAGAGTACTTAAAGTTAGGTTTGAATTTCACCGAGTCTCATACCTTCAATCTAATTACTACATTCTCTCTTCGACAGATTTTTAAAAATATAGAATGTTTGAAAAACAGAGTTTCATAGTTTCTGATTTGCCTGATGAATTTTTTAAAATAATTTGAAATTAATTATTCTCTTTTGCCAACTGCTAAAATTATTCTCTTTTGCAAAACTGATAACAAATCAGCAAAGTTTTTATAAACCTCTCAACCTGTGATTCCAATGCTTTTCAGACAGGCCCTAAACTCCAGTTATAACCAAATGCCAACTATGTGCCAGGCTCTGGCCAAGGCACTTTTTCTTCAACTCTCCCTAAGTCTCATTATGCTGGCATTAATCTTTCCATATAAATGAACATTATTCTTTTACATATAAATGAACAAAGTAATTATAGTTATGTGAGGTCAGTCACTTCTTATAAAGTGTTAAATGCAGAAAACCCACCCTTTAGAATTCTCCCCTGTCCATATAACTGGCTACTAATTTATCCTCACTGACTTCACTGGTCGTTTGGCATTATGTACAGACTGACTTATTACTATTTAAACTTGACCCGTGATTATTACAGAGGGGGAAAATAGCACCCTAAATTTATCTTTGAAAGATTTTTTTCCCACTAGTCTCTTTGAAGACTGGCAATTTGTTTCTGCTTTTTTAAATTAAAAGGGATATAATTTTATTTTAGTTGATTGTAGAACACAAACTCAACATTTGAATCCTTTATTAATATCACAATACAATGCATGTGTTTATCTGGTATAACCAATATTGGATTCAATGCAATCTACAAACATTTTTTTATTTTAGTATTAATATGGCAACTTGATATTTTTAAGACAATATCCCTACTTCCGGTCAATTTACAGGCATGTGAGGAAATAATTGACTTTGCTCTAATGGTAAGATTAGCTTTTATCTACTGAAATGTCCTCCTTTTTTTAGTTCATTTATTTTTTTAATTTTTTTAATGTTTTATTTATTTCTGAGAGAGAGACAGCGTGAGCAGGGGAGGGTCAGAGAGAGAGGGAGACACAGAATCCGAAGCAGGCTCCAGGCTCTGAGCTGTCAGCACAGAGCCCAATGTGGGGCTTGAACCCACTAATTGTGAGATCGTGACCTGAGCCGAAGTCGGACGCTTAACTGACTGAGCCACCCAGGTGCCCCTGATGTTTATTCATTTTTGAGAGAGAGAGAGCATGCATGTGCAAGGAGGAGAGAGGCAGAGAGAGAAAGAGAGAGAGAATCCCAAAGAGGCTCTGCACTGTCAGTGCAGAGCCCAATGTTGGGCTCGAACTCATGAGCCATGAAATTATGACCTAAGCCTAAATCAAGAATCTGATGTTCAATGCTGAGCCACCGAGGGACCCCTCCCTCTTTCTTGACTCCCCATTCTAATCATCTCCATCTGCGATTTATGACTACATAGCAGCAAGAGAAGATTCTGTTAGTCCCTACCTGAAACCCATTACACATTAAATGAGACTCAAGCTCCTCTACGTGACTCATAAGATGCATCCTGGTCTGAACTCTTTTCCTTTGTGCTGCTCCTTATTACTCTCCACCCTAGCTCCCTAACTCGCTTGGGGTTAGTTTCTCATCAAGAGCTCCTTCTTTCCTTCCTAGGATCCCCCATTCACGCTGTTCCCTCTGCTTTTCCATGGCTGTTCCTCCTATTTATTCACGTGTCAGCTCGTATTTGGAGGATTTCTTCATGGATGCTTGCTTTGCTTACTCTATTCATTAGATTGCCCCATGTCATTCTCCTTCATGTCACCTTCTGCTCTGTTTATTTCCTTACGAGCACTAAACACTCTTCATTATTTGTTGACCTGCTATTGTTAGGTCCCCCTCTAGAGAGTTAAGCTCTGTGAATGCAGAGAATATGCCTGTCTTGTTAACCACAGTACACTCAGTTTCTATCTCGTTGCCTGGCACATATTAGGTGTTCATTAAATATTTATGGACAAGTATGAATAGGCATTTAATACTTGGTTTCCCCATAAAATCTTGGTACATTTTTAACATGTTTGGTTTTGGCAATCTGCTGACTATTATATAGAGGAAACCAAAGAAATACCAAGGTATGGGATGTTTTGCTTTTATTTTTCCTTTTAGGTATGTATTTGAGTAACAACATTGATTTTAGGAGTTTTACAGCTAATCGGAAAGTCTTTTAAAGGCAATATTAGACCATATTACACTTCCATCACTGTATTTGAAGAGTAACAAAAATCATCATTCTCCTGTTTGTGCCTCACATTTTACATGGGTTAATTGGAAACATAAAAGACACAGATAAACTAATACCAACTTCCGAAGCCCAAATTTAAAAATATATAACTTTCTATCCCTTCTGAAAAACAATATAAAACATCAAGAAAAATGTTTAGCTATAAAAATCATTCATACCTCTCATAGGTTGCTGGGGAATTTTAATGTTGATATAAGTACTACAAATAATGACTCAATTATATATATGAAATGGTTGAATTGGTGGCTACTCTCTTTATTACCATCAGAGTATTAAAACTGCATTTATTTAAACCATTAATGTGATACATTGTTCTTTTAAAAAATCCCCCATGCTAATTGCTGGCTATTTTTCATATGTCTTCAGGACCCAGCCCATAATGATATGTTAAATAAGCACCCTATACACATTAAACAAAGGAGTTGTCATTAAATACATGCCATTAAATTGAGATTTAAAGTATTCGTATCCGTTTTGTGACCTTTCCTAAACATTACCTTCGCCCTGTAGTATAATGCTTGGGAGTGGGAGTTGGGGGCATGCTTCTCAACTTTGCCACTTACTGCCACTCAGCTATATCTTTCTATAACATTACTTATCTCGCTGGGAGTTTCTGAGACTGCATGTGCAATACTTCGTACATCTTAAGCACCCAGTTAGCTGGTTGTTGAAACTAATTATCAGGCAGTCTGTAAAACAGATGGCCATTTGTGATCCCTTCTAGCTCCTTAATCAAATAACTTCAAACACCTTTTAAAAGGCCTTTATCTGGGCTGTTTTCTGGAAACTCTAGGTAATATGCATCGGGTAGATATTTTCAAAAATAGCTAAAAATACCAAAATATATGCTTGATTTATTCTATCTATTACAAAATTTCCAATGGCAATTAGAAAATAATAACAAGTCTCATTGGAGTTACTGATAAATGTAACGCTTTGGCATTAGCTAGCCACATTCTAACTGCAGTCTTTCATCCTATTACACTGTACTTCTTTTCTCTAATTTTACCTGTAGGGGTCACTGGTGTCACAGGGCAGTCTTCCTCTCTGTTAGGTCTTGAAGGGTAATTACCTGCTGACAGGTAATGTATTATAGGAATAAGGTAATATATTCTTACGATTTACTATTCAGTAAGGAATTCATTAACATAAAGATTATGACCTAGAATATACCCTTGGGAAACTTTCATGTTGATATGCTTTTATTTGGAAGGTGAGTCACTATGTTTGCTAGTGGAAAATAGTTGACAGAAACTTCATTTTTAACTTACTTTTTATTGGATGTAACTATGGGGTTCAGCCAAATGACAATGAACCAAGAAAAAAAAGTGAGTCATTCATTTAAAATGTATTAAAAAGATATATCCTTGAATATCATAAGAGTTATGATTGTCATAAGAAAAATGCATTATATAAACCTGGTTAATGAAAGTAGCTTTATATGTTTTATTAGGTATGTTAGTACATTCTAAATATTAGCCTTCACTTCATTCAGATTGTTAATATAATAGAGACTAAAAGAGATGCTTTGCATGAATTATTTTGTTAAGATTGACAATAAACTTAACTTCTGATCATCTAATACAAATTCAATTTTTGTATTCATATAACTAATTCTTTCATATATGGTATTTACCTAAGTATCACATAATCTTTAAATAACAAGTTTTTTAATTGGTGAAAATGGCCCAATTAGACTTATTGTTGATCTGATTCTTTTCTTTGAATAAATGTTAAGATACAGAGTTTAGAGACAAATTGGACTAAATTCAATGCCTTTTTTTTTTTCTAAAACAAAAAGGATGTCAGCCAGGGAGGCACTGTCAATATAGAAAGTCTCCAGCAATCCCTGACTGGGGAGAGTGATCATCGACAGGCAATCATACCTCCACTGTGCTGGTCAGAGAAGAGTACAGGGAATTCATTGCTGATGGGTTTGTTTTTTATGTGGAATAAACTAATAAATGTGACCAAAGGAATAAAGGAAGTTTGATAATTTTCCACTAAAGTTTAGACTAGCAATAAAATCAATTCAGATAGCTTATTTTTAAGAAAGTGATTTTTTTAAAACTCAAAGCTAAAATTGGCAATGAGACGATCTCAAATCCATAAGATAATTGTATAACTCCTTGATAGAACTGGACTAACAGGTTTTGGCAAAATTAAAATAGGATTTTAAGAGTTAATTTTTTAATTCCTTGGAAATTTCTTCACCACCTTTCTTTATTTCACAATGAAAGGCAAACACTTTCTTGAAGTTGAAATGCAAGTGAATCCTGAAAAAAAAAATGTATTTGTACTAGAACTGCAAATGTTTGACAGAAATTGGAAAGTGGCTCTTTAAAGAAACTCTCAGCAGGAGAGCCATAATTAGTTTTAAGATTTACTTCTAGTGGCTTTTCAGACCAACAGGACTTTGTTTGCTGTAGCACCTTAAGGTATCTAGGAGCATTTAGGCTTCAAATATCAAGTGAGATACATTTTACTGTAGTCCAAGGAGGAATGTGAAAATACATGTGAAAGTCAAAACAAAAGTTTCCAAGTAGAGGCCAATTAACCTTAGATTTTTCACAATCTTAAAAATAGTCTTTGCATAACTGTCCCATGCTATATGGATTTGTATGTTTATTTTGAAAAAATAAAATCCTCTTCCACTCTTGTGGTATATATTCTGGTTTTGGACATAAGATATAAAAATACCACAATAAAATTAGTATGTATTTTTTAGTTTACATAGCAGTGATAGGAAAACAAAACATCATTTTAATTTTACATATCAAATTTGTCTAAAAACTGAATCTGGTTAATTTTTCAAGTCACCAGAAAAGTACCATAACCAAAGTACAAAACTTCATACTGCCATTAATGAATTAAATAAGTAAATATTTTTTGAGCCTATATGATATACTAATTTTTGTTTACATGTAAAAGTACAAAATGTGATCTTTCAACTTACCACTGGTTGAGAAGAAATGCAAGTAAGGTAAAAGTAATGATCAAAATATAGTATCTATGTGTCAAATGAATGGAAAATTAAAAACAAGAATTTGCTAAGGAAAGATATTCATATCTGGCAACCACTGACATGAACAAAAATTATTTGTGAGACTTCTAAGCAGAAAGTCAAGCACAGAGAATCCATTACTTCTAAAAGCTGGTGATCGTATACTTATTTTATAGATGAGGAAACAGAGACTCACAATCATAAGGACTTGTCCAGTGACACACAGAGAAATCAGTGACAAAGTATGCTGGTAGAATTTTGCAGGCGAAATGAACTATGGCAACAAGCCTGAATTGGTTTTCATGCTTATAGTAATACCTCTGCCCTCCTGCCCTCCTCTTTATGCCCTGCTCCCAAAATAATCTTCCAGAAATGCCTTTGATCTATCAGTGACTTGTTTAAAGAACTCTTCAAGTCTCTATGAAATCTAAACTTCAGGCTGCTTTTCTGCCTTCCCCCCCTCCTCCCACTGCCTTTCCCTCCCTCTTTCCAAACTAAACACAAGCCAAGCTATTCTCAAAAAACATTCTGAATGTTTTTAAAACATTCTGCCTTTGTGCATACTGTCCTTTCACCCTGTAACACCTTCTCTCTTATCTCTTCAACTGCAAGCTATGTTCTGCTCAGAAACCACCTCTGAGGCCTTCCTTAATCTCTTCTAGTTGGAATTAATCTCTCCCATACTAAGCCTATTATACCTCTGGGGTATATATCTATTGCTCCTACAAAACTGCAAGTTCATTGAGGACTGAGACCTTCAATTTCTCATATTTATATCATCAGCAGTACATTGAATAACTTTCACATAGCCACAGAGAAGTAGCAATGTCATAGCAATTAAATTAGATAACTTTTATTAGGCACTTACCCGGTGGCAGGCAGTAACCTAAGTGCTGTAGATGGAGTCAGAATTTGAAGCCAGGCAGTTGACTCCAGGATCGTTGTTTTTAGCTATGTGGGTTCTGGAGTCAGCTACTTTGGAGTGAATCCTGATTCTATCACTTACTAGCTGAGTGATCTCTCTGTGCCTCAGAGCCTCATCTATAAAATGAAAATATTAATAGTGTCCACCTCGGGTTTTAAATAGATTAAGTTAGATAATTTGTGTTAAATATTTAGGGTAGTGCCTGTCATATAGCAGTGCTGATTAGTAGTTAACTCTATTACAGTTTGTTCTAAGTATTTATTGAGTTAAATTAATTCAACCCTCTTGGGTAACACTTCTTACCTTCTCACCTCCTATCAAAACTCTATTCCAGCTTTAAGGACCTGCCCATGAGCCAACTCCTCTATGAAGTCTTTCCAATGTCATCAAGATTATTCTTTCACAGTTCAGGAAATAATTATAGTCAGCTATGGGTAGCAATAATGTAAGAAATAGCTATGGAGTTACCAACTTTTCTCATGATAGAGAAATGATTATCTAACCTTTTGTGTGTGACTCACCATAACACATAAAAACTGTTCTTGTCGTAGGCAGAATACTTTGAAAGTCCTGAGTAGGAATATTTAAAACAAAAACTCTATACTTAGTCACAACTATGGCAGAATTCTAATTTATAAATTGGAAGGCACAACCTCTCAAGGTCCCCAGGTAGCATTAACATATGAAAGATGAAGTGTTTACTCAATATGCTAGTAAAATCCCAATTTAATTCAATCTTTTCCCATACAAGAATTGTTTTGGTATCTGAGGAACCGTACTCAATTTTCTAGGTTATATTAAAGCATGTTTTTGATGAGGTAATACATAAAGATGTATTTTCCTATAATGAAAAGTAAACATATAGTAGGCATTTTCCCTGAATAAGGTGAAAGGGATTTTACACTTGTCAGTACTTGATAGCTTGTTAGGTCAGCTATACACCATGATGTGGTTCAGGAGAGCAACACAAATAACCAGAGGAGAGGTTGCAATGTATTTTGTTTTTGCTGTGTTTTTGTCATGCCTTTTGAAATTCAAACATGACAAGTAGTCTAAATTAATCATTGGCTAATGTGGTTTTTAGCACTAAAATAACTTTTTATTTCTTTACTTATTTAATGAGAATAATGAGAATACAATAGGTATTATGATATATTTTGGTAGGATCATACTTCATTGGGATCATAGCAAATACTAACCAGTCCTAAAATCTTGTGAGATGATATATCTCTCCCATACTAAGTATTTAAGTATATTTACTTATCTGAAATCATCCTAATGTAGGAAAGACTATCATCGCAGTGGCCAAGATTGGGAAGAAAGAGAGGGAGAATGTGATATAAAATGCAGGTGGAAAAGAAAAAGCCTAGAAATCCAGGTTTTCTCTTTCAGGTTTCTCAAAAGGATTATAATCTCTTATATAGGCCACTTTCAGTGTCTCCACTACAAGTGTGAAGAATTTGAGAAAAATAATATCAACTACTGCAAATGCACATAAGAAGAGTTCATAATAAAGGGTTTGATTCCATCAGTCATTCAAAAATAGACCTTTCAAGTCCTAGAGAATCCTTAGTTTACAATGAAACAAACATTTTAGCAAAAGTCTCAAAACCTCTAATAACAAATCACTTCCTTCTCTTTAACAATGATTTTCAAACATATATTGAATTCCATAAAAGGGTATGTGGTAGCATGATTTATGGATAAATCATAAATATTCGAAAATTCAATTTCACAAGTATCTCTGATCTAATTATAATTCTTTTTTTTAATTTTAAAATTTCATTGAGTTTTTTATTTTAATTCCACTACAAAGATAAAATTCTAAATTCTTTTTAATTAATTTCTTAGCACTCATCGAAGAGAATAAAAGACAATCCACTCAACCAATGTATGTTGCTATTGATCAATCAAGCCTTCTAAACAAAGCTATTCTTAGGACTAAAACTATGCTATGAGATAATCCTAATTGCACATCATTAAAGCAGAGACAGCCAGTACACATATTTTTCCTCTCCCTTTAATATTCTTTTTAGCAAATACACAGAACTGAATTTTTCTCCCTCCAAGCCCCACTCCTGCCATTTCCTAGGACATGACACGTATAATACTCATATAAATACAAACAACATTTGATAATGTGACTCAAAGCATGTCTGCAATTTGAACCCAACAATTGGAGTGGAGCTCCCTTCCTCATGAGAAAACAGACTAAAACCTAGAATGCAAGTTTAACAAGCTCCAGGCCTAAGGAGAATAAAGACATAGACTTCCTGCTACCAATAGCACAAAACAACCAACTGACTTTGCAATTGACAGAATCTGCATTGTTTCTATTACCTTCACAGCACAGAAACCCCCAAATCTGATGATATGGTCAGGTTCTGCATATGAGGATTAAGAAGCCAGGTGAAAACAACCACAAATTAGGATCAAGACAGAGAGAAATAAACTCAGAAAAGTAAAGTGACAATGAGCTTATAAACAAAAATTCTAAAGCACATGAAGAAATCAAATACCAAATACAGCTTACCAAATCAAGAACTGGTATATTCAAGCCAAGCTAAATTTATTTTATGAAATTTTCCAGTAATGACTTTGAATATCTACATTTATGATTCTCACATTGATAAATGGAAGAATACTTCTATTTTTTCAAATGGCAAGGAATTATTTAAAAACAAGTAAAAATGCTAGGCATGAGAGAGAACAAATTCTATAGATTTAAATAAAAATTATGGTTATTAAAATTTGAAAAATAATTTCTACATTAGAGTAGAAGAGAAAAACAGTGAACTGGAAGAATAATTTAAGGAATTCATTAAGAACACAGTACAGAGGGGTGCCTGGGTGGCTCACTGACTTTGGTGCTGAGAGCTCAGAGCATGGAGTCTGCTTGGAATTCTCTGTCTCCCTCTATGCCCCTCCCCATTTGCACTCAGTGTCTCTTTCTTTCTCAAAAATGAATAACATTTTTAAAAAATTAATTTTAAAAAAGAATGCAATTTAGAGAACAAAAAGAAAATATAAAATATAAACTTAAAATAGCATGGTAACAAATAAATCCAAATATATTAGTTAATTAAAATACAGTGAATGCCTCAAACTCACCTATTAAAAGACAAATTACAGATTGGATTCTTTTTAAATATAGCTATAAGTTGCTAGCAAGAGGTGTGATAAAATGATGGGGAAAGCTGTATTATGTGAATCCTAACCATAAGAAAACTAGTACAACAATAATAACATAAAATAGAATAGAATTTAAGACAAAATAATAAGGATATAATATACAAAAATAAAGGGGAAAATTCACTTAAGAAATGATAACAATAATGAACTTATATGTAACTAAGAACTAAAGTCTTGAAATATTTAAAGCAAAACAGGTACAATTACAAGAAGAAATGGATACCTCCATGATATTAGTAGATATCAAGTAATGCTGGTTGAAGCACACTAAATATTAGTAAGTTTATGATTTTTGAATAGCAAACTTAGGAAACTCAATGTAACAAATATTTACAGAATTCTATACCCCAAAAATGCATACGTACATTGAATAATAATTAAATTGATAATGTAATAGATCACAAAGAAAGTGTTATTATCGTTCAAATAACTGGCAATAAATCATATTCTATGACAATAGTCTAAAGTAATTTGACACGGATAATCAAATATCACAAAAAAATTAAATGTCCTGTTAAATAATACATTCATATGTTAAATTACAGTGGGAATTATGGGAACAGAGAATATTTAGAGGTGAATGGAAAATATAGATATATACATACACAATACATGTTTTGAGATCTAGATAATTATCTCAAAACCAGTTCAGTGCAGGTAAAAATGTTCGGTTTATTTCATAGTATTATATAAACTTTTTTTAAGAAAAAGGATTAAAAATAAATGAGGTGTACATTCACCTCAAAAAAACAAGGAAAACTGGGGTGCCTAGGTGGCTCAGTCAGTTAAGTGTCCAACTTTGGCATGATCTTGAGATTCACGAGTTTGAGCCCTGGGTCAGGTTCTGTGCTGATACCTTGGAGCCTGGAACATGCTTCGGATTCTGTGTCTCCCTCTCTGCCCCACTCACAGTCTGTCTCTCTTTCTCTCCTCAAAATAAATAAACATTAAAAATATTTTAAACAATGAAAATAATAAAAAATAATACAAATGAATTGTACTAATAAGAGTTATTGCTAAATGCATAAAAGGACATGTAAAAATCAATAGAGTTCTTATACACTATTGGCATAATTACCAAAATATCAAACTAAGAACTAGTAGACCTAGTGAGACAGTTAAAAAAAGTGGTTGAAAAAGTGGCACATAAAAATCAACTCTTACAATATATTATCAATAATTTCCCAAAAGAAATATAATAGGAAAAATATAATTCATTCATAATAGTAACAATTCATAAAGTACATAGGAATAAATCTAATAGTAAATGTGCAATGTATTCATAGGCAGTATTATAAGTCATAGTTGAGAACAAAAATACACTATTCTTTTAGATGGACTTAATATTTTTTAAATGTCACTTTTTCTCCAGTGTACATATTCAGTAAAATTCCATGTAAAATAAAGTTTTTCATGAAATTTGACAAGACCCTATAATTCAGATGGAAGAGCAAAGAGCCAAGAGTTGTAGAATTTTAAAGAACAAAATACAGGAATTTTACCCCACTGATATCAAGATTTACTTTACCCCACCTAATATCAAGATCTACTATAAATCTGTAGTAACTAAGATCTTATAGGAGGGCACTTGTGATGAGCTCTGGGTGTTTTATGGAAGTGATGAGTCACTAAATTCTACACTTGAAACTAATACTATACTGTATGTTAACTAACTGGAATTTCAATAAAAACTTGAAAAAAAATTAGGGCCTTATAGATCTACAAAAGGAAAAAGAGAAACACATTCATAAAAACCATAATTGGTATATTACAGATACACGTTACAAATTTCTACCTAGTCTTGAGAACATGGAAACATTTCCATTACAGCAACTCCTCATTGGCCTCTGCCTCTAATTACTGGGACACAATGGACTCCATCCGGAATGAACATCTTATCCAGATGGAGCAAACAAATTTCTCTCTCCTCAGAGATTAGAACTGATATCCAGAAACCAGTTAACATTTGGGCATTTATAATCCAGATTGGAGAGTACTATTTTAAGAATCATATATCTAAAAGAGTAAGTCAAAGGAGAACATTCACTGACTAAAACAGAAAAATGAAGTAGACACAGAAAAAAAATAAAAAACAAAAACAAACCCCCTCCATTTCTGATGGCTTTTCCTGCCCTGCCTTCTGTTCCTATTGATGCCTATTTTCACTTCTAGCCCTCGAATATAGTCTTATTTCCATATGATATGTTGTTCTTTTTTTTCTTTTCCGTTTAAACTACTTTGAAGGGTTTTGGTTATTTCCAGACAAAGCACTTTGAGTGAATGTGATTGACTATTATCAAATTTACATTAGACCTTAACAATAAAAAATGATGATGCCCAGGGGCACCTGGGTGGCTCAGTCAGTTGAGCATCTGACTTTGGCTCAGGTCATGATCTCATGGTCATGGGTTTGAGCCCTATGTCGGGCTCTGTGCTGACAGTTCGGAGCCTGGAGCCAGCTTTGGATTTCGTTTCTCCCTCTCTCCCTGCCTGCTCCCCCACCGTCCTCATGCTCAGCTCTCTCTGCCTCTAAAAAATGAATACACCTTAAAAAAATTTTTTAGTTAAAAAAATGATAATGCCCAACTTTATAAAATAATAAGAGCTCTGCACCTTCAATGATAGAACAGCTTTATAGATAAATAAAATTGACCCCAATGATATTTTTTTTAAATGAGGAAAAGGTATACATAAAAAGACCAGTATTAAAAAACTTTTCCTCTATGTCTTATGTGGGGAAGATTCGGTTGAAGTCAGTAAAGGCAGAGCTAAAGGCTTTTAAGGCAACTCTGCTAGCCTTGTCATTCATTCAGTATGCACATATTTTGTGGTCTTAAATTATAATAGTAGTTCTTCAGGTAATATTGCCAACACACATCTCTTAAAGCAGAAGTGAAGGGTGGGGGGGCGCCTGGGTGGCTTAGTCAGTTAAGTCTCTGACTTAGGCTCAGGTCATGATCTCATGGTTCGTGGGTTCCAGCCCCACGTCGGTCTCTGTGCTGGCAGCTAGCTCAGAGCCTGGAGCCCGCTTCGGAATCTGTGCCTTCCTCTCTCTCTGACCTTCCCCTGCTCACGCTGTCTCTCTCTCTCTCTCAGAAATAAATAAAACATTAAAAATTAAAAAAAATAAAACAGAAGTGAAGGAAATGCTGATTCACTGCCATTCACAGTCTTAGCACAGAACACCTATATGAAGTGAGGCCAAAAGTAAAGGTTATTACAAAGGCCAAAACTAGATGGAGAGACACTGGTTCTGCTTTAAAATGTCTTTGTCTCTTACTGAATATTTGGGTGATTTGTTTATATTTTAATTTATTTTTGCTATTAAAAAATTTTAATGTTTATTTTTGAGGGTGGGAGAGGGGCAGAGAGAGAGGGTGACAGAGGATCCAAAGGGGACTCTGCTCTGACAGCAGAGGGTCCAATATGGGGCCTGAACCCACCATATGAGATCATGACCTGAGCTGAATTTGGACATCCAACCCACTAAGCCACCCAGGCATCCCTATTTTTTTCTGTTGTAATGCTTTTGGCTTACCTCATGTTTGTTAAATGCCAATAATATGATCTAATTTATTTCCAAAAATTCTTTGTTCCCTCTTACAGATAATGAGCAGAATGTATACTCATAATATACCTGGCAGCAATACATGCTATTATAATTTTGGGTAGCATATAGTGGTCATCACAACTTTGGCAAAGGTTTATTCTATCTTGATAGTTCCACTTTGGCTATTCTGGATAATGGAGTCATGATGTCCTGAGCGTTTGAATAGAATATAAGCTATAGTATCTGGTTCCACAGTGTTATAATTATCTTGTGTCAGAATTATAAATGCTATACTCAAGCTAGGTAAAACCTGGAATGGGTGCATTTCATGTGGCCTGAAAGGGAATTGATGTGTATTTATTTAATTGAGATCATTTGATTCATTGAAAAGAACAGAATAGTCTTAGGAACTTTTGTTAAGGAGCATTAATAAAGATAGGATTATCTGTGGGGGCAGCTGGGTGGCTCAGTCAGTTAAGTGTAGGCTCAGGTCATGATCTCATGGTTCCTGGAATCCAGCCCTACTTGAGCTCTGTGCTGACACTGTGGAGCTTGCTTGGGATTTTCTCTCTCTTTGTCTCTCTGTCCCTCCCCTGCTCTTGCTCTCTTTCTCTCTCTCTCAAAATAAATAAATATTCTTTTAAAAAGATAGGATTATCTGTGGAAAAGATGGTGTGTTACGTGTAATGTACTTATATACTAGTATAACACCATGTAGCATGCTAATATATAACTGCGATTCATAACTTGGTATATCTGTATTGAAGGAGCAACACAGTATAAGGGTTAAGAGGGTCGACTCCGAAGAAAGTCTACTGGAGTCTGACTCTAAACTTTGCTACTTACCAGCTGTGTGACCTTGAAAAACTTAGACTCTCTGTGTACCCATTTCTATCTGTAAAATGGGAAGATAATAGTAAATACTTCCCTCATGGAGTTGTAAACATAAATGAGTTGTTGCGCATAAAGAGCTTAAAACAGTGCCCAATTATTGTAAGTGCTCACGTGTTGACTATTGCTCTGTTGTTCTAATAATAATTACACTAATATAATAATTAGAACAATAATAAATATTACTACTACTACTATTATTATTAAAGAATGAACCTCACATGCACAGATCAATAGAGATACAGATACAGATTTATGCTCAAATATCCAGACTAACTAGGTACCAAGCAAGAATGAATTTTTTATTCCTGTAATAAAAAATCAACATGTTGCACTTAAATATTAATTTAAGGATGAGAATAAGACCAGGTAAGCCAAATAATTCACATGGGAGAAGATAACTAATTAAATTAAAATCTATAGGATTTACCCCAAATATTGAATACTATGAAATAAATATGAAGGATATTTATAATCTCTTGGCTTTACTTCCTATTTTCTTTTCCAACTTTCAAAGAATAAAAATGTATTTAAAATATTTCCACTTATATCTGTGAAGGTACAAAATAAATTATCTTTTCTTTAACCTTTACTCCCTTCCTTAGGTAAGATTCAGAATATTTTCACTTGAACATGGGGGATTTATGTGCATAATGAAAATGACAATTGAATTTCCCAAAGATTCGTGGACTTCTTGGGAAGTGTCATTTAATGTATAGAAAACATGATATCAATACCAGTCTTAGAATGTATGTATAAACATGATTTAAGTGTGTGATATTTTCATAAATGCTCCATGTTAAAAATATTTTATAAATTGAACATTAAAAGCTTCCTACATAAAATTATTAAAAGTAGATTATGGTTAGCTAAAACATGGAAAGAGCCTAAGTGTCCATCAACAGATGAATGGATCAAGAAGATGTGGTTTATCTATACCATGGAATACTACATGGCAATGAGAAACAATGAAATCTGGCCATGTGTAGCAACATGGATGGACCTTGAGGGTGTTATGCTGAGCGAAATAAGTCAGGCAGAGAAGGACAAATATCATATGTTTGCACGTATAGGAGGATTAGGAGGAACTTGACGGAGGAACAAGGGGGAGAAGAAGGGCGGAAATGGTGGGGGAAAGGGAGAGAAGCAAACCATGAGAGACTCTTGAATGCTGACAAAAACTGAGGACTGATGGATGTGGGGGGAGGGGGGGATGGGCATGGAGGAGGACACTTGTGGGGATGAGCACTGAGTGTTATGTGGAAACTAATTTGACAATAAACTATTAAAAAAAAAAGTAGATTATGGTTTATTTTAGTATTTACAAAGAGAATGTGTAACTTTTTATAGTGATTTTTAAGCATCACCTCTCTGCCTCTTGATACTGTTTTATAGTGTCTTTAGGAAATTTTAAATCTGTTTTCACTGAGAACCAAGTCAACCAATACATGACACTGATGAATTCTACAATATAGTAAATGTGTATCTTACTTTCCTTCAATTCTTAAGAGACTAATTGCTGATAGTCTCAAGGTGTTGTAGACTTGATACTACATTTCCAGGCCATCTACTGCTTTCCTTTAGACCCTGCCTCAAAAATAGACCTATTTTTGTGATACCATTTTAATTCCATATCTAATATGATAAAATGAATGTCTTCAAGGAAAGGATAATATCAACCATGTCACTACACACTGTGTTAGTAGATTACGTTCATTGCCGTTACCGTCACTTATCAGATGTTGGAATACCATATACACGTGTGTGCATGTGCATGCGCGCTTATGTGAGTGTAATTTTAATATATAATGTATGCATATATAATACATTTTCTATAATACATATTGCTCTTTTATATGTTAGTAGGGGATTTTTTAAATTTTTAATTTTTTTTAATGTTTTAAAATTGATTTCTGAGAGAGAGAGAGAGACAGTGTGAGCAGGGGAGAGTAAGAGAGAGAAGGAGATATAGAATCTGAAACAGTCTTCAGGCTTTGAGCTGGCAGTCAGCACAGAGCCTGACACAGGGTTCCATCCCACGAATTGTGAGATCATGAAGTGAGCTGAAGTCGGACGCTTAACTGACTGAGCCACCCAGGCGCCCCAGCAAATGATTTCTTTTAAAAAATCCAGTGACTATTTTTGCTGGTTGTGCTTTTTGCTTCACCCGAAAAGTTGACATGCAGAACAGGTGTGAAATTAGATCAGCCATTTTCAAAGGGCATGGCAGCAGTTGAGAAGATTGAGTTTCTTACACTTTATACCTTGTGATGTTTGTTGGTTTTTAAACTACTGCACTACTTTATTTGAAGGCAGGTCTTGTTCTATCAATTTTCACATTAGCCAGTGAATTAAGGTATGCATTACTATTATTTTAATATATAATCAGTATATTATTTCCCATTAAATAGAATGAAAAGGGTGTTTCCTGTGCTATGAAAATATGCATAAATATAGAAAATCAGTAGAATTCTTAAAAGAAATGGAGAGAAAGGATTGTTTCTTTCTTCCCTACATCCCAAATCCACTGCATTGTTGTCTTGTCATTCTCTCGTCCCCTTTCTATTTGGTCTTTGGTAGTTTACTAAGCCATTCCAGCTTTGTTTTGATTAAGTTTATTCATTTTAAAGTAAGACCTCAGAGTATCTTGTCTACATTTTAGAAATATATAGAAAGGAGACATCACTGCAATTCAGTTCTATCCACAAGTATTGACTGAGGGAGTCCTACAAACTAGACCTTGGTAGGTGATGGGAGGGAAGAAGAAGCGATTGTCCCTGTCCTGAACAAGCAGGCAGTCCAGTTAGGATAGTTAGTCGAATGCCCACTGCATGCAAGAAGATTAGTGAGATAAGAGATCTGAAAACAAAGAGATTGCACAAACTGAACTGGTAGGAGACTTCAAAATGATAGCAGCTTGAGGTGTACATAGAAAAATGTGCAGAGTTGGATAGGAAGAATAAAGATACCTGCAAGTGACCTAGACAGAGGGGTGTACACGAGCAGACACAGAGGAACAGCTGTGCATGGTATGTCTAGGGACAATGTGCCTTGCTTTTATGACAGAGGACTTAAGGTAGAGAGTAGTGGGGAATAAGGCGTCATGGATCAGGTGGGGTGATAAGGATGGTGCACGAAGACCAGTAACTTGATTAGGGATTGGATAAAATGTGCTGCAAAATCAGAGTTTGGAGGCATCTCAGCCAAATAAAAATTAATTCCCTGTCACTCACTGTTGATTTACCCATACCACCCTTTATCATCATGAATATAAAGACTTGGGTATATTAGGGAAAATCTTAGGGAATTTCCCTTAAATTTTCATATAATATTGTTTCATGTTGAAAAATTAAGGTAACATGTATGCATTTAGCAAATAGAAATGACACAAAACAAAAATGCTGAACTTTTTAAAGAGTTATTTGTTTAATAAGTTTTTAGCATAATACAATGATGACATTTCTCAAAAACATGATCCTTCGAAGCTAGGCTAATGAAATTTAATTTGCTATTTAAAGAGGTTTGGGGTAAAGTTATAGAAACATATTTAGATTAATGACCAAATCTATTTTTAAAAGACGGAAAGTAGATTCTGTTGCTATGATTTTTATTATGAACTGTTTCTGAAAATAGAAAAAAAACAATAAGCAAATTCATTTAATTAAATAATGAAAGTAACTTTCTTAGCTGTTCTCTTCATACACACGTACCACTGTGAAGACCCTGGAAGAGCGTGGCCTCCCATATTTCTTTCATACCTTGTCTTAGAATCAAAGCTGACCCCACTCCTCAGTTCCATCAGAACTGGCTGAGACGGGATTCAAATAACAAAAGACAATCCCCATTGCATAGTTAAACTTTTTTATTCACTTCATGAAAATTTGAAAGAAAGGTCAGAGACCCTGATGACAGAAATCAGTGGATGAAATGGCCCTGGGGGTGTCAGTCCTCCAGCCTGCTATTTCTCCTGCTAGTTTTTTGTTGTTTTGCTGTTTGCTTTTTTGGTTTATTTACATGTAAAAGTCAACCTAATACAAAAGGCAACAAGCCTGGAGATATGGAATAATATTCAAGACAAAAAAATCATGAGTGCCACGAATGCTATTTGGGAAAAATAGTTTATTTCCCCAAATTTGATCTGGATATCTTTAACTTTTCCATTTACCCAGCAGACTGGTTTAAGATAATAAGCAAAAGATGATCCTGTTTCTCTCACAAAATGGTGACAGTCACTGTTTCATTATCAAAATATTAGAACTCACCAGGGAAGCACGACTGCATTAACCCAATGTTCTTGAATGTCAAGGAGTAAGTCATTTCACTGACTCATTTCCTTTTACATGGAAAAATCTATTGGGATATTGATGGCTTATACAGGCGTGATTTTTTTAAGACAGTTTTAAGACAGTATACTACCTATACTTGCTAAATTTTTAGAATATTATTTCTAATAGAAGCCCAGCAAAATGAAAGGTGATGGGTATTTTCTCACATTTCTCAGACACTTTAGGAAGCAGATGTATAATGCTGTTCTCTTTGCTTATTTTCATGCCACACCCTTTTTTTGGCCCTTAATCAATGCTTGCAGACACGGAGAGGTGGGAGAGGGGCCCCATCTTGCCTGGATGATTCACTGTCAAATGTTTATTAACCAGAGGCTACCAGTTTTTTCAGAGATCCACTTCTCTCACTCATCATAATGCTATGATCAAAGTGGGTTGCAAAAATCTCCTTCTCCACCTCGCAATACTTTCCTAAGCTTTTATGGCTTTATTTCAAATTCTTCATAAGAAATATTTGGAAAGTCAGTTAAATCACCAATTATTTCTTCACTGCATGCAGAGAAATACATGATTAAATATATTAAATTCTTTGAAACTTCTATTGTCATATTACAAATATGCATGAGAAGGTTTAGTAAGTTAATGTTACCAAAAGTCAAGTAAAAGAGATAAAAGAAATTACATTCCTTTATGTATAAGGGAATAATTGCAGTTCAGGCACCTGTGTTCATAAAGTAATGTAGTATTCTTTGCATTAATAAGATATGGCATATTGACTGAAACTCTTAAACGTAGAATGCAAAAACCAAGCCATTATGATCTGAAGAAATACTAACCTTAACTCCACTGTAATTTAGACCTGTCAACAAAATTATCAGGATAGCAATTTTAGAGATAATATTCTAGTACAGCTTACACTGTTCCACTTGCATTTAATGAAAATGTGCTTTCTGAAGCAATCAAATATTTGCCATAAGTTCTACTTCAGGATGTTTGTATTTGTTCAACTAAAAAGTTGAGGTCAAGCATTCAATTTCAATGGAACTTGAGACAAGCATACAATTAGGGATTTGGAAATAGTTGTGTATCTAATGAAAATTAGGGAAATGATTTACTACCACATGAAAGTCGGTTTAAATGCTTCATCCTCATTTTTTTTTTCTTTCCATAAATGCATGTTTCTTAGAACTGTGAGATGAGATAGTCAGGTTTTCCTCATTGAATTTACCTTTACAGGTAAATAAACAGACGGCCTTTTCTTTCTGAAGACCAATGTTACATGCTCTAGGAAGGAAGTTCCTATGAAAAAGAAATCACCCAAATGGACTCCCTAAATGTGACTCTCTTCTATATTCCTGGCCAAGTCAACAGTATCAAACTACATACCTATGACTCATTATGGAAAATTAGCCATTCAGGCTATCAAAGGAAGTACTATGCCATAGACCAGAGCACAGGTTTTGCATCTATCAGTCATTCAACAAATGACTGTTGAAATCATGTATAAGAATCTTTGCAATACCCTTTTGTGACTGAAATGATTAGTTCCATATTTCACATACTTAGCCATAGATAATAACAGCAACCAAAGTCACTGCTATACTGGATATTGACTGCTCTCTGAGTAGATTTCTAAATCTACTTATTTGCTTACTTACAAACTTGAGTAATCGGGGTGCCTGGGTGGCTCAGTCAGTTAAACATCAGACTCTGTTTCAGGTCACGATCTCACGGTTTTGTTAATTCAAGCCCTGGGTTGGGCTCTGCTCTGGCAGTGCAGAGCTTGCTTGAGATTCTCTCTCAATCTCTCTCTCTCTCTCTGCCCCTCCCCCACTTGCACTCTGTCTCTCTCAAATAAATAAACTTAAAAAAAACGAGGTATCATCTAACAACCTGATGGTTATATAACTATCACCAATGCTTAGTTGTTCATTCTCTATATCTACCTTGGGAAATAATTCATTGTCTTATAACCAAAACAGTTAAAAATTTTTTGAAGACAAAAAAATACTACCAAATAAAATAGTTTGTTTGGAAATCTTTTTTTAATTATTATTGTTGTCATTTAATACTTTATGCTTTATAGGTACAAATTCATTCTGAAGCAACGCTTGTGGAACTTTTCATTTAAAACCTCAACTCTTGAATAATTGACATTAAAATTGTTCAGCTGTGTTATACTTTCTCTTTTTACAAGAGAAAAACATTGCTTAAAGAAGGGCTACCCACAAAATTTTGTAGATTGCAAGGTCATCTCCCAGTTGCTTCTGTCTCCATCACATTTGGCTTATGGGTGCTCTGACTTTGAACATGTAAAGGAGTTAAAAGGGATCTGTGTATAAAGTATTATTCAAACAAACAAGGTCTTTAAGTTTATGCATTTCAATATACATGGGTGTTCTTAAAAATATGGAATCAAAGTTGAAAAATTTGATCTACCAAAATGTGCTGATAAATGATATGGTGATGAATGCAAATTTCAGGGTCAATACCAAAAGACCAAAAAAAAAGAAAAGTCCTCTGCCATTGTTCATGTTTTATCTATTTTTTTTAAAACCATAGAGGGAAAAATATTCCCGGGGGGGGGGGGGGGGGGGGGGANAGAGACATGAAGCATTGCAACTTCATAGCCTGCTAAGGAGCAACAGCTGTACCTAATTTCAACTTGACGTGCTTCAGATCTCATATTCATATAGGTATTTAATGATCCAAACATAATGGTCCTATATAGAATAATTACTTATATGAAGGAGCAAACTTCATACGCATTCCTTTTTAAATGATCCTTCAAGAGAAAAACTGCACTGGCTCTTTGAACAATGAATAGTCTCTTTCACCAATCCAAATGTTTGGGGCTAAAAAGCTTATCTTTTAAGAGAAAATAATAATAGTGGTGAGGTTACTTCTTTTTGACAGACTCTTTTTGTCTCCCCCCTTCCCAGGATAGCCAGTACAATGAAAAAAGGTAGAATGCCAAGCCAATCATCAGGTCATACTGGTAGATAGTTACAAGAAAAATCAGAAACAAAAGGAAATAAGGTATTTTAGAGTTGGTATATTTCGAAAGCAGAGATTCACTGCTTTCAGTTTGACCTTCCTGAGCAGGGAGACTAGCAGAAGCAGAGCTCTCAGATTCCTTGTCATCTGAAGAACCCAGTGATTGTCCAGAGTTGAATCCTTCCTTTCCATGCCTTGCTTCTATGTTCTCCACAGCGTCACTGATGGAAATTGTTGGCCGTAGAGATTTTTCCACACTGCATTCTTCTTGTTGAAAAATCTGGCTCGTCATCCTTTCTCTGCTATTACCTGATGTCTCTATTCCTGAACTTTTAGAAACTTCTTCAGGTGTAGACCCAGTATGAGGTTGCTTCTCAGCACCCTGGATTTCACTTGTTGGATTACAATTATATTCTGATTTAATAGAAATAGATTGGAGAGTCATGGTAGTAATTATATTCTCTACAGCAATTGCCTGTTCATGAGATGGCAATGAGGTTTTAACATGGTGATTGGAAATGTGAGAGCCATTCTGAGAAGCTCTATTAGTGTCTGAATTTAAAGCAGAATGAACAACAGCTTCTAGGTCCATTTTTTTGGATGATTCTTGGGCCTGTTTATGATCTCTATTTTCTGGAAATGTGTTTTTGTCTGTTGATAACATTCCCAAATGTAAGTCAAGTTTTGAGGCTGCCTTTTGACTGCCTGTAATGGCCTGTAAGGATTCTTCTACAGATGTGATATTTCCAAAGCCACATTTCTTCCTGTCATATGTCTTCCCGGGATTGTACATAGATACGGTTTCTTCTTTCTCCATTTCATCTACATGTACATTACAAATACCCAAACGTGATTCTTTTCCAAAACCATTGTCATAGATTACACCTCCTGTATCTCGTTGACAAAAGGTATAATGTGAATCATCATTTCTCCCTTCATGTGGATCAAACGCTGTTGCCTTTACCTCGATGGGCCTGTCACTTCGTGCTGTCTCTTGAGGTAGCTTAGCAATTATTGCTTTTTCTCTAGCAGACATGCTTTCTAGAGTACTTTCTGATGTTGTCTTAATTATATAAGCTGTACCTGCTTCTGCTCCCTCAGTAACACCATGATCAGCTAGAGAAGACAGTTCACAGCTCCCTGTTTCTTGGCAGGTAAACAATTCTTCCGTAGGAGTAGCTTTCAAACTCCTTGTGTTATCTCTTTTTCCCCACATGTCTTCACAATCTGCTTGTTGCTTGATCTGTTCTATTCTGTTTGTCTTACTCTCTCTTGCTTTTCTCTGACTTTCCAGAACATTCCAACTTTGTTTATGCTGTGTGTTCTTATTCTGATCTTCAGGATTAAGCCAATCTGATTTCTCTTCTTCAACTTGGAAAAGACAATCATTCCTCAGAACTTTTTCATTTCTTGCTGAACACACTTGATCAGGCATCCCTCCTAAAGCAGTGCCATAACTAGTCAATAGACCATGCTCTGGAGTTGTTAACATAGCTTCTTCCTGACTTAGACTTATCTTTGGTGAATGAAACGTATCAGCTGTAATTGCCTGGTCAGGAATCCTGGTGTCTTTACTCGGCAGAACGGTTAGGTCTCTGTTACTAGCTCCAGTCCCTTCTGTACTTATTTCAGAGTGGCCCTTCTTCCTTTCTTGGTCATGTATGATTGAATGAAAATTTTTGCTTTGTTTTTCATTAACACCTGAATGTATTCTTTGCTCCTCCTTCTCAGTCTTACCATTACCATGATCTTTCTTAGAAGATCGCTTTTCTGTTGATTCTTCCAAATGGAAATCCAAACAGAAATCTCTTCTTAAACATTCCCAATCTTCCACTTCAGTTTTCTCAGCTCCTCCTTCATGCTTTTTATTAAGATTCTCTGTGACTAGTTGATCTGAGGAGGGACAAGATATTTTCACTCTGCCTCTCCCTTGGGCTGGATTAGCATTATCATCCAGTACTTCTCTGCTGCTGATATGTAATTGCACTAATTCATCACTACTAGTATCTCCCAATGGTGGTTTGATTTCTCCTATATCTGTAGTAATTTTCTCTGAAGGCTGATGACTACACTTACTTTCTGAGGAATATTTTTCATTGCAGTAAAAATCTCCCTTTAAGGAGCTTTCTGCTGATGAACTTGGAGACAAAGGCCTTTTAAACAAGTCAGTGTGTACTTCACCATGGATTTGCTTCTTCTCTAACCCCTCAGCTTTATTTGGAAAATTGACTGGATCTATCGCAAATGTATTCTTTTCATCTCTGGAAGCAGTACTTCTTATTAAGCATTGATTTATCTTAGGGGATAAAGAACAAAAACAAAACAAATAATGACCAAACAACTTTAAATATACAAAATGAATTCGATATATTTCATTAACGGGGCTAGCAATTAAACCGGTAGATTTCCTTGGCTCATTTCATTTGTAGATTTTGTATAAATTCTGGAAGCCGGATGTTTTGGGGGATCCTTGTAGGCTATGACTTAGGAATGAAATTAATAAGAAAAGGGACCAAAATTAATCACTCTCCTTCCCAGCTTCCAAATATCACATTGTATTATTCAACTATTCTTGCTTGTCATTGCACTTTCTCCTCACTTAGGATATACACATTGATAGCTCCATGCTAATCAATTAGAGAGCAGCTTCCTGGGTGCCCCTTGCTGCATTTTACACTTGCTGTAGGTGCCCCATTACAGTTTCTCTTATTAATATGTTTTCTGCAAAGCCTCTGCAAACTATTAATAGCAAAACGTCACTCAAAGAAAAGTGAGGGAGTTAATGTCTCTGCAAATTCTGTTTTAATGACCCTCTGCCAACTGGTACTCAAATGTATTTGAGCTCTTCAGTGATGCCAACTGTCAGGATTTAACAGTGAGATGCCTGTGTTTTTTTTCTCCTCATAACTGACATTTGCATGATCTCAATAATTATATGCAAATCTTACGTTTTCCCCTTCTTCTCACATAAGGCTCATGTTACTTGTCAACTGCACAGCTGTCTTGTAAGCCAATGCCTGTGGGTTCCACAGATTTGGTTGTATTTCCATCTATTATAGAGCTTCATTGTTTTATGCATTAACGTCACCATGGAGCAAATTAGCATCTAAATTACAGCTCCCTGTTCATTTATTGGATGTACAATCTCAGTAACTTCTAAACAAACTTTTATATTTGAGCCTGCTCATTGTAATGAGGTGTATTGGTGAAGTATGTGATTTTTCAGGGCCCTTTCATTATATTCTGTGGTTTGAAAAAAAATGGCGATGTTAACTTTCAGCTGGTGAGAATTCTCACAATGGGTGACAACTTTGTAGTTTCTTAAAGTTGGAGCAAAGTAAATTGCATACTTTAGTGATGCAGCTTCCATATCACTATAGAAAAGGTAGAAAATGTGGGGAAAGAGATGAGCTCTATTTCTTTTCTTTTCCAGCACTGACACTTGAAGAGGCAAATGCCATTTTAATCTTAGATGATTATGAATCCATGTACCTAATGATATAGCTCCAACCAAATACAGTAAAGGATAAATTGCATTATGTGACTCATTTACTCCCATTTCTTCCTTTGTGATAAAAATGCTATCTAAAGCATCCCCCCCAAAATTCCAAATAGATTGAATGTTCACCAAGTGTGAAATTTATGATAACAAATTTGATACTAAATTGTACAATGCTGGATTTGTTTCCTGTTTAAGAAATATAGCACAGGCTATTTTCTCCTCATTTGGTAATTTAATACTTTCCAATGACATAGAAGTGTGAGAGTCTCCTGAAGATGGAAGTAAGTTTAAAATAATGCTGCTAAATGCAAGATTCACACTTGAAGAGCTGGACTCTCACAATCATCTAGTCCAGCCCTCTCATTTTACAGACGAGTTTATGCTAAGTGTACACTTGTCACAAAGATTAGAAATGCACATCAGGATAGTGCTACCTCCTCTATAATTCCTACAAACTATTACTCAGAGCCGCTGGTAAAGAGATAAGAAATGAATATCATTAATTTACTACTGCAGAGACCAGAAGCAACATACTGAAATCAAAGTGCCTTGTTGATCAAGCTAGAGATGCGAGGACAGAAAAGCTGTGCTTTCACATTTGCAAATTATATTAATTGAAACTATCGAAAGGCAGGCGTTGCAGCATCTTTGAAGCATAAAAGGATTCATCGTCTTTAATACCGTGGCAACCAGAACACTTACCATCAACTCTAATTCTTTTTCATTATGTTCATCATGTTCCCTGTTTACATCTTTTACATTCTGATTACTGGTCTTCAAATCTTCCTTGTCCTCATGAGAACAAACAATTGTTGGGATATAGGTATCTGCAAAGTTAATACAATTTGTATCTTTGTGAGATTATTATCATCATAGGCTTTAACAAAAGACAGAGATTTTGTTTAAAAATTAAATTGAAAAAGTCAAATAAAAATAGTACCTGTAGTCTTTGAATTCTCAAAGTCATTCTCATCTGATGTCACTAATGATTCTTCTTTACTGTCAAATTTAAAACAAAGTGTTATACATGTTTTCCGGGGGTACGACTTCTAAGTATTTTTGTACAGGGGAAGAGTCAAACAAATAGCCAGCCAAATAAGTATTATATAACCTTTCATATTTTCTTGCGTTACTTTATATGCTTTCTAAATAAACTTGATCTCTTAGGATAATTCAATAGCAAATATTAACAGTAGAAGATTTTTTAAATAACATACATAAAACTATATTTCTAAACAAGATTGTGTTGCCTATATTAAAACTTACATAACCAAAGTAAAAATAAATATAAATGTTGATTATTCCATCATTCATGAATTTAATCTTTGCAAGTGAGAACATTTTTCTCTTGGTTTAAATGATAAGGTTTTATGAACTGTCAGTTCATTTGTAGTCATCGACATTGCTTTTTAAAGTTCTAATTATTATTTTTTTGTGTTCTACTTTGCACAAAATTCTTTTATTTGGATGGATATAACATTAACTCTCCTTCCAGAAAAGGAGAAAACAACAAACTTACTAAAAACTGAAAGGCAGCTAAATTTATACTCAGTTCAAAGACTTTATGTGTGTATTGCCAAAGGCTAATTTTACAACCAAGACTTCAGATTGCTCATATGAAAGCATATATTTTCTTTCTTTAATGATTTGGGTTATACTTCCTTTGTAATAATATTCTGCATTGTGATTGAGAAAGGTAAATATATTTTTATTTCAAAGGCACTCCATTTGTTGTATTTGTGGAATCATTAGAATTTAGATTTGTCCATGACACTCATCAAGAAAAATGTTACTGAAAAAGTCCATTTTATGTATAGTTATATCACAAGTCACTCTATAAGAAATGGTTGGCCCAGTGTCCACGTTTTCTTGTATTATCTCAGCTGAATTTTCTTCTAGTGACCTTTCTCAATGAATTTTTCTTGAATAAAATGTACCTAGAGAGTTGGCAAAGTCTGATAAAGTTGTGTAGTAGAGTCTACTCTTCATTGCATGGATAATGTTGATCCAAATTCCAGGAAAGCCAATCCTTTTCAGCAAATGAGAAAACTGCAAATTCTTCCAACTGGACTTTGCAAGGAAGAAATTCAGTTTTGTATATATTTATAATGCTTAATTTTATCTTTACCAAAAATATTTGGTATTTTCCAGTGGGCCCATTAAAGAAAATAATGTTTCTATATAAATATACTATCACTGGAAAAATATACCATTTAACATAGTGGATACTGACTTAATCTATAAATCTGTATTGTTTAATGAGGCCAGTAACTATGCAAAGATTTATTTTTGTGGAATTTAATGGCAAGTTGATGCATTTTTCCTTCTCCATGTACATAGTATATAGGAGTTTAAAAAAATATAAACCATTAAACATCATTTGATTATTCTTGCTTCCTCTTTATCCCCATAACAGTGTTGAAAATCTCATTTCTAGAGGGAAAATTACAGGCATTTAAAGCCTTCTGTTTTTGACTAACCAAA
This sequence comes from Crocuta crocuta, assembly GCF_008692635.1. Classification (NCBI taxonomy): domain Eukaryota; kingdom Metazoa; phylum Chordata; class Mammalia; order Carnivora; family Hyaenidae; genus Crocuta; species Crocuta crocuta. The sequence goes on from NW_027527387.1 coordinate 1,057,351, forward strand.
ATGCTATCAATCATTTTTCTAAATTTATTCTCTAAGGTACTTCAATTTTTAAACAATGAGTGCATCAAAAGGAAATAAACCTGCTTCTAATTCATTTTGGAGATAAATAGTTACTAAACTCTGTATTATTATATTGGTGCCTTAGAAAATGTAAATACAGAAATATGGTGTAGTAATCTTAGATTCAGAATAAATACAAGAAAGAGAAGCTGAAATACATGAAGTATAAATATTATATCAAATATCTATGCAGTAAACTAATAGAAAATGGGTTAGACTCCTACAAGGAAAAGAATAAATTGTATCAAGAAATACTAAAAACCTAGAAAAATTGAGAAACATACCATGTTCATGGATAAGAAAAAGATACATGAAAGTATTCTTTCCCAAATTGATCCAAAGATTCAATCCAATTCTAATCAAAATTCCACAACATTCTTTTATAAAATTTGAAAATATGATTTTCAAGAGAACAAAGGGCTGAAGACTGCTGAAATATTTCTGAGAAGTAGCTGTAAGGAAACTTGCTCTGATTTCAAAAGTTCTTATGAAGCCTTAGTTACTAAAACCATTATGTTGTAGGGTGCATGGGTGGCTGGCTCAGTTGGTTGAATGTCTGACTTGATTTCAGCCCAGATCATGATCTCACGGTTCATGAGATCTAGCCCCTCATCAGGCTCTGTGCTGATAGCGCAGAGCCTGCTTGGGATTCTCCTTCTCTCTGCCCCTCCTCCTGTTTCTCTCTCTCTCTCTCTCTCTCTCTCCCTCAAAACAAAGAAACTTTAAAAAGACAGTTATGTTGGCACAGAGACAGACAAAGATTGAGAGCTTAGTAACAGATTCTCACATATCTAGAACTTGGGTATATGACAAACATATGTCACATAGCAGGTAATAAGGGATTTTTCAATACACGGAGACAGGGGAAATGACTACTTTCATGAGAAAAAATGACATTGGCACAACATATATTCAGAAATCTACTCTGGACGGATTAAAATCTGAAATGTCAATAACCTTGAAATTCTTAATAGAAAATACTTGTGAATATCTTACAGACTTCAGAGTAGAAACTGTTTTCTTAAATAAGAAAAAAAGTGGCTAAAAAAGGATTGTCAGCTTAACTATATTGAAATTTAAAACTGGTTCATTAAAAGATATATTTATAAAAGTATATATTACAAACTAGGAAAAATGCAAAATCAATACAAATATGTATCAAGACTACATAAAGAAGTCCTACAAATCAATAAGAAAGTATGAACATTTCAATAGAATCAGGGGACAGGGACAGACATTTCATAGAAGACATACTTCAAAGAAGACATACTTCACATAAAGGGGTAGTCAGTATGGTTAGAAAACAAAGAAGTGTCAGTGAAGACCACAAGGAGATACTCTTTAAATCTATTTAATTGATAAAATTTCTATCATCTACAGAATCTTGAAACAATCCAAATGCCCATCAACAGAAGAGTAGACACAAAACTATGGCATATCACAAAAAGGAATATTACATAGCACTCAGAATTAATAAACCACAGAGACATACAACAATATGGATACATCTTAGTAACATAATAAATATTAAATGAATAGTGCAAAAACATTACATCAGAAGGTGTTCTTCTTTATATGCTAAAAACTACTAAAATAATTTGAATACATATATATGAAGGAAAACAAAATATACTAAAAAGCTAAATAAACAAGAAAGCTTAATTTTCAAGATTACGGCTATATCAGGTGGGGCAAATTGGGGTAAGGAATGAGAAAATAAGATGGCTAGAAGCTGGTTATTGTTTTGAGTGGTAGTTTTGTAGGTGTTTATTACATTATTAAAATACCTAACTAGTTAAAATCTACTTTCAGATAATTTGTTAAGACAAATGAGTTGCTCTCTGGCTTAGATTAGAGGATGTCTATAGATAAAATCTCACTCTGAAACTCAAAGTGTGAGTCATATGACCAATTACATCTAAACAGTATAATTAAAACAACTTTAGAAGAATTGAGGAAAATACAAGTTGATGATGATAGAGCTAGAACTATACACAATTTTCATAGAAATGAAAAGCATTATTTAATGTTTCTAGTCTCCCTTTTATGTTCCCTAAGCCCATTTTAAGGAGGCAAGTTTCTTATTTATGTGTATTCCCAGTGAATAACACACTGCCTAGCCCATAATATCGGCATCATAATTGCTGTTGAGTAAATGCACAGCATCCTTTCTACTCTTCCCTTATATTTACCTTTTTGTCTTGACACTGCAGAGCCTGCTTGGGGTTCTCCATCTGCCCCAGTCCCATTCACTCTCTCTCTCTCTCTCTCTTTCTCAAAATAAATAAATAAATAAATAAATAAATAAAACTTAAAAAAATGAAGGG